>NW_006921590.1:20244574-20268898 GCF_000298275.1 Orycteropus afer afer | reverse complement strand
AGTTTCTAAATTATGGCTGACTCTTTGGAGCTTGTAGATTTCTCTAAGTTTGGCTTCCTCAAAGCCTGTCTCCAGGTAGAAGTAATCATTTTAGCTTATACCACTCCAGAGCCCATGCTGAATCCAGAACATGATTGAGTCTTCCTATACATATCAGATAAGGGGAGCCCCTAGAAATAACTGTTTTCCTCTGATTTGTCACAAGAAGGCTGTGAGCTGTTCTTTAAAGTATAGATGAAAAGATGGTAGGATGGTAATACATACCAAGTTGCTTGATATTGGGCATGTTAACGACACATGTTCCACATTTAACTTTTTGGGAGAAACCTAAAATGCATGAAAGACTGGTCCTGACAGTAGAGGACTGGAGCAACCTGATGACATCTAGGCATCCAGGGAGGGGGAATGAAAATAAGTAGAAATTAGCACTGAACTTGCCCATCTTACTTCTGCTACTAATTGAGAGTTAGGAACTGGTGTGGGCAGGAGTGGGACACTGCAGAAAGAAGTTTTGAGAATCATGTCTGTTTTGAGAGACAAATCTGCCTGGGAAGAGAGAGTTCATTATATTTTCTATGCTTTTGGCAAGACTCACTATGAGTCCTTGGTCAAGATTGACTCCAACTTTCTTTGTGTGACTCACAGGAGAAAACTAAAGCAAATAATGTATGTATGTCATATAATGGATATAAGGATTACATTGACAGATAAACAGTAAATGGGCATGCATTTCCCAACCATAGCTGCAACTTTCCATAAGGTCAGTTCATTTAGATATATCTCTTCATTTGTAATGAAGAACATTCGTTCAAAAAAAAAAAAAAAAGAAAAACCCACACTTTAAAGCTGTGCACTATCATCACTCAAAAAACTTTAAAATACATATTCTGCCAATATCAATAAGAGAAACAGAACTGTTGTGCATGACTTATTTACCCTTACATCATTGTAGAAGTCTATGGAAGCTGATGCTCCTGTGTCTAATGTTGAACTTGAAGTTGCTATAGCACAACAAGACCAGATATTGTGAAGGAAAGATGGATGTCGAGGAGAGCAAAGATAATCTGAAATGTGCGAGGGTAAACTGGAACTCATGTCTGCCTCTCACCAACTCCAACCTTGGTTCAGTGGATGACCTTCAGGAGAAGCTAGTGCTCTTCACCATGGAGCTGTGCAAGTATGTGGCCAGGGTATACAGAAGGTGAAGGAAGACATTGGTAGGAGCTGGATGAGCTGTGAGTCTGGGTGCTGCCCTGCCCAGATCAAGAACAAAGCACAGGAGCCGCCATAGTGAGGCATCCTGCGCTCCTTCAGAGAGTAAAAAAATATATAGCTGCTGCTTCTCTTCTGTCTTCCAAACTTCACACAAAATGCCTCTTGTGGCCAAAGGTAGTGTAGTACTGTACAAGGGAGGGAATTCTGGGAAATAGAGCTCCAGCTTAGCTAAGTAGAGAAAGTACCAAGATACCACAATGCAGTTTTCTAAAGAGCTCAGAACACCTTTGATTCTTCCTCTTCCTCACCACTCACATTCCTCTTCCTCTTCCTCTTCCTCACCACTCACATTAAATTGTTCCATCAATTCTGTTAATTCTTTCATAGTAGTACCTGTTCTCTCATTTCTTCCACCCACTATAGGTCATGCTTGGACTATTTCTTGGCTTTGGTCTCTCCTTTCTTCAACTCATGTCTTGTGACTAAATGTCATCATGCACCATAGTTTTAAAGACTGTCCTTTCTTGGTCTTTACTGCCTAAATCCCTGCTTTGAAAACCTACTTTTCCACTCAATACCACAACGACTTCCCAGGGATTAGCACATTGTCTCTGAACCTCAGCCCCTAGCTGAGGCCATCTGATCTGCTGACTGCTGTTGCTACTTGCAACCTAGGAAAGTTTTGCCTTAACCCAAGATGCCATTGCCATGCCCAGCTATCTACTGGAGAGATACTCTGTGTTAAGTCCTAATGGACTTACTCATACATCCCTGGGATCATGCCTTGCCTGCCTGCCTTACCTTCTTCTCATTTCTTGCAATTGGTCCACTCCATTGCATTGGATATGTGGAGTTTCCAGGCTTTCATGTATCTTTGATATGGCTCATGCAAATATTTACTCCTAGCTCCTAGCTCATCTGCTTCTATAATTCCATAGCTTTCAACAGAAGTCAATATTTTCAATTATCAAATCCCTCCAACCTTTGCAATATCTGTGGTCATAGTGAACTGCACCAGGATCTATCCAAGATAAAGAGTCCCTGTGTGGTACAATCAATCAAGCACTTGATCACTAACCAAAAGTTTGGTGGTTCAAACCCACCCAAAGCACCTCAGAAGAAAGCCATAAAAAACCCATGGAGTGAAGTTCTACTCTGCAGGACATAGGGTTGCCATGAGTGGAAAGTTACTCAACAGCAACTGGTTTGGTTTGGTTCTATCCAAATAATTCAAGCCATGACTTGTAAGCTGCCTTTTTTTTTTTTTTTTTTTAAAAAAAGCAAATCCATCACAAAATTAGCCAAAAGTCAGTGATTTGATTTCATTTATCATGTAATTGGAAGCTGTTCTTGACCTCTCTTTAAGTTCACATTCAATCCATCACCCAAGTTCTGCCAATTGTAGAAATAGCTCTTGCATTTGCCTACTTCTCAACATCTCTGTGCTATGTTATGCAGAGGTAACAAATAATGCCCTATCTCAATGGCTTAAGTTGACAAAAGTGTATATTGCTCACATTATATGTTCATTGTGTGTCAGTTGAGGCTTTGTTGTTTTTCTTCCCTCTGTGATCCAGGATGATGAAGTAGCCTTATCCAGAACATTGCTCATGGTATGGCAGAAGTAACTGAGAACACAGCAAAATTCTTGCTGGCTCTTGAGTCTTCTGCTTATAAATTCCCTTGGCATACATCACTCTTCCCCATTTCATTGATCAAACCAACTCCAAAAGCCATACCTGAATTAAACAAGGACACAGGCATTGCATGTAGAAGCTCAAAATACAGGTAAACAGTAATGCAGTATACCACATCTCTCACCATCACTCTACACAAGATACCATCATCTCTAGTCTAGGATACTGTAGTGTTGTTGTTGTTATATGCTGTCGAGTCGGCCCCAACTCATAGCGACCACTCCTTGGGTTTCCGAGGCAGTATCACTACGGAAGTAGGATTGCCCAACCTTCCTTCCGAGGAGTGGCTGGTGGGTTTGAACCGCCAGCCTTCTGGTTAGCAATCAAGCGCCTTAGGCACTATGCTACCAGAGCTCCTGTAGTAGTCACTGCATTAGTCAGGATTCTTTCATAGTTGCAGAACTGCTATGCGTGATACAGAATAAGGTATTTATTATAGATAAGACCTTAGGCAATTGTTGGGGCTGGTTGAGCAGTTTATGGAGGCTGTGATTTTTGTGTCTAGTTTTGGGCCTGAGGTCCCAGGACCTACATCATTCAGACTGGCAGTTGGGATAGGAAGCTAGATGTGGCAGAGAACAAGGGCAAACCAAGAATGTGCTGGGTCCCACAAGGACAAAATTGGATCTAAGTCTTTCTCACTATTTCTAATCTCAGTGTTGTAGACGACCTGCAAAAGAAGCTGTAACTCTTTTCCCTCAGAGCTGCATGTGTATTTGCATCCTGGATTTAAAGGAACCAAAGGAGGAAATGTGGTGGGAGCTGGTATAGTTGTGGTCTGGGTGCTGTCCCATGCCAACAAAATGATGTATTAGAACAGTAACAATGTGCATGAGCTCTCACAGTGCCACTAACCTTCAGAACTTAAAACATAGGGCTGATGCTCTGCTTTTGTCTTCTCACACAAAGTGTCTCTAGTGACCAAACTACCTGGCCCCATACAGGGAAGGGAATTCTGGGAAATGTAGTTCTAGATTGGCTGAGTTGACATATTGAAAGGTAGCACATTTTTATTTATTCTCCACAATAATGCCTGAGTGATATTTTCAGAATGTGAAAGATCAAACCACTCACCTACTTAAAGTGTGTCAATGGATTCCCTCTATTCTAAAGCATAAAGTCAGTTTTCCAACCTGTTCTCTAAGACCTTGTGTGGTCTGGCCTCTGCCTCCTTCTCCAATCTCATCTTGCCCTGTGTTTCCCTCACTCTTTGAACTACCACCACAGTAAGTTTTTTCATTCCTTCAAATTCACCTTACTCTAACAGGACCCCTTATGTGATATTCTCTCTGCCTAAGATGTTCTTCTTTCTTGCCTTCATCTGGTCAACTGCTACTCATCCTTCAGCTTTTACCTCAATTTTAATGACCCTAAGGAATTTTCTCTTACAGTTCTGATTAGGTCAAATTCCTTTGTTATGTGTTCTCATGGTACCTCCTTGGCTTTTGTCAGTTTTAGTTTATTTGTGTGGCTATTTAATTTATATCTGCCTCTCAATGCTGTATGCTCTAGGAGAGGTGCTGGCAAACTTTTTCTGTAAATGACTAGGTAGTAAATATTTTAAGCTTTGTGGGTCCTACAGTCTCTCTCTGTTGCAATTGCTACTCATCTCTGCTGTTAGAGTTGAGGATAGCCATGGACAACACATAAATGAATGAGCATGACTGTGTTCCAATAACATTTTATTTACAGAAGCAGGTGGTGGGCATATTTGACCCACAGCTCTCAGATTTACCAACCCATCATGGGACACCATACCTTATCTGTTTTGCTACTTTTATAGCCTCAGTCCCTAGTACATTGTTTTGTACACAATGAGTACCAATAAATAGTTGCTCAATGAATTAATGAATTCCATTCATTACCTTACAAATAGACTTTGTCCATTTTGTCTTCCTTTTCTTTGTTTAAACCACTTATCCTGCCAAGAATACCTTTTCCCTAATCCAAATTGTATTTCATTCAAGACTCTTTTTTTCTTTTTTGTTGAGAATCACTTCTTTTCATAAAGCTTTCTCTGATTACTTGAACTTCCAGCGTTGGGGGTCTTCTGAGTTCCAACAGAAATCATTTTCTGTACTAGTAATTTGATCAAATACACTTGAAATAACACTTTACAGTTTAACAAGGCACTTTCCCAAGGTTGGCAATTTATGCCAAATTCCCCTGAGACTTGCTTGAGTCTGGTAAGGGAGGAAGGGAAAAAAAATAGTGAAAAGCAAACACAAAACAGAAATTCAACAAATTATCCTGCTGCACATATGTAAACAGAATGCCCAACACTGCAACAGGTACTGGTGCTGGAGTAAGATGTGGTCCCACAATGCAGAGGTCAAGCCAGGCTTCACCAAGGAGATGTCATCTCTATCAAAGCTTCTTAGGAAAAGAAGAGATAACTCCTTTATTTAAAATGAAAAAAATAACATACATTAGTTTAATACCAGAAATTTACTTTTGTTTTTACCCTACCCCTACAACTTTTCATTATGAAAATTTCCAAACACAAGAAAGACTGAAACAAAAAAAACAGTTTCAGTGAACTCTTGAATCATCTGCCATTTAGATTCAATAATTGTCAACATTTCCTGTATTTGCTTTATCTTCTCTATTTTTTTTCTGATTCATTTGCAAGTTAGTTACTGACATAAAGCAATTTCATCGTAAATACTTCATGTACCTATCCTAAAAGTAAGGACATTTCCTACATAATCACAATACCATTAGTAATATTTCCCTGGGAGCTCTGGTAGCATAGTGTCTATGGCACTTGACTGCTCACCAGAAGGCTGGCGGTTCAAACCTACCAGCCACTCCTCAGAAGGAAGGCTGGGCAATCCTACTTCCGTAGTGATACTGCCTTGGAAACCCAAGGAGGGGTCGCTATGAGTCGGGGCCGACTCGACGGCACATAACAACAACAACAAAAATACTTCCCTACTCTTATCTAATAACCAGCTATATTCAAATTTCTCATTTATCCCCAACTTTTTTTTAATAAATATTTTTTAAAAGTAGGATCCAATCCACTTGGTTGTTAAGTGATTCTGACTCTTAAAAGAAAAATGAGTTCTTGAGAAAAAAGTAGATTAAAAAGTTCAGAAGAGAGAGTATCGTTGTGTGCCCTTGAGTTGATTATGACTCGTAATGATTCTATACGTCAGAGTACAACTGCCGCATAGGACTTCCTATGTGTAATCTTTACAGGAGCAGATCATCATGTCTTTTCTCCTGAGGAGCAGCTGGTGGATTTTAACCACCAACTTTTGGTTAGCAGCTGAGTGCTTAACCGTTGTGCTACCACAAAAATACAGGAAGTATGTTGGGAGAGGAAGCTCTGGTGGCGTAGTGCCTAAGGCATTTGACTGCTAATCAGAAGATGGGTGGTTCAAATCCACCAGCCACTCCTGGGAAGGAAGATTGAGCAATCTACTTCCGCAGAGATACTGCCTCAGAAACCAAAGGAGGGGTTGCTATGGGTGGAATTGACTCAATGGCAGTGAGTTTGTTTGTTTGTTTGTTTTTTGGATGTTGCAAGAATAACAGAGCAATGCTCTATGACCCAATAACCAGCAGAATTGATGGGAAGTGACTTCAGAGGAGTACAAAGAACCAAATCATGAACAATCTTGAATATTAGATAAAAGAGCTTTGAATTCATTCATTTTTCAGTTGATGTGTGTTTTACCACCCTATAAATGTTGTCCATGTCAGGACTGAATAATATACTGTAGGAACAATCTCACTAGCGTGTTTTCATTAGCATTACTCTTCTTTTTATCTGACTCCTATCAGTACAACATCTTATATTATCATTTCTATTAGCATTTTTTAAGGCAGTCCTCTCCAACTATGGGTTTATAGCCAACCATGTCCATTTACAGGATAGGGGCTTGGCATTTTGTCAAATGGACAGTGCACATTATTCTTCTAGCAAGGAAACAATGAACCTCTTTAAGGTTTATCCTGAAAGTGCTAGGCAAGTGAGGGCTGCAGAGAATTGAACCTTTTTTCTGACTTCTGAAAGCCTGTGTCACAGAGGACTTTATCACAGCCTTTTTCTTCTCTAGGGCTGAAACCTACGTTGTGCTCATCGTTTATAAGGATGGTCATTTGCCTTTTCTAATATAAACCATTTCATCCAGCTAAAGTTGGATAACCATTGACACAAAAACCATGTGTAATTCAGCACTCTTTTCTTTTACTTATAGTTGAGGGCTCACAGGCCAAGAGAGGTTAAATTACTTCTCTGGGGTCAAGGTGCAAGACAGTGGTGAATAACTACCTTTCAGTGAATATTGCTGTGTGCCTGTGTCACTGAACCCTGTGCTTTACATAGCGTGTTTTTTAGGTGAGGTTACCTGATGAACTCACATGGCATCAGAGGTGCAGAGAACTAGTAATTGCTTTATTTTCTGTATCAGCTTTGACCTTCCTCATAGGGCCTTCCTCCTCACCATAGAACAAGACAACTTCAACTCATCAATTATTTTTTCAATCTTTTTGAGTTTAATCATTCAGGATATTCAAAATATAACTTTGATTAATTACAATTCTTTTGGTTAAAACCTTAGCCTCTCAGACTCCCTTTTCTTCTCTCCTCTCTCAAAGATGGCTTCTCAGTGTTTGAGGAAGGGCAGAATAACGGGATCGTTGTAGCTATGCTCTCTTAGGTTGGGCTCCCCAGAAGAACACTGTGAGATGAAGATTCTTTAAGGAAGTACCCCAAAGCAGTGCCCGGGAGAGATCTCAGGGAGCTTATGGGATGCTAATGGAAAAGTCCTATATCTTGATCTATGTAGTTGTTACTCTGGCACATTCATTAAGTGAAAATTCATCAAGTTGTACACTTATAATTTATGCATTTTCATGTATCATCATTACATTTTAAAAAATCTATAGTTTTAAAAAATTTATTTAGACTATATGGATATAGGAGCAGCCAATTTTTTTGCAGTCACTCCCCTTAACTCAGCCCTCCAAACCCTGGCAATAACTAATTTACTTTCTCTAATTTATAGATTTACCTATAGACACAAATAATATAATAATACAAACAGAATCACACCACATGTGGCCTTTTATGATAGATATTTTTCATTAGTGTAACTTTTTAAGGTCTATCCATGTTGCAGCATGTATCTCTACTTAATTCCTTTTTGTTGCCATTGACTATTCCATTGCATAGATATACCACATTTTGTTTATACATTCATCAGTTGATAGACACTTGAGTTCTTACCATTTTTTTGTCTATTATGCTATGAACATTCATATACAGGTTCTTGTGTGGATATATGTTTTCATATCTATCTATGTTTAACCAGATAGAAACTTAAACACTTAGGCATTGTAAAACTGTCTTCTAATTTACCTTTTTAACCAAACAGTAAATCAAGGCAGTAATTATAGAATATGTAGAAACCTATGATTTTGTGAACATCACATTAAAACCCACAGTCTTACATGAAAACTGTATGGAGAAAAATTCATAGAAGAGAATTATCATACAGAAAAGAACAAAAATAAGTAAATTAACATATATTTTAAGAAGCTCAAAAAGAACAAGAACAACAATAACAAACAGGCAAAAACCAGTAAGAAACTAGAAAGATCTGGTCAGAGAAAGCATGCAAGTCAAGCAACGATGCAATTTTAGGCAAAGTTAGGTGAAGGGTAGCTTCAATCTGATCCTGCGGGAATGCTGTAGTTTATTTCCCAGAGTAATTCCAATTTGAGGTAAGAGATTAGGGTTTCTTACTCATCCTCCCTAGTATTGCCTGAGGGCTACTCCTTGAGACTTCTGACCCTAGATGGCAGTTAGATAAAGCTAGTTGACTGAAGACAAATGGCCAAAGAACAGTATCAAGTGCAGATATTAAAGGCAGAAGCCTCTAATGTTTGGGACTGGGGGATAGGGCAGACTGTGTGCACACAGACCAGTGAAAAGATTCCAAGGGAATCCAGGAAGTCCACCACATGATGCCTTCTGGATTCCTCTGGTCTTTGGAGAAATGCTCCTTGTCCACATGATTGAGTAGTTGTCATGTACATAATAGATTCTCACAGAGAATAGACTTTGAATCACACAAACTGCTGAAGATAGCTATTTATATAACTGAGAGTCCCATCTTTCCTGGGTCAGGACCTAAAAGGTCTCCCACAAATGACCAGACATTGTACAACCTTGGCACATGCCTACTTACCATTAAAGTGCAGATAGTTGGAATAAGCAAATCAAAAGGGAAGAACACACTCGGCATTTCTCAAGCTGAAAGAACTGAAGAAAAATTCAAGCTTCAATTTGCAATATTGAAGGATTCTAGGGGCAAAATATTGAACAATGCAGGAAGCATCAAAATAAGATGGAAGTAATACTCAGAGTCAGTGTACCAAAAAAGAATTGGTGCGTGTTCTACGATTTCAAGATGTAGCACATGATCAGGAACTGATAGTATGGAAGGAAGAAGTCCAACTACACTGAAGGAACTGGCAAAAAGAACAAGCCTCCAGAAATTGATGTAATACCCGTTGAGATGTTTCAACAAACAGATGCATCACTGGAAGTACTCACTTATTTATGCCAAGAAACTTGGAAGACAGCTACCTGGCCTACCAACTGAAAGAGGACAATATTTGTGTCCATTCCAAAGAAAGGTGATTGAACAGAATGCAGAAATTATCAAACCATATCATTAATATCACAAGCAAGTAAAATTTTGCTGAAAGCAATGTCAAAACGGTTGCAGCAATACATTACAGGGATCTTCCAGAAATTCAAGCCATAATCAGAAAAGGATGTAGAAGGAGATATATCATTGCTGATGTCATTTGGATCTTGGCTGAAAGCAAGAATATGAGAAAGATGTTTACCAGTGTTTTATTGACTATGCAAAGGCATTTGAATGTGTGGATCATAACAAATCATGGATAACATTGGGAAGAATGGGAATTCCCGAACATTGTGTTCATGAGGAACCTATACATAGATGAAGAGACAGTCATTGGAACAGAACTCCATGGTTTAAAATAAAGGAAAGTATGCATCAGGGCTGTATCCTTTCACCATATATGTTCAATCTGTATACTGAGCAAATAATCCAAGAAGCTGGACTATATGGAGAAGAACATGGCAACAGGAATGGAGGGAGACTCATTAACAACCTGCAATATGCAGATGACACAACCTTGCTTGCTGAAAATGAAGATGACTTGAAGCACTTACTGATGAAGATCAAAGATACAGTCTTCAGTGTGGATTATACTTGAACATAAAAAAAAAAAAAAAAAAAAAAAACTTTACAACTGGACCAATAAGCAACATTATGATAAATGGAGTAAAGATTGACTTTGCTAAGGATTTCATTTTACTTGCATCCACAATTAATGCCCATGAAAGCAGTAGTGAATAAATCAAGTAACTGCAAACAATCAAAAACCAAACCCACTGCCATTGAGTCAATTCTGACTCAGAGCAATCCCCATTGGGTTTCTGAGGTGGTACATATTTATGGAAGTAGATTGCTTGGTTGTCCTTCCATGGAGTGGCTGGTAGATTTGAACCACCAGCCTTCTGGTTAGCAGTTAGATGCCTTAGACACTGTGCCACCAGATCTCCTTAAATCTGCTGTAAAAGACCTCTTTTAAAGTAATAAAGAGCAAAGATGTCACTTTAAAGACTAAGTTGCACCTTACTCACCAAGCCATTGCGTTTTCAATGCCTTTATAGCATGTGAAAGATGGACAATGAATAACGAAGATCGCAGAACTATTGGAGTTTTTGGATTGTAGTTTTGTTGAAGAATATTGAATGTACTATGGACTGGCAGAAGAATGAACAAATCTGTCTTGGAAGAAGTACAGCCAGAATGCTCCTTAAAGCGAGAATGGGCAGACTTCATCTCTCACACTTTGGTCATGTTATCAGGAGTGACCAGTCCCTGGAGAAGGATATCATGTTTGGTAAAATAGAGGGTCAGCGAAAAAGGGGAAGACCCTCAATGAAATGGATTGACACAGTAGCTGCAATAATGGGCTCAATTATGGCAATGATTGTGAAGATGGAATAGGACCCAGCAGTGTTTTGTTCTGTTGTACAGGGTCATTATGAGTCAAAACTGACTTGATGACACCTAACAATACATACCAACCAGTGTAATTGATTTTACCATGGTTCACTATGGCACCATAGACTTTCTCCTAAGTTTCTACCACACCCTCTACTGGCTATGGCTTAGGCAGTCCATATAGTCTCTGCTATATGGTGGCCTTGTCTCTTGCCATGGTGGATCCCCAAAATCCTGCTGGCTTTCATCTCAGTTACCTTTTGCATTTCCCCTTGGGAGCATGGAAGAACTGTCTGGGTCGGTTTGCACTTTACTTTGACTCAGACAAGCTAACTTTTGACTCTCACTCTTCCTAACTTGTATTTGACATTAATAAAAAAACAAACTCACTGCCATTGAGTCTAATCCAACTCATAACGACCCCTCCTTGGGTTTCTGAAGCAGTATCTTTATGGAAGTATATTGTCCAGTCTTCCTTCTGAGGAGTGGCTCGTGGGTTTGAACCACCAGCCTTCTGGTTAGCAGTCAAATGCCTTAGGCATTATGCCACCAGAGCTCCCTTTTGACTTTAATTGTTGTTGTTGTTATGTGCCATCAAGTCAGACCTGACTAGGGCCCCTGAAATTAGAGTGGAGGCAGTCTGTGAGGCAGTATCTTCCTGTGCTTTGAAGTTGAGTTTGCGCAACATCTCCCCCCACCTCCGCACTGCTTTTTCCTTTTCCTTCAAGCATGTAACATGCCACTTTCAGATAGGAGCTCGTCTTCTGATTCTCATATTTCTCTCCTCAGTAAGTCCCTTGGTATCAGAAGGAGCAAGTGTTGGTCTTTTCATATCTTGTGTATACTATCTTCCCTACCTAGGTCAGCAAGTGCACAGCTTTGGTCAAAAGTGGGATACTTATTTACCCTGTGGGAGACACCATGATCCGAGTCAGCTTCATCTCCATATCAACAAGTTAAAGTGGGTAAATAAGGGAATTTAGAAAATAATTTTCTTTTGACAAAGCCTAGCTTTTAAATGTACAGTCTTGCCACATATTTCAAAATCCTATTTTTCAAGTCAGAGGACAAATTATAGCTTTTTTACTCTTTGCATCTCTGCTGTAGCAATCCTAATCCTCCTTAAGTCAGATGGATATCTCAGGCTGTCTAGAGAATACTGTCTGTAGCAGGAAGTATAGAGAAAAACATTAATATTATTATTAGCACAATTCTGACCCAATATTCTGACTTCCAACTTTAAAGTTGGTATCAAATTTTAGATTCTATATTTAAAATCTTAAATGATTGGAAGAGAAAGTGCCTGAGGCCAATATCTGCTCCTAGTAGTAAGACATCAATGGATATGTAATTTACCTCCTCAATATTCCATTCAGGTGTGGCACTGAAAATTGTAGACAGAAGCAGGTGATCATAAAAGTTATCATTTATTGCACTAGACCATCATTTTACTGTTCACAATAGATTATAATTTTAGAAAATGGTATAATTTCCTAGATAGTGGGCTCTTCTAGTCACCAACCCAAATTGCCTTTTACTGATTTTTCCTTTTTGTCTCAGGCTCCAATATGACTTAACTCAGCACTGTTATTAAACCTTTTTTTTTTATTTAAAATACTGCTATTTTGTTCATCAAGGATATAGTTACATTCATTTTGGCTTTTAAAAATATTGTATTAAAACATTATTTTTCTTGATTAACAAACTTTTGGTGTGTCCTTAAATTTTGCACTGGGAGGGGTTGGAGTGCTTCACCTACCTCACTCTAGTTCCTACCCTCTTATCCTCAAGATCCAGCTCAATGAAGACATTTCCCATGTCACCAACTGGATCCAGTTTTTCTTGAGTTCATATATCATGACTCTACTTCATTAGAAAGATAAGGTAAAATATGTTTTAGGAAGATTGACACCAAAATGGCTATAGTTTTTTAAAAAGAAAGGGTAACTTTCAGGCTAGCTTAGAAATTTACACATTTGGATACCTTATTCTTGTATGATATGGTGCAGGATAAGTGTATTATGATTGCATTCCATGGAATTTTTGTCTTTTTAGCATCCTGTGGCTGAAAAGAGACAGAGATAGTAGAGAAATACACTGGGCAGAAGAGGATTAAAGTTTAAAGTTAAACATTTACCTTGGATAATCTATAAAAAAGGATAATGCACATGCAGAACTCAGGAATTGATTGTACAATTTATCTTAAAGCAATTTGATGCAGTGTTGCCACAGGACGTGACACAATAATTTATTTCTAAAATGTTGGATTTTGTTAGTATTTTCAGATCAAACTTTGTTTTCTTCTTGACATAATTGATTACTGCTTTCATTGGGATTTATTTTAAAGTAATTCTGTACTGAAAACTGCAAGGAAAGTAGAAACTGCACATTTCTCTATTAGGGCAGCTGTGTCTAGAACAGCACAGCAGAATTCTTTATTTTGCTATTTGAAATTTTTCTCTCTTTTTATTGCTCTATTCATTGTAGAAAGGACTTCAGGTCACACATCAGTCTTTTGAATGAGAGATGACTTGTACATACAAATTAAAAGACATGCTTCCATTAGCGGTAGTGATTTAGGATATAAAAGACAGAAATTGAGGGTACTAGGAGCTCTGGTAGCATAGTGCCTAAGGCACTTGACTGCTAACCAGAAGGCTGGCGGTTCAAACCCACCAGCCACTCCTCAGAAGGAAGGTTGGGCAATCCTACTTCCGTAGCGATACTGCCTCGGAAACCCAAGGAGGGGTCGCTATGAATCGGGGCTGACTCGACGGCAAATAACAACAACAACAACAAGGAATGAATTATGCCTTTTAGGATCCTTTACTTTTACTACACAGCCAAGTCCTGTGTTGTATTTTCCCATATACATCAGTTAGCTATTGCTGCATAACAAATAACTCCAAAACATAGTGAGGTTTAAAACAACACTCATATATTTCTTATGAGTTGTGTTAATCTGGAACAGGCTTGGTTGATCTCAGGTAGGTTATTCTTGTGTGTGCCATCATCAGCTGATGGGTCACATGGAGGATGGTTTGTATGAGACAGATCTTTCTGCAGCAACAGAAAATGAATACATTAAGGAAGAATCCAAATAAAACCTTAAGATCAAGATATAGATGGGAAACAAGAACAAAGTTTTGTATACCCCATTGATAGAAGTTTTAGACAGTTATTAAGGTGAAACATAGATTTGATTCTCAGATTCCTGGTGGCCAAAGTCTAAGGGAAACTACTTCAGGAGTTGGCCCTGTGACCTAATATCTAAGATTGGAAAGTTGCTTAAACAATTTCTCTTAGAAAGATCAGCACAAGGCTGGTATCCATGAGGTGGAGGTTAAAGATGTCCAAATGTCCAAACTACCTTACCACTCCATCATTTCAGACATTAACTCCTCCTCCTCCTCTCAGTAATCTCTGCTGCCTTAGCATTCTGTATTTCACTGTAACATCTCACAGAACTCATAGACACCCAAGGGATCATTTCATGTAATGGTGGTGGAGGCTGGCAGGTTGGCAAGTACCAGGTCTGTGAGTAGGTCTGGAGAATCCTCCCAATTCTTGGGGTTTGATGAACCTCAATCAGCAGATCAGATGATGGCTGCTGTCCCAAATCCAGGGGTGAGATGATGATGAGTCAAAACACAGAACCAGAGCAAGAGGAGTGCAAACCTTCCCAGGAGATTCATAGGTACACCCTCAAGAAAGCTAAGGGTGGTGATTTGAGTTATATCCTCCAGCAAGGCAGGACTCAAGATATATCCCACCTGTGTTGCTCCAACAGAAATAATTCAAATGGATGGCTTTAACAATCAGCAGAGCTACTCAGTTGCTCATGGCAAATCCTACCACAGAGCCAATTGCCAGCCATTATAAGGAATGACTACTACCAGCTGCCCAGACAAGTTGACACCAACCTTAACTACCACAGCACCCTAAAGAGGCACGGATAATAGGATTTACAATACATCATAGAATGGAGGACAATGGCTAGAATGGCCACATCAAGCAATTCATCACAAGTGTAGCTATGCTAGGTTTTTGGGACACAGATCCGAGCAAGTTGAAAACAAAAGAAATTGAAGTCAGAGATTTTCAAGATGGTTGAGAGTCTGACATCGTCGGTGCTCACACTGACAGCAGTGGTGTCTACCCCTCATGAGATCCTTTACCAGATGCTTATACCTGAAGCTATGGGTACATGAGAAGCCACACTAACAGCTGAACCTAGGCTGAGGAAGCTCTTCCAACTTTGCCTTACTTTCATTGTATTTAAGCTTTATCACTTATGAGGTGACTCTGGTTATCAAGTAGCTGAACTCAACATTTTGGTTCGAAGGCCTCATCTTGCCTTGGAAATCTTGCTCAGATTAGGAGCTTGGGCACTGTTCTGGAGACTCTCATTGTTGGATGAAATTGGCAAACATGATGGTTTGGAGGCCTGAACTATCTCCTGGTGAAACTGTCAACGAGATCCCTTGGTTCTGGAACTGGAGTGAAGTATTATGCATGAGATAACACAGACTGGGAAAAGCAAGCATAAAAGCCAAACCCAGAGGACCAGAAACCAGGTAGACTTCACAGTCTAGGATCACGAATTTGGTTTTGCAGATGCAGGGTCACAATGAGAACAGAGAAGACACAAATAATAGTAAACATTGCCAATATTTATCAAGAGCTTGCCATGTACCAGATGTTGTGTTAAGCTTCTCCCCATATCTCAATTAATTTTTTTTAAGAATGTTATGAGGTAGGTCCAATTGTTATCTTGGCCTTATAGATGAGGAAACTGAGACTTAGAGAGGTTAAGGAATTGGCTTACAATTACACAGCTAGCAAGTAGTATGTTGTTGTTGTTAGGTACCGTCAAGACGTCTCTGACTCATAGCGACTCTATGTACAACAGAACAAAACACTGCCTGGTCCTGTGCCAGCTCATGATGGGCTATACCTGAGCCCATCACTGCAGCCACTGTGTCAATCCACCTTGTTGAGGGCCTTCTCATTTTTCATTGACCCTCCACTTTACCAAGCATGATATCCTTCTCCAGAAAATGGTCCCTTGTAACAATATGACCAAATAGGTGAGACGAAGTCTGGGCATTCTCTCTTTCGAGAAGCATTCTGGCTGCACTTCTTCCAAGACAGATTTGTTAGTTCTTTCAGCAGTCCATGGTACTTTCCGCATTCTTCACCAACACTACAACTCAAAAGCATCAACTCTTCATCGGTTTTCCTTGTTCATTGTCCAGCTCTCACATGCATATGAGGTGATTGAAAATACCATGGCTTGGGTTGGGGGCAGCTTAGTCTTCAAGTAGACATCTTTGCTCTTCAGCACTTGAAAGAGGTCTTTTGCAAAGGATTTTCCCAATGCAATATGTTGTCTGATACCTTGACTGCTGCTTCCAGTGGTGTTGATTGTAGAAACAAGTAATGTGAAGTCTTTGACTACTTCATCAATCATTTCTCTGTTTATCATTATGCTGCTTATTGGTCCAGTTGTGAGGATTTTTGTTTTCTTTATATTGAGGTGTAATCCATACTGCAGACTATAGTCTTCAATCTTCATCAGTAAGTGATTCAAGTCATCCTCACTTTCAGCAAGCAAAGTTGTGTCGTCAGTGCATCCCAGGTTGTTAATGAGTCTTTCTCCAATCCTGATGCCGCATACTTCTTCATCTAGTAAAGCTTCTCAGATTATTTGCTCAGCATACAGATTGAATAAGTACAATGAAAGAAACAATCTGGACACACTTCTTGATTTTAAAACATGCAGTGTCCCCTTGTTCTGTTCGAACAACAGCCTCCTGATCTATGTACAGGTTCTTCATGAGTACAATTAAGTGTTCTGGATTTCCCATTCTTCTCAAAATTATCCACAATTTGTTATGAACCACAATTGAATGCTTTTCCACAGTCAATAAAACACAAGTAAACATCTTTGTAGTATTCTTTGCTTTGAGCCAAGATCCACCTGACATCAGCAATGATATATCTCGTTCCATGTCCTCTTCTGAATGCAGCTTGATTTTCTGGAAATTGTCTTCAATATATTGCTGCAACCATTTTTGAATTATCTTCAGTAAGATTTTACTTGCATGTGATATTGATGATATTGCCTGATAATTTCCACATTCTGTGGTATCCCCTTTCTTTGGAATGGATACAAATATGTATCTTTTCCAGTCAGTTGGCCAGGTAGCTGTCTTCCAAATCTCTGGGCACTGACCAGTAAGTGCCTCCAGTGTGTCATCCGTTTGTTGATTTGTTGAAACATCTCAATGGGTATACCATCAATTCCTGGAGTCTTGTTTTTCACCACTTCCTTCAGTGCAGCTTTGACTTCTTCCTTCAATACCATTGGTTCTTGATCATATGCTACTTCCTGAAATGGATGAATATAGACCAATTCTTTTTGGTACACTGTCTCTGTGTATTCTTTCCATCTTCTTTTGATGTTTCCTGTATTATTTAATATATTTCCCATAGATCTTTCAATACTGCAACTCAAGGCTTAAATTCCCTCTTCAGTTTTTTCAGCTTGAGAAATGCTGAGTGTGTTCTTCCCTTTTGGTTTTCTATCTCCAGGTCTTTGCACATTTCATTATAATAATTGACTTTGTCTTTTTGAGCTGCTCTTTGAAATCTTCTGTTCAGCTCTTTTATCTTGTCATTTCTTCCATTTTCTATAACTACTCTCCGCTCCTCAGAAGGAAGTTTGGGCAATCTACTTCTATAGTGATACTGCCTCAGAAACCCAAGGAGGGGTCACTCTGAGTCAGGGCCGACTTGATGGCACATAACAACATCAACAATAACTCTCCGCTCAAGGGCAGTTTTCAGAGTCTCTTCTGACATCAGTTTTAGTCTTTTCTTCCTTTCCTGTCTTTTTAATGACCTTTTGCTTTCTTCATGGATGAAGTTCTTGATGTCATCCCACAATTCCTCAGGTTTTCAGTCACTGGTGTTCAATGCATCAAATGTATTCTTTAGATGGTCTCTAAATTCAGGAGGGATATAATCAAGGTCATATTGTGGCTCTCATGAACTTGTTTTAATTTACTTCAGCTTCAACTTGAACTTGCATATGAGCAGTTGATGGTCTGTTCCACAATCAGCTCCTGGCCTTGTTTTGGCTGAAGATATTAAGACTCTCCATCACCTCTTTCCAGAGATGTCATCAGTCTGATTCCTGTGTACTACATCTGGTGACATCCATGTGTATGGCTGCCATTTGTGTTGTTTGAAAAAGTATTTGCAATGAATAAGTCATTTGTCTTGAAAAATTCTCTCATAAGATCTCCAGCATTATTTCTAACACCAAGGCTATATTTTCCAACCACTGGTGATTCTTCTTTGTTTCCAACTTTTGTATTCCAAACACTAGTGATAACCAACATACCTTGATTGCATGCTCAGTCAATTTCAGACTGCCAAAGTTGATAAAAATCCTCAATTTCCTCATCTTTAGCTTTGGTGGTTGGTGCATAAATTTGAATAATAGTTGTATTAACTGGTCTCCTGTGTGGGTGTCTGGACATTATCCTATCACTGACAGCATTATAATTCAGAATAGATCCTGTGCAAGAAGCATGGTCAGATTCCAGTCTATGCATTCTGACCCAAAGCCTACTTTCCTGTACATTATGCTATTCCCTGAGAACACTGAGAATACTGTTGGTATTTGGCTGAGAATACTGTTGGTATTTAGGGACCATCTTCACATCTTCACGTACAAACAGCTTTGGTGCACAGCCTGGCTGAGGCTCCAGGTGTCTGCTAGAGGCCTTATTACAACCCTTCTATTTTCATTGTCCAAATAGAACTTCAAGGAGAAAACAATTCCATAGGGCTGTTCTGGAACATGTACCTCTTCAGATACTTTTAGGTTGAATGGGCAGAAACCCAACTCTAACTCACATTTTATTATAAAAAGCCAGGGCATTTCAAGGAGCCCAATGATAGGCTGTGGCACAGTTGTTAAAGTATTCAGCTGTTAACCAAAAGGTTGGCAGTTCAAACCCACCAGCTACTCTGTGGGAGAGAGATGAGGCACTCTGCTTCCATAAAGATTTACAGCCTTGGAAATCCTATGGGGTACCTTTACTCTTGCTATGGGTCAGAATCCATTCAGTGGCAGTGAATTTGGTTTGTTTTTCAAGGATAGACAGCTGATGGGCTTCAGGAACCACTGGAAGCATCTGAAAACGTTTGGGGCAGTCTCTGAATCTCCTTCTGCATATCACATTCATTCTCTCCCATTCTCTTACTCTCATGCTCTCTCTCTTCTTCTTCTCTCCCTCTCTTCTTTTATCTCTGTCTGTCTCTCTAGCTCTCTCTCTCTCTCTTTTTTAATTATTTTTTTAAATATCTCCAGACAAGTTTCTTCCACTTGTCTGTTATGTGGTAGGAACCATAATCTTTAGCCTGAAAGTGCAGTCCTCAGACTAGCAGTATTAGCCTTTACTGGGAAGTCATTCAACCAAACCAGTTGCCACCGAGTTGATTCTGACTCATGGCAACCCCATGTGTGTCAAGTAGACTAGTGCTCCATAGGGTTTCCAATGACTGATTTTTCAGAAATAGATTTCTAGTCCTTTCTTCTGAGTTGCATCTGGGTAGATTTCAAAACTTCAACCTTTCAGTTAGCATCTGAATGCTGTTAACCCATTAACTGTTTATATCACCCAGGAAGTCATTAGAAATGCAAAAACCTCAGGCCCCACTTTGTTGCTTTTGTTGTTATGTGTCGTGGAGTTGGACCAACTCATAGCGACCCCTCCTTGGGTTTCCAAGTCAGTATCACTACGGAAGTAGATTGCCCAACCTTCTTTCGGAGGAGTGGCCGGTGGGTTTGAACTGCCAGCCTTCTCATTTGTGGTCAAATGCCTTAGGCACTATGCTACCAGAGCTCTGGCCCCACTTTAGACATACTGAATTAGAAACTCTGGACTGGGACCCAGCAATCTGTATTTTAACAAACCCTCCCAGGTGATTCTAATGCACACTAAATTTGTAGTCAAGGAGGTTAATGAGGCCCAGTGGCTGACCTACTCAGGAGCAACCTATACAATTAAATTTCCTCCTTTCCTAGAGTCTGGCCTGGCCTGGAATCATAGTTTAGGACATCAGCAGTCACACTGACTCATTTCTTGTCACTTTATGTCATTTTTTCAGAAGTATCCCACATCTAGGTTATCATTCCGCTGAGGTCATGGGGGTTGAATCAAAGGTTCTCAGAGTGAAGTCCATGGGCCCTTATAGGTCATTGAGACTCTTTCAGGAGTCCACAGATCAAAACTATTTTCAAAGCAATACTAACATTTTATTTGTCTTTTTTTACTGAACAGCCAGTGAGGGGTAAATCTGCTGCCTCAGCACAAGTCCAGGCAATGGTACCAAAAGTATTAATAGTGTCTGTATTCTACACTGCCAACTAATCACAGTTTTTTTTAAAAATTGTATATATATGTATGTATGTATATATACGTATCCTGGATGAAATAGCAGAAATTATTAATTCTATTACCTTTTGACCCTTGAGTACGTCTTTTTAATGCTCTGGGTGACAAAATGAGAAGTGTATATAAAGCACTGCTGCATATCACGGTACATTGGTTTTCTTGAAAAGTACTTGTGCAATTGTTTGAGTTGTGAAATGAATTAGTCACTTTCTCATGGGAAACCATTTTTCCTTGGAAGACTGACTTGAAAGACAAGGTATAGTGTTTGGCAGACAGTGCCTCAAAAATGAAGTAACTAAGCCTATCACTTCAAGGAAAATAACTGACAATATTTGTTGCCAATGATAACATTTGAGCTTTCCAGTGAAAATTATAATATTTAGAAAATTTGTATCTACCACTTATGAGTTTGACAGCTTTCCAGTAGTTTTAAATCTTTTTTTTTTTTTAAGAGAACAATGGTGATTTTAACCAATGTGTATTTTTTATGTTATGTAATAAAATATGTTGGACAATGAATAAGGAAGACCGAAGAAGAGCTGATGCTTTTGAGTTGTGGTGCTGGCGAAGAATGCTGAAAGTACCATGGACTGCTAAAAGAACTAACAGATCTGTCCTGGAGGAAGTGCAGCCAGAATGCTCCTTGGAAGCAAGAATGGCCAGACTTCGTCTCACCTATTTTGGTCATGTTGTCAGAAGGGACCATTCCCTGGAGAAGGATGTCATGCTTGGTAGGGTGGAGGGTCGACGAAAGAGGGGGAGGCCTTCAACGAGATGGATTGACACGGTGGCTGTGATGATGGGCTCAAGTATAGCAGGGATTGTGGGGCTGGCGCGGGATCGGGCAGTGTTTCGTTCTGCTGTGCATGGGGTCGCTATGAGTCGGAAACGACTCGACGGCACTTAACAACAACAGCAACAATAAAATATGTCGATGTTTGGAAGGGCTGCATATCTCAGCAAACCAACATTTTCAAAATGACCGATTCATGGTATGAAATCATATATGGTAAGTGATCTATGCAAAGTGCAAGACAGACCAGAGAGTTTCTTTTCTTTCCTTTTTCTTTTTTTTTTTTAATTTTTATTGTGGTTTGGGTGCAAATTTACAGACCAGGGAGTTTTAATGCAACAGAAAATGAAATATTCATTAATATGGTTTCAAGTTCCACATAACAAATGACCTTTAAGAAATGACCATTGTTGAGTTTTAGTGTAATATAAAAAAATAGTACTCATAATTATCTGAAAAGGCTATTAAAATACTCCTCCCTTTCCAACTACTTATCTGTATTAGGCTGGAATTTTTTCACGTACTTCAACCAAAAACAACGTAACAGAACAAATTGAATGCAGAAATAGATATGAGAATCCATCTATCTTCTAGTAAGCCAGACACTAAAGGGATTTTCACAAATGTAAAGCAATGCCTATTCTTCTCACTAAGTTTTTGAAAGTACAGCTCTCTTTCATAAAAATATTGTTTATGTTAACAAGCTTATTATTATTTTTTAAATAATTAAAGCATAAATACCTAAAATTTTCTCAATTTTAATTTCTATTGCAATAAATGCTGAAAGATATAACCAATATAAAAGTTTCTTGGGGTCCTCAAAAATTTTCAAGATTGTAAAAGAGTCCCAAGACCAAAATTTTGAGAACCACTAAGTTAGAGTTTAGCTCAGCTATTATAGCTCAGAGACATTTACAGCAAAAGGGGCATGCAAAGTGGTTCAAACAACACAGAAATTTCTCTTTCTTAAATAACAGTCCAGAGGTCAACCTTGGGGGCAAAAGTTGGTGGTCCAGGACAAGAAGATGGTTTTGCTCCACGGTCATCCAAGAACATTGGTTCTTTGATCTTTCTACCTTGTTGGTCTGATATCATCTAGGACAAGTGTTCTTACTATGGGTTTTGTGGATAGAATTTAGGAGATCTATGAACTTGGGTTCATGTTGAATCCAATACTGAATGATGTGGGAAGCATCAAAAGAAGATGAAAGGAACACATGGAGTCACTGTACCAAAAAGAATTGGTTGATGTTCAGCCATTTCAGGAGGAAGCATGTGATCAAGAACCAATAATATTGAAGGGAGAAGTCATTGGACTGAAGAAATTGGCAAAAAACAAGGCTTCAGAAGTTGATGGAATACCCATTGAGATGTTTAATAATGGATGCAGTGCTAGAGGCACTCACTTGTTTATGCCAAGAAATTTTGAAAGACAACTATCTGACCAACTGACTGGAAGAGATCCATATTTGTGCCCATTCAAAAGAAAAATGATTCAACAGAATGTGGAAGTTATCAAACCATATCAATAATATCACACACAAGTAAAATTTTGCTGAAGGTAATTAAAAAACAGTTGAAGTAATACATTGACAGGGAACTGACAGAAATTCAAGGCATATTCAGAAGAAGACATGGAAGGAAGGATATCATTGCTGATATCAGTAAGCAAAGAATACCAGAAAGATGTTCAGTTGAGTTTTATTGACTATGCAAAAGCATTCAACTTTGTGAATCATAACAAATTATGGATAACACTGCAAAGAATGAGAATTTAAGAACATTTAATTGTGCCTATGAGGAACCTATACATAAACCAAGAAACAGTTGTTCAAACAGAATAAGGGGATACTGTATGGTTTCAAATCAGTAAAGGTGTTTGTCAAGGTTCCATCTTTTCACCATACTTATTCAATCTCTATGCTGATCAAATAGTCAGAGGAGTCAGATTATATGAAGAAGAATGTGGCATCAAAGTTGGAGGAAGACTCGTTAACAACCTGTGACATGCAAATGACACAACCTTGCTTGTTGAAAATGACAAAGGCTTGAAGCACTTACTGATGAAGACCAAAGACTTCAGCCTTCGGTATGGGTACCTCCTCAACATAAAACAAATATCCTCACAACTGGGCCAATAAGGAATACCTTGATAATGGAGAAAAAATGAAGTTGTCAAGGATTTCATTTTACTTGAATCCACAGTCAATACCCATGGAAGCACCAGTCAGTAAATCAAATGATGTATTGAATTGGGCAAATCTGCTGCAAAAAACCTCTTTAAAATGTTTAAGAGAGAAGATGTCACTTTGAAGACTAAGGTGCACTTGACTCAAGCCATGGTATTTTCAATAACTTCATATGCATGTGTGAGCTGGACAATGAATAAGGAAAACCAAAGAAGAATTGATGCATTTGAGTTGTGGGGTTGGCAAAGAATAGTGAACATATCATGGACTACCAGAAGAAACAACTCTGTCTTGGACGAAGTACAGCCAGAATATTCCTTAGAAGCAAGAATGGCCACACTTTGTTTCTCTTACTTTGGTCATGTTGTCAGAAGGGATGATTCCCTGCAGAAGGATATCATGCTGGGTAAAGTAGAGGGTCAGCACAAAAAGGAGAAGACCCTGAACAAGATGGAACAACACAGTGGCTGCAACACTGGGCTCATGGATATCAAGGACTGTGAGGATGGTGTAGGACCAGGCAGGGTTTTGTTCTGTTGCACATAAGGTCACTATGAGTTGGAACCTACTTGATGGCACCTACCAACAACAACAACATGAACTCAGGTGGAAGAACCTCTAACAGAAATGTAGTAGTTCCTTCAATTATAGGAAACAAACCATAATAGTATTAGTAGGACTAGTGACTTTGTCATTAATTGAAATCATAACTATTTTTATATCACTTTATACTTGTTTTAGATATTTTGGAAAAGAAAAAGGACATTAATGGGGAAACTGGCAAAATTTTTGAAGCTCTATAGCTTAATTAATATTATTGTGACATTAATTTCTTGAGTTTGACAATTCGATGGTTATGTAAGATGTTAACATTAGAGAAAACAAAGTTAAAAT
>NW_006921590.1:20229156-20239294 GCF_000298275.1 Orycteropus afer afer | reverse complement strand
TCTTTCCCATCCAAAGTTGAAGAAACAACTCTAGCAAGGGAGTCTCCAGCTTCTGGACCAAAGCTTGACTGAAGCTAATAATCCAGGGACAGCTCAGTAGAGCATAACATCTAGAAGGACGGGCCGGCATCATAGAGATCTGGGTTTCAACTTGGCCACTCCTCTTAACAACTGTGTACCTTTTCGTAAGGAACTTAACTTCTCTGAACCTCAATTTTCTCATTTTTAAAATGAGAGAATATCACACTTATCTTACAGAGTTATTGGGGGTATTTAAAAATATGTATCTAAAGCATAACAGCTGCTCAGTAAATGATTATTACACTACAGAAAGTCCCAGGTTATGAACATCTGACTTATGTACCAACCCCCATAGAGTATATTATATTAAAAATTCAAAGTATGTATGATGTTCATAATAATAAATGGAAGCTGCTTTTTGACACACATGAAAACATTATTGTTATTAATGTATTATTACATTAAAGATATTTTATTATGTCTAGAAGTGTTTCTTTAATACTTTTTATGCATAAAATGTACACTATATACTATATACTAAGACAGACATTTGACTTATTGACGTTAGAGATGAACCATACCTAACTGTTCCAATTTACATACAAATTCAATTTAAAGACAGATTTAGGAATGGAACTCGTTGGTAATCCAGGCACTGCCTGTATAAAGAGAAATCTGGGGAGAAAATTGTTACCATTTAAGCTTAAGCAAAGCATCCTCATAAGTATTTATAAAGTGCTTCAAATACACCACATATGTTCCAAGTCAAGTTACCATTAATGATGACAAGGTCACTGTAGTGCTACCAGCTTTAAGTAAACTTACAGCACTGTTGGGGAATCTAATTTAATTAAGACACACTCTAATTTGGATAACTTTTTTTTCTAATTTAATTCTTCATGCCTTATTTTTTTACATAGTTGTTAGTGTATAAATTATTAATTTAGTCACTTTGTTTGATTATATTTTTCTGGCATTACTCATCAGTGCTAATATGTTTAAACATTGGTCTCAGTGGTTGCTGAAAGCAAAGTGATGTAGGAAGGAAACACCTCAATAACAAAATCTAATAAAAACTCTGCTTTGTTTAAATTGTTTCATGATACAAACTGGACTTTTCATCTGATCACTTCTGACTAATGGGTTTATTACTATTATTGTTCCGTCTCTTTTCAGATGGGACAATTAGTTGAGTCCACGATGCCCTTATCAAAGGTTGTCAATTTCCCTATGCTTGCAAAGCTCTTGCTATGTCCATCTGGACCACTGGTACTCAATGTGGGCTCTTTGGACTGGTGCCAGTCTGCAAACCGTTGTTGGCTTGTGATGAAAATTGAGAGTAAGCATTTGGAAACTTTGATAGTAAGTTGAAATTGTTTTATCTTTTTTGAATAGAATTAGAAAGAAAGCACTTGTATTTTGTATTCTTGACTTTTTCATTTCATTTTTCTGGTAATTTATCATCACAGCTCTGGTAGCATAGTGCCTAAAGCACTTGACTGCTAGCCAGAAGGCTGGCTGTTCAAATCCACTGGCCACTCCTCAGAAGGAAGGTTGGACAATCTACTTCCATAGTGATACTGCCTCAGAAACCCAAGGAGAGGTTGCTATGAGTGGGGTTCGACTCAACGGCACATAACAACAACATATTTGACAAAGGTGTCAGTCTGCAACACACTAGGGGAAAAGCCTCCACAAAACCTTGTCCTTCTCCACAGATAGAGAAGCACAGATATAAATCATAAGGCATATCGGCAAAAGATCATCCCAGGTAATGTGTAATTGAAAGTAATCAAGAAAAAGGAAGACATGTTCATCAAGCAAATATAACTTGAGCTAACACTGCTGCCTGGAACCATCTATGTACAGATTAGGAGCATTAATCTGTATGAAATTCCTGTTGCTTGTGAACTGTCATAAGGGTGATATTAAGGGGTGGTTGTCTGTCCAGGGTCTTTGTCATAGTGTATATGGGAAACTGACATTGTAGTAACTTCCACAGCTGTCCCCTGACTGGTTTCCTGTTAACATTCTTGCCCAAGATTTATCCTTCACACTGTTGCCAGAATACCAATCTTAGTGAAATATGAAGTTTTATTGTGTTACTCTGATGCTTAAACTCCTTCAGGAACTTTCCATCATCCACAGGATAATGTTCAAACTCTCTAGCCTCCTGTACTCAATCCTCCATGTCACAACCATGGTTTATGTCTCTGGCCTATGAATTATATAAAGATTTTCCTTCCTTGTCCACCTGTCTTGGAAGAATCTTCTTAACTGTCACTTTATCTATGAAGTCTTTTGTGACACCCTCCTACCACCCTACCAGGTAGACTTGAATTCTCCCTCTTTTTACTCTATGGCAGTGGATTGAGTGGGTTCTTTCATGTTGCCTTCACCATGTTTCTGAAACTACATGAAGCTTCTTTAGTGACATTTGGAAATGTAGTTAAGCAAATCTAGATTTGGCTATTCAGTCTTCAAACTGAAAGAATTAATTGCTACATACTTGCTTTTTGGCTACTTGCTCAAAATGGACACTTGTATAATGGACAGTTCTGATGATATTCTGGAAGAAACTGGAGAGGTGACTGAGAAAATTGCCCAACCATGGGCTCTATTAAGCAGTTCAAGAAGGAGTGGTGAAGGTGGCCTGTGTTCCTGCTGCAGCTGCCATTGACCCAGGGCATTGTTGGAGGAAGTACAGGCCCTCTGCCTCCTACCCTCATCGCTTTGCATCTAGGTGTGGCCACATGACTCATTTTCACCAATGAATGGGAGTGATGTATTTCTTTTCAGGCCAAGGCTTTTTGCTCCTTTCCTTTGTGCTAGCGTCCCTGGATGGTACAAATAAATAACATGTTTGGCTACTAAAGGAAAGGTTCTAGTCCACCCAGAGGTATCTCAGAAGAAAGACCTGGTGATCGACCTACAAAAGATCAGCCAATGAAAACACTATGGAGTGCAGTTCTACGCTGACGAGATTGGGCTGTCAAGAGTTGGAGTCTGCTCCACGGCAACTGCACTGGCTCCTTCCTGTCTGCTAGGTGGGTGCTCCAGGGGTAGCAGAGCTGAAGGTGGAAGGAACCTGAATCCCTGAAGTACCACGGGGAAAAGGTCTGCCTGCTAACCAGTAAAAACTCCCTCAGACTCTTAGATGACTGAAAAGTGACTTTAATTGTGTTTGAGTCTTTATATATTTTGAGTTTGGTAAAGCAATCGGTATTCTCTTACTACAGAGTCTCTGTTTCTAAAGAATTGTGTTTCCACTTCAAAGGTAGACTTTCATTTAAAAGTTAGTAACATGCACTTTTACAAAATATTTAATTTAATTTAGCACTCTACATGTTCAAAGAGGTCTCAATTTTTCTCAAGAGATTAATAAAGCAAAATGGATTGAGATACTTGATGAAGTATCTAATAAACAAATTACTTAGTTGTCTAAATTTTGCTGATATCATACTGCTCACTTCCAAATAAATTCACTTTTAATTTTAATATCCTTCTTTACAGGTGAAAGATGTTGCTCTTTGGATAGAGACTGTAATGTAATTTTTATATGTTATACTCATTTTACATTTGTATTTTACCTTTTTCCAAAGGAGTTTGCGATGACTTATTTAAAACATGACTTAGCAACAAGGTTAAGTAGAAAAGTAGAACAAAGAAAAAGGGACAAGGAAAATATGCTAATTGTAATGTCTGCATGGTTGCTGTGATTGAGTTTCAACCTTGACTCTTAGGTTCTTGGCAGGTTGGGTAAGAGGGAAGCATGATAAATTACAAATCAGCCATCAGAAAGGAGGATGTATACTCAGTCCCCAGGGGAAGCAAAGCTTTGTCTCCTACCAAAGTCTCAAAGAAATGGTCCTCAACATTTTATCTCAGGGGAGTAGGAACTACCAGGATTGAAACCACAGTGGATTTTTATAAAATCTCCAACTTAGTTTTGTGAAATGCATTCTTAATACTGAAAAGGGAGGGGGCTGCTAGGTTAAGTCACTAGGGAAAGTCTTGTTTACTTTTATTTTCCACAGATCTTAATCCTTTGGAGCTGGGAACTTAGGTATGCTTGCAGATGAGGATCTTTAATATGTCCATTTATAAAAAATAAATGTCTTTGGCTCAGGAATGGGTGAGCTCTGGATTGAATTGCTGGTTTGATTCTAAAAGCACTTTGCCCAAAATATATCATTAGACAAGGTGAGTTGATATTTAAAGATGATAATTTAATCTTCTTTGGGAGAGAATTTGGTTTTCTTCATCTATGAACTTGAAGTTCTCATAGACTGTGGATCTTTAGTTTGGGATGTCTAAGGAAGGTAACCCTATATTGTAGCATGTTGTTGTTGTTGTTATGTGCTGTTGAGTCGGGCCTGACTTATAGCGACCCCTCCTTGGGTTTCCAAGGCAGTATAACTATGGAAGTAGATTGCCCCATCTTCCTTCCGAGTAGTGGCTGGTGGGTTTGAACCGCCAGCCTTCTGGTTAGCAGTCATGTGCCTTAGGCACTACGCTACCAGAGCTCCCATATTGTAGCATAAGCTACCCTAATTAAACATTTTCACGTACATGTGTTTCTTAACTTGGATTTCATGGACTCAAGGACATTGTAGCTGTGGAGATGGTCTCATCAGCCATCATTTTATAGGAGAGAAGACCAAATGCACAGATTGAGTACATGACAGGTCAGTGGCCCCACAGATAGTGAAAACAGACCTGAAATAAGAACACTGGTCTCCTAAAGCGTGGCTCATTTCTATCACCTAATACATGCCTCTTTTAAGTACTGTTGTTGTTGTTGTGTGCCGTCAAGTCGGACCCGACCCATAGAGACCCCTCTTTGGATTTCCGAGGCAGTATCACTCTGGAAGTAGATTGCACGACCTTCCCTCCGAGGAGTGGCTGGTGGGTTTGAACTGCCAGCCTTCTGGTTAGCATTCAAGTGCCTTACGCACTATGCTACCAGAGCTCCTGACTGGTTCAATGATATTCAATTTGATGCAACAAACATATAGTAAACATTGGTAATAAAAAAGACTATCCTCATAATATTTCTGACCTCCTCAGAATTTTTGCTTATTTCTGTACTACCTTAAGTCCTGGTTGTTTTTTTATCAAAGATACACAGGCAATGCAAGAGAGATCAAAGTGAAAATACTAAAATAAAATCATGAATTGAAATATTAATTTCAAGGAAAATGATGCTGTATTCCAGATAGGTGATAAAGTATATCGTTCTTTCTACTCTCTGAAGATTTCAAAGCACTTACCATTACCTTAAAACTCATTAAGCTTCATGCTGAATCAGACATTGGATGTTACAACTTTATTCTTATTATTTATTCAGTACCATCAAAGGATTTGGTTCTCAGTGGAATTGATGGTTCTAAAAGGGTGAAATCTTCCTTTGATGTTCTAAAAGGTCAGGAACCATTCAGCTAATAATTCTCTTCCCAAGATAATCAATGGTAGTATAGAAAAATATTAGCGAGTCACCCATATAAATCTTCCAAAATGAATAAACTAGTCAAATAATTTGACAAAGTCTTTGTAAGTTTGTATTGGTATGACCTGGTATGCCCTGTCTTATGGGATGATGGGACTTTGTGAAATTATATTCATTAAGGAAGAAAAGAAGATGAGCATGACTTATTCTTTCCTATTAATTAAAATTTAGAATTTCTTTCTCTTCAAAATAACCCATTGTATTGTGAATTTTTTCTTGCTTTCTCAATACTAGCAGGCTCTATTTTTAGGAAAGTGAGTATGACTTTCTGTTGTCTGCTGACTTTCAGAATATGTTTATGACGACAATGATGGTATAGTATTTATACAGGTTTTTTTTTTTTTTTTTTTTTTGCCTTTTAAAAATATTGACATCAAAACATGAGTCTCCCTTCTTATATCAAAGTGATTACCTATTTTCTTGGACTTCATTTCTCTTGATAGAAAGTTTGCCAGAATTTGGTTAATTAAAAAAAATTAATGCTTAGAACATAGAGTAGTAAGTGGGCTGTCTTTTGGCCCTGGCTAACTTTCACTTTGAGTGATTAACTGTGAATTATAGCCCTGTCTATAAAGTGCAAAGAATTTTTCATATTCAAAATTAAACTTCTAACCATCCCTAAAATGACAGAGGCAAATGATATAGATGCAGTCTTAATAATAGGAAACTATACTGGCAAGAGCCACTGTAAACTTTCTAGCTGTTCAAGACAGGCTCATGCAAGTTCTTGATCTCTTGCTTTAAATGTGAACATATCTTCACTTAGGATATGCTACCTAACATTTTTCTAGCTTAAAAGCAGAACACTAGTAATAATGACCTAATATTCATTAAAGAGAACCTAGATCCCTGGGCTGAGGATTTCAGACTCACTTCTTTATTATGTAAATTACAGGGGCTTATGCTAGGGGAGAGGGGGTTAATGACTATTAACTGGTGATGATAACAGGTTCCAGGCTCTTCTATCATTTATTCACTTAGTGAGGTAGAAAGGAGAAAGACTGAGGGGTCATTGAAAAGATAACATAGGATTTATGATTTGGGCTCATTTCACAGGTAGTATTAGTAAAATAGAAATAAACAGATGAAAATGAAGATGATAATAAAAATCACCCAAGAAGTGTACCATCTAAAAATAACACTATTAACATTTTGCTCTATAGCCTTTTAATGCTATTAATATATGCTTTTTGCATATATGGTTTAATTTTCTTTAAAAATTATATCATGTTATACACACCATTTTAAATGTGCTTTTTATTCACTTAATGTCATGAACTTTCTGTGTCAGTAAATATACTTCTGGAAAAAATAATGGCATTGTATTCCATCATTCACCACTGTTCCATCATTTATTTAACAAAAGCTTCATTTTTTGGTCATTTAAGTTGTCACAAATTTTTTGACTACAGTAAAAAATGCTGTGATAGGCATCTCTGAACATATGTCTTTGTCCAATTAATTCTTAAGATAAATTGCTAGACGTTGCTGCATCAAAGGTCACACAACTATAATGTTTTGTGTATATATTGAAAACTTCAGTGCAGAATGTATACCAGTTTATACATCTATGGGACATATGAATTCCCTTTCCCTCCAAATCTTGAAAGTATATATTTTTTCTAATCTTTGCCAGCTTGATAGAAAATACAAATTTCCTTTCTGATTGTTGTTCTTTGATTACTAAAGGTTGAATAAGGCTTCATATGCTGACTTGTCTTTTATGTTTCTTCTTTTTAGTCATCTTTTATATCAATTTGTTATCCTATCAACATGTTTGTGTGTGTGTGTGTGTGTGAGTGTGTGTGTGTGATTTTTAAGCATCCTTTGGTAGTGAGATTTCATGGGTGTGGTAGTTTTAAAATAAGTCAACATTTTTTTTTTTTTTTATAGTTCTTCCTTCAAAATTTAGAGACTAATTTTCTTCCCCTTGAGTATGGGCTGAAATTAGTGACCTGCTTCTAATGACTAGGATATTGTGGAAAGGATGGATTCTATCTTCTTGTGGTAGGTCAGATATACTGCCTGGTCCTGCACCAGCCTCATAATCCTTGCTATACCTGAGCCTATCAGTGCAGCCACTGTGTCAATGCATAATGTTGAGGGCCTTCCCCTTTTTTTGCTGACCCACCACTTTACCCAGCATGATATCCTTCTCCAGGGAATGGTCCCTTCTGATAACATGACCAAAGTAGGTGAGACCAAGTCTGGTCTTTTGCTTCTAAGGACCATTCCGGTTGCACTTCCTCCAAGACAGATTTGTTAGTTCTTCTGGAAGTCCATGATACTTTCAATATTCTTTGCCAACACCACAACTTAAAAGCATCGACTCTTCTTTGGTCTTCCTTATTCATTGCCCAGCTTTCACATGCTATGAGGCTGTTGAAAATGTACTGGCTGGATTCAAAATGAAGTCTTGCCAGTGAGCAGCACGTTTATTTTTCCCCCTGGCATCTAAGGACTTTAAGAACTAGGTATAGCAGTTTGAATTGGGATCTTGGTGCTCTGAACAGCTCACTGAATCAGAGTGCACCAAACACAGAAGAGCAGAATTGGAGGAAAGGCACAAGGAGATTTTTTAGGAAAGAGCTACTGCTGGAAAATGAATGGGCACCTGAGAGAGACCATTGGAAACCTTTCTGGGGCAGTCACTGTCTGCTGGGTGGAGGCAGCCACCTGAGATTCCCGAGCCAAGAACAAAGTCATTTATAGAAGCTTACCAGTGACCAATACAATATTCCAGTGGGCAGTGCCAGAGACCTGCCTCCAGTGGCTGATTTTGTTGGTAATCTGGGTGGTCTGGGTACAGCCAGACACAGGCACCATTGCTGAGACTCAGGTGGAGATCTCACTGGTGCGCCAGAAAGGCTAGCTCCCTCCCCTCCCAGCGGATTACACAGCGGGCTTGGGTCAGATTGGGAGACACCGTGCTTTTCTTTGCTACAGGTACTCCCCTGACTCCACCACAGCTAAAATTGTATGCATCTTTGGCACCACAGGTGGGCGATATTGCAGACAAACTCCAGAGCTGACCATTACTGGTCTGGCGGGATTGTGTCACCACCGTAGGCAGACGGGGCACAGAGCAAAAAAACCACAGCTGAGCCCGATCCCACTAATTTTGCCCTGGAGCCATGGTTTGGTGCTGTGGGGCCAGGGAGGCAGGGGCTTTGAGTATGCATAAAATTGGCAGAAATTTGTGACCCTCTAACAATAGGAATCTTTCCTGAGATTGAGCTGTGGTCTTGCAAATAAATACATCACCAATAAGAGCCTGCTCAGGTACTCTTCCGACTCCAACACACCCGAAATTGCACACATCTTTGGTGATACAGGTGGGTGGTATCATAGACAAACTCCAGAGCCTGCAATTGGTGGTCTGGCTGGATTGCATCAGCACCATGGGCAGATGGGGCACAGAGAACAAATAAACTGCAGCTGAGCCCGGTCCTGCAAATTTTGCTTTGGAGCTGTGCTTTGGTGCTGTGGGGCTGCCCAGGTGGGGTCTTTGAGTGTGCCTGAAATTGGTAGAAATTTGCAATCCTCTAACAAGAGGAATTTTTTCCTGAGGTTGAGCTGCGGTCTTGCAAATAAATACATCATCAAAGTACCCTACTCAGAGCCCTAGAAACTGACCCTAGTAACTCCAAGCTTTCCTTCTGCTCCCACCTTCTCCGCCAATAACTTCACTCATTCAATAGAAGAAACCATATTCAGCCAATTACCATAAAACCTCATGCTTAAAACTCTAAACCCTTTGTACGAAAAACAGAAACACATATCCAAACTACACACAGTGATTCCACCATCACAAAGAAAACAGCAAAGCAACCCAACACACCTGAATCAATAATAAGATAAAACACACCAGTGTCACCTTTTCAAAATACTAAACCGTAAAACCAAGACAAAACAAATCAACACGTAACCAGCAGTTAGAGACAACCTAAGGAGACAACACTCTACCAGATTCCAAGGGCTTAAGAAGAGGTTCTGCTTTCCAGTAATCCTAAGAACTCTCTGGACCGCAACTACACGACTGAAAAGATCTTAGTTTACACCTTTTTTTTTTTTTTCTCTCTCTTGTGATTAACCCCGTTACATGTTGGGTTTTTATTTTTTTGTTTTGTTTCATTTTTGCTTTTTTTTTTTTCTCTTTCCTGTTTGTTACTTTGCTTTCTTTCTTCATTATTCTCCTTCTCTACCTTTTTTCTCTTAGAGACCTATCCCCAGATATTGAATATTTAACTGTTTTCTTTTTCTTTTCTCCACTTTTTCTTTTTTTGGGTTACTGTTCCTGTGTGATTTCAGGGTATGTTTTTTGTCCATGTGCTTTTAGTTTTTTAGATGGTTATTCAATTGTAATTTTTGCCTAACTGAGTGGGAGACAACAACAGTCCCCATAAGATACAAGTACACCCATGCCTCCTGCAACTTCACTTACTGAGCAAGAGCCAGCACCTCCTTCTCCACCAGTGAGCCAATGATAAAAAACCAACAAGAAGAGCCTGAATCACCCTTGGCTGTTCTTCACAAACAATTAACAAAGATCTTAATATAATACCACGATGCCTCAGAGACAACAGATCATCACAGTCCACACAAAGA
>NW_006921590.1:20199542-20217601 GCF_000298275.1 Orycteropus afer afer | reverse complement strand
ATAAGGTTTTCCCTGGCCAATTATTTGAGAAGTGGACGGCCTCTTCCTTCTTCCTAGTCTGTCTCAGTCTGTAAGATGGGATGATACCTGTGCACCATGAGCATCCCTCTGGGTTAGAAACACCAGTGGCTCAGCCTCAAAACTCACATCAACACGTCACCACGGTAGGACAAACCGACAGACAAGTTTGCCTCCCTGTGGGAAACTTCTCATACCACCCTTACTTGGGTCCCTGCAGCTGACTCCTCCTCTGTCCAGATTCCTAGGCCTTTTAATCCCCTTTCTTGGCTCTCCCGTCCTGCTGCTTTGGGTGTGCCTGAGTTCCTCCCCTTACCTGGATCCCTGCGGCTGACTGCTCCTCTGTCAGGGTTCCAGGCTTCTAAGGTGACTCTTAGAAACTGAATTTCTCACTTAGAAACTAATAGATGTGTGATACCTATAACAGTGCCTGATGGGAGATATCTTAGTTATCTAGTGCTGCTTTGGGGGCTTTGGTGGCATAGTGCCTAAGGCATTTGACTGCTAACCAGAAGGCTGGCAGTTCAAACCTACCAGCAACTCCTCGGAAGGAAGATGGGGCAATCTACTTCCATAGTGATACTGCCTCAGAAACCCAAGGAGGGGTTGCTCTGAGTCGGGTCCAACTCGACGGCACATAACAACAACAACAGTGCTGCTATAATAGAAATACCACAACTATATGTCTTAACAAACAGAAATCTATTATCTCACATTTTAGGAGGCTAGAAGTCCAAATTTAAGGCACTAACTCTAGGGAAAGGCTTTATCTCTCTGTTAGTTCATAGTTTAGGATGAAGGTCCTTGTCACCTTTAGCATTTGTGAGCCTGACGTTTTTAGAGACCTCTATGTGTCTTGGCATCAATGTTCTCCTAGGTCTAGGGGATTCCCAGCACAGAGACCCTAAGATCAAAGGACGTGTTCTCCTGGCTCTTCTTTCTTGGTGGTAGTAGATCCCTCTCATCTCTGCTCTCTTGTTTTATATCACTCTTATATCTCAAAAGAGATTGACTCAGGATATAACCTAATCCTGTAGATCATATCCTGCCTCATTAGCATCATAAAGATTAGGATTTACAACACATAGGAAAATTATAACAGATCACAAAATGGAGGATAATTACATAATACTGAGAATCATGGTCTAGCCAACATATTTTTTGAGGGACACAACTCAATACATAGCATGTGGTAATCCAAAAGCTTTGCTATGTAACAAACACCCAAATACTCTCACCTAGTTTAAGAAATAAAATATTACTGATAGAGTTGAGGGTCCATTTATGGCCCACCCCAAATGCATATATTAAATACACATATTTAAATCTTTAAGTCCTTGGAAATTATTTTGGTCATGGAGTGAGATAAAGACCCAATATATATATTTTTCTAAATGGATAACCAGGTTTTCTCTGCAAAAGTTGATTTATCATCTATTCTTTTCCCATTGATTTAAAGACAACTATTTTAATGTACCAAATTCTTATATGTAGTTTGTTTTGTTTTGAGGGTTTCTATTCTGCTTCTTTGAATAATGTCTATCCTATTATCAGTTACATGCTGTTTTAGTTATTTTAGCTTCATGGTATGTTCTGATACTTACAGTGCAAATTCCCCATCTTTATTGTGTAGGCAGCCTCTTGAATGCCTTAGGATCCCTGCCTCCTAAATCTTATGTTATCTCCTCCCCTTGAGCGTGAGTTGAGTTGAATGACTTTCTTTGAGTGAATAAAGCATGATAGAAGTTGGCATGTCACTTCTGAGATTTACAGAAAGACTGTAGCTTCCGTCTTGTGCACTCTTTCTCATTCTCATGCTTGCTATAGAGAAAGCCAGCTGCTATGTTGTGAGCTGCTCTATGTGGGGGCAGTTCCATGTGGCAAGGAACTGAAAGAGGCCTCATGACTATAGTCACACAGGAATTGAGGTCCTCATTCTATCAGTTAAGGAGGGATTGTATTCTATCAACATGTATGTGAGCTTGGAAGCAAATCCTCCACAGTTGAGTCTTTAGATGAGATCAGAGCTTCAGTTAATACTATGATGGCAGCCTTGTGAGAGAACTTGAGCCAGAGGCACCCAGCTAAATGCTAGGATTCTTGACCCAGAGAAACTGTGAAATAATAAAATGTGTTGTTTTAGGCTGCTAAAATTTGGGATAATTTTTTTATGCAGCTGTAGATAACTAATAAAAATATTACTTTAAATTTTCTTTTCATTCTTCCTCTATTTATTCTTCACAGGAACGTGATATTGTCTTATTTCATTTTGTCTTAGAGAAGTGTAACTGACATTGCATAATATTTATAAATCATTTTTGTGCCAATTGATATCTCCATAATGAGTTTTCTGATACAAGAATATTATCTGCTATTGAAATTGGATAAGACTTCTTTTGTGTCCTTCAAAATTTTAGTTTTCTTTATGCATATTTCTTATTAGGCTTACTCTTACCTATTTTATACTTTTTATTGGTATTGTAAGTGATAATAATTTCTACCTGCTTATTGTTTGTATTGTTAAATTAATTGATTTTTGTACATTTAGTCAGTAATCTACCACTTCATTGAATTCTATTATTTGTTCTAATTATTTTTCATTTGTATCTTTTGGGTTTTCTATACCGACAATGATCCACTATTCTTAAAGCAAACTTAAAGATATTGAGAGAGAGGCAAAAATATGTTGTGTGTACACAACATATGCAATGAGATGTTGATGTGTAATGTGGACTAGAAAGAAAGAAAAAGTAAACTATGCTTTATTCTTTTCTCTCTTTGTATCATTTAGCATAGCTCCCAGGATATAGAATTTGCTGTCACTGGTAACTGGATGAATGAATGGTCTGCCCTTCCATAGTGTGGTTCTCTCACTCCTGCCTTAATGCCCCTCTCTAAGCCAGCTCATTGTGAGGTCCCACCATGTCTTCTGCTGAGCCCATGTTGGATACAACTTCTGCTAAGTCCTCAGCACTCCACTAACATGACCTAAATCAGCATGTTACTTACAGTCAAAGATCTAATGATCAAATTGGGGGAGACAATATGAGTTTACACATAATCATTAAAGAATGGATAATGCTAAATTTTGTGTTACTTTCCTGGGCCCACATGAATATAAACTAGACAATTATACCTCTTATTTGAGCAGTGCTTGTGTAGAGGGTTCTGGCCTTACAGTGAACCTAGTATGATTGTACCAAGGTGGTGTTAGAGAAGAAGTCAAGATTCTACAGGGAGGTGATTATTGGGTGCCCAGTCCATAAGGCAAAGAGAGGCACAAAACTAAGCAACAAATCTCAAAACTAGATGTGCAGTAAGTCATAGCAGAAACATGTTGGTACAAATGTCTTAGAACTGAAGTGGGAGTCATATAGGAATTTAGCATCTACCTGGCACCTGGTGTATAACTGAGGAATGAGAGTGGCTGGAGAATGCTTGGGCTTGCTGAGCCTATTGCAAGTTAAAGTATTACTCAGAGGAAAGAAGTAGGAATCCTATTGGCTGAGGCACGGAGCTAGATATTTTTTCAAGGTTCAAAGGAAGCCAATGGAGGTTTCTCAGTTTAGGAGTGACACAGCCTAACTTACATTTTTTAACAAAGCCTTTCTGTCCATTGTGTGGAGATGGAATTGGGATAAGGGACAAGAGTGGAATTTAAGAGAGTAGAAGTCTGGTTTTACAATAGGTAAGTGCTTGGCTACTAACCAAAAGATTGGTGGTTCTAAGTCACACAGTGGCTCCATGGGAAAAAGACCTGGTGATCTGTTCTCATAAAGAGCACAGCCTAGAAAACCCTATGGGCAGTTCCACTCTGTCACATGGTGTCGCTATGATTCAAAATCGACTCCCCAGCATTCAACAACAACAGCAAGTAGGAGACTAGAGTCCTCAGTGGTAAAAATGGTGAATGTGCTGGGCTACTAACAGAGAGGTTGGTGGTTAGTGTTCACCCAGAGGTGACTTGGAAGAAAGGCCTGGTGATATACTGAAATTTCAGCCATTGGAAACTCTACAGAGCTGTTCTACTCTGCCACACATAGGATCCTCATGAGCAAGAATTAACTTCATGGCAACTGATTTGCAGATGAACATTGCAGTGAGCAGGAGAGAGGTGGCTCTGGGCTAGAGCAGGATGATGGTGGGAGAGAACACAAAAAAAAAACCAAATTCACTGCTGTTGAGTCGATTGGACTCATAGTGACCCCTCATTGGGTTTCTGAGGTGGTATCTCTACGAAAGTAAATTGCCCTATCTTCCTTCCAAGGAGTGGCTTCTGGCTAGCAGTCAAATGCCTTAGGCACTCTGCTAGAGAGGGAGAGTGGTATACATGAGATATGTTTTGAAGCAGAACAGACAGGAAAAAATCTGCTTCCAGGTCTTTGACGTCCCTCTTCCTTACTCAGTTAGACTTCTTTGTCATTCTGGTGAAGATTAAAGATCTCAAAATGATGCTCACGACACTATAGCTATTTGGGTGAATGTTCTCAGGGTGGAATTTTGTGGGTGTATTGAAGGAAGTCCTAGCATTGGGAAGAGAAGTTATGGCTCTGTGAATAAAGTTTTCAGTACCAATAAGGTTGTTTTTTTTTTTTTTTAACCTTGAAAGTATATTTATTTATTGTTATGCAAAATAAATTTATCCTCATGAAAATAACTATTTCTGATATTTCCAAGATAATCCCATATAGAAATGTAAGGTGGACTTGGTATTATTCATTTTATATGCTTAAGAATCATTACAGGAAAATGTCTTTTAAATAAATGCATAACCATACTTACAAATTCAGAAGTTTTATGACCTGTTTTTTATTATTTTTCATCTTAATTTTTCCTTTTAATTCTAATATAGTCTGTTAAAAACTATTACTGCTTTTCTACATGTAGTTTAGCCTATTATAAATCTGGTTAAATTAATGTGAAGTTAATGGCAATATTTTAGAGTAACCTCTTGGAATGTAATAGTTTTATTGGAACAAAACTACATTTTGCCAAAATTATGTGGAACTAATGAAAAATTAATTGCTTTATAAAATCTGGGCTTTTATCTAAAACTAATAATTTCTGTATATCTCTTAATTCTCTTGCAAACAGTTGGCAGGAAATAAAATCTAAGTTTACAAATTTAAATTTCCTAAGATCCTCAGAGTCATTTTTTCCCCATGATCCAACCTTTTAACTTTTTCACAACTTTAATCTTAAAAAAATAGATTTCTAATTAAATTCAGGGATATCGTTCCCTTTAAAGGGGTTAGAAACACCAAGTATAACATAGACTTGGGACCTCTGAGCTAACAGTTTTCCTTTCTTTACAGTTCACGTTGGCATTTTTATGTTTCCCTCTAATAAAATGTAATGATTTTCATCTTTTAAGTTGATGTCTGGGACACTGCCTTTTATCTATTGTTTACTGTGTTTCAGTCCATAAATAAGACATGCAACAAAATAAATTACTTAGTCCTGTGTTTTATTTAAGGAGACCTGGTGGTGCAATTGCCCTCGAATGCCAACTGAAAGGTCAGCGGTTCTAACCCACAAGCCACTCTGGGGAGGGAGATGAGGCAGTCTGTTTCCCTAAAGATTACAGCCTTGGAACCCATATAAGGCAGTTCTACTCTGTCCTGTAGGGTCGATGTAAGTTGGAATCGACTAGACAGCAATGGATTTGGTGTTTTTTTTCTTTTTTCTCCCTTCCGGTTTGTGTTTTACTTGGATGCATGTTAAAAGATAGATACAGAAGGAAAAATCACTTTATGCCTCTGAATTGTGCACACTTTTATGATTTTGCGTCGCATTCGAACACTATCAAGGTATCATATCAATAACAATTGCACACAAGAGCCACATTTGGAGATTTTAAAAGATTTTGCTACTTTTTGATAGGGATATATTCAAATAAAACCCCCAAACGCCCTTTGTTACCAGTATTCTCCATGATTCTACTGTTTTAATGATAATTCATTCTAGTGTATAACTATTCAGCAGAACGATTATTAATCTCCAGCTCCTTTTAAAAATGAGATCACATACGATGATTTGTATCCCTCGTTTCATGCTTAGCAGTTCTTCCTTTCTTCATTTAGTAGGAGAGGCTTTTTTAACACTCTGAAAGAGAAAAGAAAGAGTTATCCAACTTAATTTGTTTATTAAGCTCTTTTGCATCAAAGGAAAATAGTCCAATTTTCAAAACAGATTTAGAGAATGCTGTACTGTGTTATCGAGAAGAGCTTTCCTCCACAGACTTCTCCCCACAAAAATTTTTTTTTTAATTAATTAATTTATTTTTAAAACACAGAATGCACCCTCGTTCCTTAGGTTAATTGCTGAAATATGATGAGGTTTGGTTGCATTTTTAGTAATTTCCGGATTCTATTCCAGGACATTTGGGATAGAGCCCAAGAGCTTAGCATGTTTTCCTTTTTTCATGGTAAAATTGTGCAAATATGCATTAGAGTGTGAAAACAAACAGTCTAATACATTTTTGCAAAGCTCTTTATGTTTACTGTTTATTGCAGATACCAGATCCTAATTAAAATGCGCTAACAAAAGCCAAGATACAAAGAACAAAGATATAACGAAACTTCATCTTTATAAAATATTTGTGATTAATCCTGGGGGATGTATGGCCTCACAGCACTGCAGTGGAATTCTAAAAGGCTTCTGCAGCTATACCAGGACGATGTTAATTCAGTATTTTCAGGTGATTTAAGAAAGACAACCATGTGGTGGTTATTTTGGGCTGCTATATACTTTTTAGTGAGGTTCTAATAATCCTTTGATTAAGATCTTGATTTTTTTTTTTTTTTTTTCCATTATACATTTGAACCAGCTACACTTCTTGGAAGGAAGACTAGGCGATCTATTTCTGTCGAGATACTGCCTCGGAAACCCGAGGATGGGTCGCTATGAGGGGAATCGACTCAACTGCAGTGAGTTTGTTTTTTGGTTTGGATACATTTGAAATAAATAGCAACCAACTTTAAAAGAGTAAACAAAAGAAGACACATTAGAAGCGTGTTTTAGGGAAGAGAGGGACTTAACTCTGTTTTTCAAAAGCTGGCATTTTCTATATGAGAGTGAGAGAAATTACTTTTTTGCTATTTGTGCATAAATGCAATAGAATGATAAATTAAAACATAAAGGACAATATAAATTTATGGAAAGCATAAGAGATTTGGTATCCCACCAACCTAAATTTGAACCCTGGCTCAACCAGCTACCTATTAGCTCTCTGATCTGAGGTCAGTGATTTAACTTCTCCGAGTCTCATTTTTATCTCTAAAATGAGGATAACAGTGATCTTACAAAATTGCTATGAATTAACAATTAAACAAGATAAATTAGGTAACATACTCATCTCATTATAGGTAAATACTTTTATTTCTTTAAAAGGAGGTAAGTACCACAACCTGTACAGGAGCTGAAGAAAGAGAGGAGAACCTTAGCAGATGAGAAACTGGAAACATCAGTTTAATGCTGCTCCATTTAGTTTGCATTAAAAATTTTCTTCTGCACAGCCTTTTTTTTCTATCTATATGTTATAGAAGGACAGATTTACAGAGGAAGAGTGTGAAGAAATTGGTAATACATATTTTAAAATAATACAAAAACTTGTGAAAAGCCTTTATATATATGTGTGTGTGTGTGTGTGTATGTATATATTCTGCAGTGGTTCTCAAAGTGTGCTCTCTGGACCAGGGGCATCAGCAGCATCACTTGAGAACCTGTTGGAAGTGCAAAATCTTAGCCTGATCCCTCAGATTTACTGAATCAGGAACTCTGGGGATAGGGGCCAGTAATCTGTGCTTTTAACAATCTCTAGGTGATTGTGATAAGTTTGAGAATCACTGATTAACTGAATTTTTTGTCTTTCTTTCTATGCAATAATAATAATAATAATAAAACAAAAATACCAGTTGCCTTTAAGTTGATTCTGACTCATGATGACCCCTTGTGTGTCATAGTAGAACTGTACTCCATAGGGTTTTCAATGGCTGATATTTCAGTAGATCACCAGACCTTTCTTCTGAGATGCCTCTGAGTGGACATGAACTTTCAACCTTTCGGTTAGCAGCTGAATTCTTAACTATTTCCACCACCCAGGGACTCTCTTGTAATAGCAACCTTAAAAATGCACAAATCCCAACACCTACAGAAGTCTTCCTTGAACATACCAAAGATATCTTGGGAAATAGTATATCTTCCTGTATAAGAGCACAGGGTAAAAAGTCAGATTATTATTAATTTAGTTATTTAATTTCAGCATTACTTATTAGCTCTGTATTCTTGAATAAGATTCTTAACCTCTTGGGGCCTCAGTTTCCTCATCTGTAGAATGGGGATGATAACAATAGTATTCAACCCACAGGACTTTTGGAAGAAGATAACACACTTAGGACAGCACCTGGCAAATAGAAATCCCTGAGGAAATATGAGTTATAATGCTATTATCTGGTGAATATAAAAGACATGACAAAGTGTAGAAAATCAATGAACCAGTCAGTGTAGGAAGTATAAAATCTCTAATTGTGGGCATATTTCTTTCTTCAATCATTCATTCTTTTTCTCTCTCTCTTTTTTTTTTTTTGTGCTTCTCAATGTTTTATTAATTAATTAATTTTTATTTTTATCATGATTTGGGTGAAAATTTACAGAGCAAATTCATTTTCCATACAGCAGCTCACATAGACTGTGTCTCATGACATTGACTACAGTTTACAACAATGTAACATCTTCCTTCCCACTTCCTCCCCATAGTTACCTCTTCCCTATGTTCTTCCCTCCCATGCACTTCTGCCCCATGAGCTGTGTCCCTGTGCATACACATCCCTTCTATTCTCCAATGATTGATCTCTCCAAGGAGTGTATCTACCTAATGTAAATATTCAGCTCATATACCTGCCATTTGTTTGGCTGGAAGCCACAGGAGTGGGTTCAGTTCCAGACCTGAAGGACAGCTAGGGGCCATAGTCTCAGGGGTTCCACCAGGCTCTATCAGACCAGCAAACCTGGTCCTTTTCTTAAAAATGATTTTAAGTTTTGTTCCACATTGTTCTCCCACTCTATCCAGTATCTCCTATATAGATCCCCCTCTGAGTGGTTGACAGTGGTAGCCAGGTACCATCTAGTTCTTCTGGTCTCATAGTCATATAAACTGAGTATTGCATGGTGTACTAGTTGCTTGGGCTAATTGCTTCCATGTGTCTTTGGCTTCCTTCATTCTTGTTTGCTCTGGATGAGGACAGACCCATCGTTGCATCTAGATGGCCACCTGCAAGCTTTTAAGATCCCAGTTGCTGCTCACCAAAGTAGGATGTGGAACAATGTTTTTGTGTAGTATGTTATGCCAATTGAGCTTGATGTCCCCTCCAACTGTGGACCCGAGCCCACAGGTCCAATTACTGGCTTCCTCTGGGTAGCTGGCTGTGGACAAGAAGTGACTACAACTTTGTCCCTTGTCAGCTCTACTATACACCTGGGAATTCTTAAAGAACATACAAATACCCTTATAGAAACATTGTCTGGCAACCCTATACACGGTTGTGGGCACACTCCCTCGTGCATAGAGATACTTAATAGTTCAGTCTGTCTACCAATCTATCCTCCCATAGATCAATGGTTACCTTCACTGACGATGCAGTACTGTACGTGCAAAAGGGTTCGTTCTTTGTTGTCTCTACCTCTCATGCACCTATCTATGTCTTCTTCCTCAATGCCACTGTGTTGATCACTCACATTTGGTACATTGCCATTCTCTTCACCCAAATCAATAGTTGTCTCTACCTATCTAACAGTGGCTCATCTTCCTTCACTGTATTGGACAATGTTTTGGGGCTATTCATAAAGTTGCCAAGCAATGTATCAAACAGTGTTTCTCTGCTGTTCATAAGGTTTAATGAATAGCCTGGAAACATTGTCTGATACAGTGCAGAAAGGCGAGCCCCTTAGGTAGGAAGGCACTCAAAATGTGACTGGGAAAGGGCTGCCTCATCAGAGTAGAACCAACCTTAATGATATGAATAAAGTAAAGCTTTCAGGACCTCCATTTGCTGATGTGGCATGACTTGAATGGAGGAGAAAAGCTGCAAGCATCCATTAGTAAAAGAACATGGAACGTACGAAGTATGAATCTAGGAAAACTGGAAGTTGTAAAAAATGGAATGAAATGCATAAAGATTGATATTCTAGGTGTCAGTGAGCTGAAAGGGACAGGTTTTGGCCATTTTAAATCAAACAACAATATAGTCTACTATGCTGGGAATGACAATTTGAAGAGGAATGGCGTGGCATTCATCATCACAAAGGATGTTGCAAGATCTGTCCTGAAGTGCAATGCTGTCAGTGATAGGATAATGTCCATATGCCTACAAGGAAGACCAGTTAATATGACTATTATTCAAATTTACACACCAACCACCAAAGTCCATATGAAATTGAAGGTTTTTATCAACTTCTGTGTGTGGTCTGAAATAGATTGAATATGTAATAAGGATGTTTTAATTATCACTGGTGACTGGAAGGCAAAAGTTGGAAACAAAGGAGAATAACAAGTAGTTGGAAAATTTGGCCTTGGTGATAGAAATAATGCTTGAGATCACATGATAGAATTTTTCAAGACAGATCACTTATTCATTGCAAATACTTTTTGCAACACAAACGGTGGCTATACATGTAGACTTTACCAGATGGAGTACACAGGAATCAGACTGACTACATCTGTGGCAAGAGGTGATGGAAAAGCTCAATACCTTTAGCCAAAACAAGGCCAAGAGCTGATTTTGGAACAGACCATCAACTGCTCATATGCAAATTCAACTTGAAGTAGAAGACAATTGAAACAAGTACACAAGACCCAAAATATGACCTTGAATATATCCTCCTGAATTTAGAGACCATTTAAAGAATAGATTTGATGCATTGAACACCAATGATCGAAAACCAGGAGAATTGTGGGATAATATCAATAACATCATCCACAAAGAAAGTAAGAAGTCACTCAAAAAACAAGAAAGGAAGAAAAGACCAAAATGGATGTCAGAAGAGACTCTGAAAATTGCCCTTGAATGGAGAGTAGCTAAAGCAAATGGAAGAAATGACAAGATAAAAGAGCTGAACAGAAGATTTCAAAGAGCAGCTTGAGCAGTCAAAATCAATTACTACAACAAAATGTGCAAAGGCCTGGAGTTAGAAAACCAAAACGGAAGAACACGCTCAGCATTTCTCAAGCTGAAAGAACTGAGGAAAAAATTGAAGCCTCGAGTTGCAACACTGAAAGATTCTATGGGCAAAATGTTGAATGATGAAAGAAGCATCAAAAGAAGATGGAAGAAATACACAGAGTCACTGTACCAAAAAGAACTAGTTGATCCTCATCCATATCAGGAGGTGGCATATGATCAAGAACCAATGATATTGAAGGAAGAATTCAAAGCTGCACTGAAGGAAGTAGCAAAAAGCAATGCTCCAGAAATTGACATAATACCCACTGAGATGTTTCAACAAATGGATGCCCCACTGGAGACACTCACTCAGCTATGCCAAGGGATTGGGAAGACAGCTACCTGCCCAACTGACTGAAAGAGATCCATATTTGTACCCATTCCAAAGAAAGGTGATCTCATAGAATGTGGAAATTATTGAACAATATCATTAATATCACATGCAAGTAAAATCTTACTGAAGACAACTCAAAAATGGTTGCAGCAGTATATTGACAGCGAAGTTTCAGAAATGCAAGCTGAATTCAGAAGAGGACATGAAATGAGGGATATCATTGCTGATGTCAGATGGATCTTGTTTCAAAGCACAGAATACCAGAAGTATGTTTACTTGTGTTTTATTGACTATGGAAAGCATTTGATTGTGTGGATCATAACAAATTATGGGTAACATTGAGAAGAATGGGAATTCCAGAGCACTTAATTGTACTCATGAAGAACCTGTACATAGACCAGGAGGCTGTCGTTCGAACAGAACAAGGGGACACTACATGGTTTAAAATCAGGAAGGCAGTGTGTCAGAGTTGTATCCTTTCACCATAGCTACTCAATCTGTATGCTGAGCAAATAATCCGAGAAACCGGATTATATGAAGAAGAACGTGGCATCAGGATTGGAGGCAGAATCATTAACCTGCGATATGCTGATGACACACTTTTGCTTGCTGAAAGTAAGGATGACTTGAAGCACTTACTGATGAAGACTGAAGACTACAGTCTGCAGTATGGATGCTTACTTAGTCTGAGCCGATTTGCTCAGTGGTATACATCATCTGATGTCCTGACTACTGCTTCCATTGGCATCTATTGTAGACCCAAGCAATGTGAATTCTTTGACAACTTCAATCTTTTTTCCATTTATTGTGATCCTGCTTTTAGGTCCAGTTGTGAGGAAATCTGTCCTGGAGGAAGTGCAACCAGAATGTTCCTTGGAAACGAGAATGGCTAGACTTGGTCTCACCTATTTTGGTCATGTTGTCAGAAGGGACCATTCCCTGAAGAAGGATGTCATGCTTGGTGAGGTGGAGGGTCAACAAAAGAGGGGAAGGCCCTCAATGAGATGGATTGACACAGTGGCTGTGGCAATAGGCTCAAGTATAGCAAAGATCATGAAGTTGGCACAGGACCAGGTAGTGTTTTGTTCTGCTGTGTATAGGGTTGCTGTGAGTCAGAGACAACTCAATGACACCTAACAACAACAATCTAACAGTGTCCCCTCCCCTCCCTTCCCACCCCTGGTAACCAACAAGGAAATTTCCTTCCATATATAAACCTTTCCTTAACTTTTTACAATAACGGACTAATGCAGTAATTGTCCTTCTGTGATTGACTTATTTCAGGCATCATAATGTCCTCCAAGTTCATCCATGTTATGCAGTGTTTTGTAGATTCTATGTTATTCTTTAGGGTTGCATTGTATTCCATTGTGTGTATGTACCATAGTTTGTTTATCCATTCTTCTTTTGATGGGCAGCTAGGTTGTTTCTATCTTTTTGCTATTGTAAATAGTATTGTGATGAACATGGTGTTCATGTATCTGTTCTTGTCCTGGCTCTCACTTCTTTAGGATATATTCTGTTTTGGTTACCCAGTGCCACTCTGACAGGAATATACCACAAATGCAATGGCTTAAACAAACAGGAGTTTATTCTCTTACAGTTTGGGCGCTTTAAGTGTGAGTTCAAAGTGCCAGGCTTTAGGGGCTGGGTGATAGCTCCTCAGCCTTGGGGTTCAGCTCTGCCCCCTGCTCCCAACCCACTGAAGCTAGCAGCTTTTCTTCATTCAGACAGCTGCTGGCTGCTGAGCCTGTCAACCCCAAGGTTGACAAGTGAAAAGGCACAGGCCCGATGTTACCAAACCACACTGCAGGCCATTAATTCAAGTCCATTGAAGTCCCATGGTTGTCAGAGCATGGCAGGCTGCTGAACAACGACTCGGCTACATGCAGGATTCAAGCATACCATAAGTTAGAGACCATTCCCCAAGCCTTCTCCTTATACACAGGAAGCAGACCACATCCTTAGGCAGCTACTCAGCTGCTCACAGTAGATTCCACCATGGAGTTGTTTACCAGTCTCATCATCGGGAAAACTACATCCAGCCTACCCACCCACTCACCCAGGCCCAGCCAAATTGACACACAAACTTAACTACCATGTATACTTGGTAATGGGATTGCTGGATCAAATGGTATTTCTAGTCTCACCTTTTTAAGGAATCGTCATATTGCTTTCCACAGAGGTTGTGTCATTTTACAGTCCCACCAGCAGCGTACGAGAGTCCCAATCTCTCTGCATCCTCGTCAGCATTTGTTATTTTCTGTCTTGTTGAACTTTGCTACTAGTGTTGGGGTAAGATGGTATTTCATTGTTGTTTTGATTTGCATCTCCCTAATGGCAAATGATTGTGAGCATTTCTTCATATGAATATGAATATGCCTGAATATCCTCTTTAGTGAAGTGTTTATTCATGTCTTCTGCCCATTTTTAAATTGGATTATTTGTCTTTTTGTTGTTGAGGTATTAGAGTTTTCTATAAATTCTAGAGATAAGTACCTTGTCAGATATGTCATTGCCAAATAATTTTTCCTAATCTATCGGTTATCTTTTGACTCTTTTGGAGAAGTCTTTGGAAGCACATAAAAATTTAAATTTTAAAAGGTCTCCCATTCATCTAGTTTATTTTCTGCTGTTCATGAATTTTAGGTTGTGCTTGATAGTCTATTTATGCCATACACCAGGGCCCCTGAATTTGACTCTAGTTTTTCCTTGAGGAACTTTATAGTTTCAGGTTTCACATTTAAGTCTGATCCATCTGGAGTTAGTTTTTGTGTATGGTGCGAGGTACAGATCTTGTTTCATTTTTCTGCAAATGGATATCCAGCTTTGCCAGCAGACAATTTGTTGTCAGACAATTTCTTCCCCATTGAATGGATTTTGGCCCTTTGTTACAGATCAGCTGACCATAGGTTAATGGAACTATTTCAGGGTTTTCAATTCTGTTCCATTGGTCTATGTGTCGGTTTTTGTACCAATACCAGGCAGTTTTGACTACTGTGGCTGTATAGTAGGTTTTAAGATCCAGTTGTGTGAGGCCTCCTATATTGTTCTTCTTCTTCATTAGTATTTTGTTTATCTGAAGTCTCTTTCCTTTCCATATAAAGTTAGTGACTGGTTTTTCCATATCCTTAAAGAATGTTGATGAGGTCCAGATTGGGATTGGATTGAATGTATAGATTGTTTTGGGTAGAATTGACATTTTCACAATGTTCAATCTTCCTGTCCACAAGGATGGTACATTCTTCCATTTGTGTTGATCTCTTATGGTTTCTTGAAGTAGTTTTTTAAATAGTTTTCTTTGTACAGGTCTTTTGTGTCCCTGGTAAGATTTATTGTCAAGTATTTTATTTTTTTGCTAGATGTTGTAAATGGTATTGATTTCCTTATTTCTTTTTCAGCAATCTCTTTGTGGAAGTAGATTGCACAATCTTCCTTCTGAGGAGTGACTGGTAAGTTTGAACCACCAGTCGTCTGGTTAGCGGTCATTTGATGGTATAGAGGAATCCAACTGATCTTTGTGTGTTGGTCTTGTATACTGCCACCATGCTAAATTTCTCAATTAGTTCCATAGTTTTTAGACTGAGTCCTTTGGGTTTATTATGTATAGGATCATATCATTAGCAAATAGGGATAGTTTTTATCCTTCCTTACCAATTTGGATGTCTTTGATTTCCTTTTCTTGCCTTATTGCCTGGCTAGGACTTCCAATACAATGTTGAATAGAAGTGGTGATGGGGGCATCCTTGTTTGTTTCCTGTTTGCAAGGGGAATGGTTTCAGTTTCTCTCCATTGAGAATAGTGTTGCTGTTAGTTTTGCATATATACCCTTTATTATGTTGAGGGATATCCCTTCCAGTCCTATTTGAAAAAAAATACATTTTATTGAAATATAATTTATGTACAATAAAATACACAAAACTAATGTAACATGGGTCACTTTTTTGTTGTTGTTGTTGTTTTATGGTGTTCCCTTCCTTCCCGTCCCACCCCGGTAACCAATAAAGAAAGTTTCCTTCCATATGTAAACCTTTCCCGGACTTTTAATATAATGAACTAATACTATATTTGTCCTTCTGTGATTAACTTATTTCACTCAGCATAATGTCCTCAAAGTTCATCCATGTTATTCAGTGATTTGCAGATTCTTCACTATTCTTTAATGTTCCATAGTATTCCATTGTTTGCACGTACCATAGTTCGGTTATCCATTCTTTTGTTGATGGGAAGGTAGGTTTTTTCCATCTTTTTGGTATTGTCAATAGTGCTGTGATGAACATGGGTGAGCACATATCTGTTCTTGTCCTGGCTCTCACTTCTTTAAGATATATACCTAGTAATGGGATTGTTGGGTCATTTGGTATTTCTAATTCCAACTTTTTAAGGAATAATCATACTGTTTTCCACAGTGGTTGTATGATTTTATAGTCCCACTAGCAGTGTGTGAGAGTCCCAATCTCTCCACATCCTCACCAGCATTTGTTATTTTCTGTCTTGTTGAACTTGGCCATTAGTGCTGGGATGAGATGGTATCTCATTGGTATTTTGCTTTGCATCTCTCTGATGGCTAATGATCATGAACATTTTTTTATGTATTTGCTGGCCACCTGAATATCCTCTTTGGTGAAGTGTTTATTCATGTCTTGTACCAATTTTTTAAATTGGATTGTTAATCTTTTTGTTGTTGAGGTGTTGTAGTTTTCTATAAATTTTAGAGATAAGTCCCTTGTCACATATGTAATTATTGACAAGTATGAATTTGTTGCTGTCATTTTGTTACATGCTTTCTTGTAGTGTTCCTGATTTCTTTGTTCCATATAATTTTCTGTGCTGAGCTCATTTGGTTTATGAATCATGTTATCACTTCCTTCATTGCTATTGTTTTAATATTTGCTAAGTATTTGCGCTGGTCCTCTTTTTTATTTTGATGTGAAGCTCTATCGTTGTTCTTTCAGGTTACCCTGTGATTTATAATTTTCTTCCAAAGTTCAGAATAGTCTGTTCTAGCTTGCAGTTGTCTTGACTTTCCTAACATTTAGAAGTTCTGTAAGTACATATTTTTTTCCCTCTTTTTGGTTTGTAGTTCTCTTCATTTTTCAATAGATGTCTCTGGTTCCCTGTTTACAATCTTGTAGGCTTATTTACTTTGGATACTTCCATAACTGGGTTGGTTTCTGGGTTATGTCATTATGTGTGTTGAAGGTCAGTTATTGTTGGCTGTTGTTGCTTCTTTGTCCAAAAGATTCCCTTTAGCATCTCTTGTAAGGTTGGTCTGATTTTAACAAATTCCCTTAATTTTTGCTTGTCTGGAAATGTCCTAATTTATCCATCCTACTTGAAGGACAATTTTGCTGGGTATATAATTCTTGGTTGGAAATTTTTCTCATCCAGGGTTTTATATATACCATCCCATTGTCTTCTTGCCTGCATGGTTTTGGCTGAGAAATCAGAGCTTAGTCTTATAGGTTGCCTCTTGTAGGTAACTTTTAATTTTTCCCATACTGCTTTTAGGATTCTTTCTTTGTCTTTGGTTTTGGTGAGTTTGATGATGATATATCTTGGTGATTTTGTTTTGAGGTCTATCCTGTTTGTGGTTCATTGGACTTCTTGAATGGATATATTCTCATCTTTCATCATACCAGGGAAATTCTCTTCCAACAAATCTTTAACAATTTTCTCTGTGGTTTTATTTGTCTCCTCCTGTTCTGGAATTCCAATTACACATAGGTTATTCCTTTTGATGGTATCCCACAGGAACCTTTGGCTTCCTTAATTTTGTTTTAATCTTTTTTCTGATTGATCTCTTTCCAAAGAAGTATTGAGGTATTTGTCTTCAATCTGACTAATTCTGTCTTCCATTGATTCAATTTTACTCCTTTGCCTGTTCAATGTGTTATCTATTTCTGAAAATTTACTATTAATCTTCTGGATTTCTATTTGTAGATTTTGTGTCATTTCCAATTTTTCATTTACTTTGTCATTTTGTTCTTGTATTGTCTTTCAAAATTGTTCTAGGGTTTTCTCTGTGTCTTCCTTAATTTTGTTAGTGTTTTTCTTGCTCTGTCTCTCAAATTGCTGAAAGTACCTAAATATAATTCTTTTGAATTCCTTATCAGGGAGTTCCCTGCTGCATCTTCCTCAGGGATGTGTTTTGGGTCTGTATCCTGGTCCCTTGTTTCTCCTGCTTTATCTTGCTTCTTTGTGTGGACTGTGATGCTCTATTATCTCCAAGGCATTATGGTGTTTTTGTGTTTATATTTTATTGGTGATTGTATGTTGGAGTGACTTGCCCACGATTTTCATTTTCTTTGTTTTGTTTGGATGTTATGTATGTAAGCATAGTACTGTGCTCCTCTATTTGCTAGTTGGCAGCACTTGTGCATTCACCACCTGTCTCTTTCTTCGATTCCTATTTTACAGAGAGTATTTATTAGGAATGGGTTTTGGATTTTATCAAATGTCTTTTCTGCATCAAGTGATATGATCAC
>NW_006921590.1:20177871-20198927 GCF_000298275.1 Orycteropus afer afer | reverse complement strand
CCATTTCATTTCTTATTCATGTTATTTGTATTCTCTCCCATTTTTCCTTTGTTAAATTTGCCAGTGGTTTATCAATTTTATTAATCTTTACAAAAAACCAACTTTTAGTCTTGTTGTTTTTTTTTCTGTTGTCTTTCTCTTTTCTGTTTCATTTATTTCTGCTCAAATCTTTATTATTTCCTTTCTTCTGGTGACTGTAGGTTTTTCTTGCTGTTCTTTTTCTAATTGTTGGAGATGTTAGTTTAAAGTGTTGATTTTGCCTCTTTCTTCTTTTTTTGATGTGTGCATTTATTGCTATAAATTGGGCTCTGATCACTACTTTTGCCGTGTCCCAAAGATTTTGGTATGTTGTGTTTAATTCCTTTTTTCATTTCTTCTATTATCCATTCATTCTTAATGAGAGTGTTGTTCACTTTCCATGTGTTTGCTCTTTTTTGTTGATCTTTGTATTGTTGATTTTTAATTTTATGTCATTGTGATCTGAGAAGATACTTTGCAGTATTTCAATGTTTTCAAATTTATGAAGGCTTGCTTTATGACCTAACATATGGTCTATCCTGAGGAATGTTCCATGTGCACTGGAAAAGAATGTATATTGTGCTGTTGTTGGGTGAAGTGCTCTGGAGATGTCTGTAAGGTCAAGTTGGTGGATTCTATTGTTAGTTTTTCTGCATCTTTGTTGAGTTTCTTTCCAGTTGTTCTATCTTTCATTGAAAGTAGTGTATGAAAGTCTCCCACTATGACTGTGGAGTCATCTATTTGTCTTCTGAATTCTGTTGACATCTGATTTATGTATTTTGGGGCTCTTTTGTTTGGTCCATAGATGTTTATTTATATGTTTATTTATTTATTTATATCTTCTTGTTCACCAATCATTCCTTATTTTTCAACAAAGACTTTTTGACAGCTTAGCATTTCTGAAAATTAGCATAACCCAGATATTGTGCAAGGTAGTGGGTATATGATGGAGAATAAGAACAATGTGATCCTTGCCTGTATGATGCTTAGAGGTGGCAAGAGAGATATTAAAAAGTAATTTTACCAATAACCAATTAACTACAATTGTGGCGCATGCTACATAGGAATAGTACAGCATGGTAGAAGAGCATATAACTGACAAACTTGACTCAGCATGTAGTGGGAGGTGGTGGTTGGTTGGTGAGACTTCCCCTAGAAAATCTGAAGCTGAGGCCTGAAGGATGAATAGGAATCTACTAGGCAAAGAAAAAGTGAGAGCAAGCCTTTCAGGGAGAGAGGGGGAATAAGTACATACCTTTAGGTTGAAAGGCTCAGTGTTTTGGAGGATCTTAAGGAAAGCCAGTGTGGTTGCTGTTTAAGAACAAGTCAAGATTGAACTTTATTTCAATGGTAATGCATAGTCATTGAAAGATTTAAGCAAGGAAGTGACTCTGCCACCCCCCACATAAGACACAAAAGTTGAGAAATAGAGTCAGCAGGCCACAGGGGCTCAGAGGAGATATGATGGTTGTAGCTTAAGTCCAGGATGATGACAAAGTGTAGACAGGATGGTGGCTTAGACTATGGTAGTAAAGGAGATGGAGAGAGTCTGGTGGAACTGAGGGATTATGGACTTGGTGAAATATGACCTAATGTGTCCCCTGAGGTCATTTCTTTCAATAAGGAGCACCTCCATGAGTAGTTTGGGGGAAGATCATAAGTTCAACTGAGAAGGAGGGATTTGTGGGACATTAAAGAAAGTACATCAGACAGGCAATTCGTTATATGAATCCAAATACCAGAGGGCAGGAGAACTCTCCAATAAAGGGGGTGGTTGGCATTGATGAGAATGGATAAGATCATGTAGGCAGATCTACAAAAGGCAGTTTAGACAAAAAAGCCTAGACTGAGCCCTGAAAACATCAGCAATTACAAGTGAGTTAGGATAGGAACATAGGCTGTAAAGAAGGAATGGCCAGAGAGCTGGAATACCAGGGAAGAGTAGAGAGAGCTTCAAGGTGGACAAGAGGGTCTACTTGGGTTAAATATAATGGGAACTGAAAAGGGTCCATTGGCTTGAGCTACAGAAAGGTCTTTGGTGATCCAAGTGAGAGCAATGTGTGTGTGTGTGTGTGTGTGTGTAAACTATCTTGTGAAGTGAATGAAAGATGAGGAAATGGAAATCATGAGGTGAGACAAATTTGTGCTGGAGTGGACAGAAATAAGAGAGTAGTTGCAGGGTGATGTGCAGCCTAAGGAGGACAGTTATTTATAGAAGAGAGATTTGAACATGTTTTAAAAATGACAGGGACAAAATCGGGGAAGAGGAAGAAGTTGAAGTTACACAAACAGAAGTGTGTTAACCGTAGAGGCTCTTGAGGAGGTGGGAGTGGAAGCTCCTCTATTAGTACAGGTATCTTCTCTGTTGTAACAGTTGGTCAGGGTAATGGGGAAGGTGCAGATGCTGATAGGTTTGTAGATTTGGTGGTGGGAAGTTGAGATGGTTTCTGTATGGTGACTTCTATTTTCTCTGTAAAGAAGTAGGCAAGGCCATCTGTTGAGTGTGATAGAAGAGGAGTGAAGGTTAGAAATTTGAGGAAAGTGAAGACTGTTTGAAATAGTCATTGAGTGTGGAAGACAGAGGGGATCAGATAAATAAAGCATGATTGTTCTGCAGAACTGAAAAGTCAGATGAGATTGGCTACTATGAGTTTTATGATGGTATAAAGGTATGTTTGTGAACCTCTGCTCTCACAAGGCTGATAGACTAGTTGAGACACAGACACATAAAAGGTTATTTACAATAGTCTAGGAAGTGAAGTACAGAGTGCTATGGGAGTTCATAGGAGGAAAGCTTCTAACTAGGGGCTTAAAGATTACCAGGCATTAGCCAGGGGATGAATATATCAGCAGACAGAACAAATGTGCATAAGCTAAGGGATGTGGGAAAAATAGCTCCTTTGGGAAGCTGAGAAACTTCACAGCTAGAGCCTAGTTTGTGAAGGTTTGGAGCATATAGGTGGGAGTGAGTGGTTAGAAGATAAGCTGGAGAGGATGAAGGTGGGCACTACCACTAAATCAGTGGTTCTTCCTTCCAGTATGGCCCCCAGATCAGCTAGGATTCACAGTATTAGCATTACTTGGGAACTTGTCAGAAATGCACATTTCTGGGGAAGGGCCCAGTGATCTATGTTTTAACCAGCAGTGAACGAACGTGATGGTGATGAACATTAAAGTTTGAGAACCAGTATGTTAAGCAGTGGGGAGCCATCAATTAAAGTAATATTAGGATGATTTTTAGCAAGAGGATGGCATGATCAGAGGCAGATTTATAAAGATTCTCCACTGTGTAGAGAATAGAAGGTCCTGTTTGTGGATCACAGCTAGGGATCTATGGAGGGTTAATTCTTCAGCTGGGTTCCTGACTTAAAAGGACAGTGTCTTCCTGCCAATGTCTCCATGGTGACCAGAGCCACCTGCCCCCTCAGAAGCTCCCCTCAAAGAGGGCACCTCTCCAGAAGCTCTCTGCTGCCCCCCTCTGTCCACAGGCCATACTCACAGATCTACGGCCTATGCTCCTTATTCTTTGAAGATGCAGTTTCAGCATCTCCCTGACTCCTGCACACTCAGCTTTGTCAGAATGGGCTTGGATAATGTTAACATATGAATTAGACATCATCACTTAACATTCTTGGGATTAATGGTTCTAGAACTCAGGAAAGAATATGAATCAGGCAGTTACCCTGAGACATCTTTGGGGCAAGGCTTGTTGATTTTGAGATGAGGTTGTACCTTATAATAACATCACCAGTTGGTTTATAATAAAACCAACATGTTTTTAAATATAACATACTGATATTCCTCTTGAGAAAGTTCTTTCAGGGTCAAATGGCAACGAGTGTCTGAAAAAAAAAAAAAATCTATGTGAAGGCTATTTCAAAGACTAGTGTTGTTGTTGCATGCTGTTGAGCCAATTCTGATTCATAGTGACTCTACAGGAGAGAGCAGAACTGCCCCCACAGGATTTCTTAGGCTGCAATCTTTACAGAAGCACATCAATAGCTCTTTTCTCCTGAGTGTAGCTAATGGGTTCAAACTACTAACCTTTCAGTTAGCAGCTGAATGCTTAATCACTGCACCACCAAGTTTCCTTCAAAGACTAACGTGTGTGTGTATGTATGTATGTGTGTGTGTGTGTGTGTTTGGGTGTGTATATATGTGTGTTATGTCAGGGGACATCGAGCTGATTTTGACTCAAAGGGAACCAATGTAAGGATGTGGTATTTGAAGACTCTAGTGTGGAATAAGATGATTCCATAAAACACCATCATTCATCCTTCTCTTTGCAATTAAGTGTTCCTGGTAGGTTACTCTGAACAGCATTTCATTTGGAGATATAGAAGAGGAGGATTTTCCCACAGGCATATGCTGTATTGGCTTAGTTGCTAAAGGTGATGAACCATCTCACAGAGGATAACATAACAACCATGCAAATCAGTATGATGTCTCCTAAGCACATGAATCCATGTCTCCTACCTGAAATGCCCAAGAGATGAGCTTTCATGGGCTTTGGAATCATCCAGGTGGGGTTGGAATGTTGGTCCCACTATTTACTGGTTGTATGACTTTTGGAATGGAGCTCTGGAGGCATAGTGGTTAAAAGTGCTCATCTATTTGTGGGGATTGCAATCAAAGTCATGAAGCAAAATGCGTATGAACTGTTGTATAGAAAATGAATTTGCTCTGTAAATTTTCACGCAAATCATAATACAGTATTTTATTATTATTTTTTAAAGGGCTCATCTGCTAATTGAAAGTTTGGTGGTTTGAACCCACCAGCTGCATCACAGAAGAAAGATATGGCAGTTTGCTTCCATAAGGACTATGGCCTTGGATACCCTATTGGGCGGTTCTATTCTGTCTCATAGAATTGTTGTGAGTTGGAATCATCTCGATGGGAATGGGAATGGGGTGACTTTTGGCAAATTCCTTAACCCCTTGGATCCTCCATTTTCTCTTCTGTAAAATGTATTCTTGTGAAGATTAAATAATGTAAACCATCTAGGGTACTTAGTATCTGATCAGTAATTGTTAGCTGTTGTCCTCTGTTAGAAAATGAATTAAATTTTTGCCTTTCTTGTTTACCACTTCAATTTATCAGAAATGTTTCCACTTTCCTCAAGATCTTTTTTTCACTCTTAGATTATCATTTTGTATAGTATATATATCACGGAGAGTATTTAGGCCATCAGCACATTTACTGCGTACATAACTCTCTATATTCATGGTCATTCTCATATCTTTCTTGGGAGTCTCAGAGATTCATGATGGTATTAGAATCTTTTTTTAAATTCCAAAAGCACTCTTTCTCTATATCACAAATCAAGGTAAGAAATAGTTCAAATGTTTGGAGGAGGAAGAGGCCATTTAAATCTGTTGTTGTTGTTGTTATGTGCTGTCAAGTCAGACCCGACTCATAGTTACCCCTCCTTGGGTTTCTGAGGTTGTATCACTATGGACATAGATTGCCCAACTTTCCTTCCGAGTAGTGGATGGTGGGTTTGAACCACCAGCCTTCTGGTTAGCAGTCAAATGCCTTAGGCACTACACTACCAGAGCTCCTCCATTTGAGTCTAGAGTGTTCAAACCAGGTTAACACATTTCTTTCTTGACCAGTGATGTCCAGGACACTGTGCCATAATTTTTAAGGCTTTAGGAAAGAGATAGGACTTGGGCTTGAGTCATTACATTTGGAGATAATGCTGATAGGTAGAGAGAAGGAGAATTCTCTAGGTAGGGGGAACAGTAGAAATAAAGATGTGGAGAGGAGGATAAGCTGGCTGTGCCCTAGGGACAATGGTATTGTTACAAAGTACATTGGATTCGATTGGGAATGGTCTTGAATGATGCATGAGGAAGTGGGAGCCAGTGGGCATTTTTAAATAGAAAACGGTAATATAAAATGCAATGTCTTAGAAATATCAATTCATTTTCTGGGTACCAGTTGGGAAAGGAGAAAAGAGGGTAGGAAAGCTCAGTAGGAGTCTATGCCATAGGTCAGGCATGAATTGCAAAGATGGTGCACAAATTAACATGGTGATGGAGGGATAGAGAGGACATGGGGCAGAGAGAATTGCCAAGGCCTGGAGAAGGGTTAGAATAAGGGAATGGTAGAGATGTTGTGGCAGGTAGTTCCAAGATTGCTCTCAATGCTCCTGATCTCCTGGTAATCATGCCTTTGTGTAATTCCTTCCCCTGAGTGTGGGCTGGATGTAAGGACTTGCTTCTGACCAATAGAATGTGGCAAAAATGACAGGTTCTTGCTTCTGAGATTAAGGTACAGAAAAATGGTACCTAACTCACCTTCTTTTCACTCTCACTTGCTCACTGTGATGAGAGCCAGCCTCCATATTGTTAACAGGCTTATAGAGATGCCCAGTTGGTAATGAACTAGAACCAGAAAGGAACTTACACCTTTAGTCCAACAGCCCATGAAGATCTGAATTCTGCCAATAACCCTGTGAGTGAAGTTAGAATGGATCATCCTATAGTTGACACTTGAGATGACTGTAGTCCTTGGTGACACTTTCATGGCAGCTTTGTTTTTATAGCATTGTGCTGCATAACAAATTACTCCAAAATTTAGCACCTTAAAACAACATACATGTATTATTTCACAGTTTCTGTAGGTCAGGAATCTGGGTGGTGCTTATCTAGGTCCTCTGGCTCAGGGTCTTTCATGAGCTGTTGTCATCATAAGGCTCAACTGGGAAGAATCAACTAGTAGCTTGCTCACGTAGTTGTTGGCAGATTCAGTTTCTCGGGAATCGTTGAACTGAGCCCTCAGCTCATCACAAGCAGTTGGCTGAAGGCCTCCCTTCGTTCTTTGCCACTGGCCTTCACCATAGAGTATCTCAAAATATGGCAGCTTGCTACATTAGAGTGAGCAATGAGAGGGCAAGAGAGTACTAACTAGAGAGAGAGACAGAATATTGGCAAGAGAGAAGTCACAGCATTTTGTAACCTTATTGTTGAGATGATAGTCCATCACTTTTACCATATTCATTTTGTTAGACTATGCTAGAATCATTAGTCACTACACTCAAGTGGAGGAGATTATATGTACAAGAGCACAAATACCAAGAGGTGAGGATCATTGAAAGTCATGTCAGAAGCTGCTTATCACAGCTACAGTTATCCATTGCAATTTTTGTCATCTTCCCAAAGGATTTTAGGCTCCTTGAGAGGGCTGGTGCTTTGTACATGATAAGTGCTTAATATAAATTTATTGAACACATGAGATGATATTTACAAAGGCTGTGAGAGGTCTCAAAAGAGTAATTTTAGACTTAGATGTTAAGGTGTTGATGATCTCTTCATTGACCAGCAGTGTAGTGGGGAAATAACCAATCCGTTTGACAAAATTCTGACCCTAAGTACAAAATCTAGTTCACTTTGTTGAATGTAAGAATTCAGGGCTGACCTCTACAGATGTGCCATGCACAAAAGTGCCTGGCTGAAGGGAGGAGTGGGTGCTTAAATCCAGTGCATATCCCACTGGACCATGCTATGTACCCTGGTATGGGGCTGCATCAGTGCAGAGGAGGCATGCCTTCTTGAAATTTATCAGCCCAGAGGGGATATCTCTCTTGAAAGTAGCACAAAGGCCCCATCTGTGTTCATCTAACGTGTCAACCTTCACCTCCTACCTCCCATTTGCTTTAGTCTGTTCTCCCTGAACTATATCCTCTAAAATGGGCTTGAAGGAGTAAAGGGGACCATGTCCTATGTTATGCTTGCTGTCCTCTGCAGCTGCTGGGAGGATTAAGTTTTGTGTTGGGAGGCTTTTGAGAGCCCAAGAGGGAAGGTGCTATACAAATGCAGACAAATTCCATCATCCATATTAAACTGCCAAGAAAATTCTATCCACACAGCAATACCACCCTCTCCCTGAGTGCTGGGTCTGACCTGACAATAACAAACAAATAGCAAGCTGTGATCTGTTTTTAATTCCAAATGAAAATCCACCCCAAATAGAGGCGAGAAGGAGAATAAGCAGCTCATGACAATGTGTGTTTTGGCTGAGGACCCCAGGAAGCCTTGCTTCTGTTAACCTCAGCCCATCTCCCTCCCCTACTGCACTCGTGGTTATTCCTGAAAAGCTCAGCTCACATCACTGGAATGGTTGTGTATTGAGGATAAGGATGTTGACAATAGGGTTTAAGCTGCATAAATAACTGCAAATTGCTGTTCGGCCTAAGCAACTGCCAGCCAAAAACAAAGAAGGAGATGATATATGGAGCATAAGTTGTGGGGAGGGGGCCCGAGAAGTCAGTAATGTGGAATCTGGCAACCAGCTCTGGGTGTAAAAGACACTCTGACAAGGTGATCACAGGCCACCCCCAATTGTTAACCAGCTATAAGAAGTTATTTTGATGGGACATGTGGCACACTTCAAATAGAGGAATCAAACCCCCAAATGAGTAGTAATATGTTACAGAAAAGTTCTGCTTTAAAGAACAAGCTATTATGATAAATGTGGGATAGCACATATGTGTTGTTGTTAGGTCTCGTCGAGTTGGCTCCGACTCATTGTGACCCTATGTACAACAGAACGAAACACTGCCTAGTCCTGTGCCAGCCTCATAAGCTTTGCTATACCTAGCTTACCGTTGCAGCCACTTTGTCAGTCCATCTCATTGAGGGCCTTCCCCTTCTTTGCTGACCCTCCACTTTACCAAATTACACTTTACCGAGCATATCCTTCTACAGGGAATGGTCTCTTGTGACCACATGACCAAAGTAGGTGAGACAAAGTCTGGCCAGCACATATATAGGCTCCAAATATTCACTTTGTAGTTTTTATTCAATTCTGTCGGTAGTGATATGGGCTGGGTTTGGCAACTTGCTTCCAAAGAATAGAATTAGACAGAAGTGGTAGTGTGTGACTTTCAAGATTAGGTGATTAAAGGCATTGCAGTTGTCACCTTGCTTGCCCTTGTATCCTTTGCTCTGGAAGAAGCCAGTTGTCATATCATGGGGACATTGAAAAAGCCATATGGGAAGGTGGTGAGATTCTGAGACTTCCTACCAACAAACGATTAATCTCAATCAAGGCATGTGACTGAGCTACCATGAAATAAGATCCTTCAGCCCCAGTTAAGCCTTCAGATGACTCCAGCCCTGGATGACATTTTAACTGTAACCTCATGAGAGATCCTGATCTAGAATAACCCACCTAAGCTACTGCAGGGAGCTCTGGTAGCTTAGTGCCTAAGGCACTTGACTGCTAACCAGAAGGCTGGCGGTTCAAATCCATCAGCCACTCCTTGGAAGGAAGATGGGGCAATCTACTTCCGTAGTGATACTGCCTCGGAAACCCAAGGAGGGGTCGCTATGAGTTGGGTCCGACTGGAAGGCACATAACAACAACAACAACAACAACAAGCTACTGCAAGATTTCTGATGTAAAGAAACCATGCGAGAAAATAAAGATTTATTGTTTTAAGCTGCTGAGTCTAGGGGTAATTCGTTATACAGCAATAGATAACTAACACAATGAGCTGTTGTTTGGTTTATTACAGGGTACAAAGTGTTGTGAAGGTTGTTGCTATTTTTTATTGTGTTTTGTAAATTTTGCTTAGACATCTTGGAAGCAAGACAAAATGTCAGGATTCCAGAGTGTGAGCATTCAAACCCACATTTACAAGTTTCTACATTGGAGTATAAGACACGTGTATTGCTAAGAAAAGAGAAATATTTATGAAGCTGCCACAGATATCTCACAGAACGGTAAGGGTACCTGGAAAGACAGGATTCAGAATGTTAGACTATGAGATCCTTGAAGGAAGGGACTATGTTTGTTTCGTTCACCCCTGTGTACTCCAGTACCAAGCACATTGTCTAGTATACATAGTGAAAAACCAAAATACCAAACTCACTGCCATTGAGTTGATTCTAACTCATTGTGACCCCCATTGGGTTTCTGAGGCTATACATCTTTACAGAAGTAGATTGTCCTGTCTTCCTTCTGTGGAGCATCTGATAGTCTTGAACCACTGACCTTCTGGTTAGCAACCAAATGCCTTATTCATCATGTCAGCAGAGCTTTTTACAGTACATCGTAGGAAGTAAAATAAATGTTTACTGAATGAATGGCTTCCTGAGTGCCAGGTGATAATACCATCAAAATATTGCCAAACTCACCTAGATACTTACAGAGGTATCTGGGATGTTCACTACAAACTGTGCTGTTTCTGGCCATTGTAGTAGTTGTAGTCTCTCTGCAGGGATAGTATTCTTCAAGACAGGAATAGACTCTTCCAGATTAGAGTATGAACTGAATACAGATCCTTTCCATTTGGGAAGAATAATGACACTTGTAATACCACCAAACATCCCCCAGAAAGTTGTAGATTGGAACATGCCATTCAATCATCTCCTGCCCAGTTATCAGTTGTATTTCTACTGGAGCCCATGAGCTAGTAGATTATTAGAATCATAGCTTCTGATAATCCCTACTGTCAAATCTTCCAAGTGTTATGATAATGGCATTGGGTCACTTAGTAATTGAAATTGAAGCCAAATGTAATTAATTACATAATTTTTGAATTGATCTGATTGAATTCCACTCACATTACATCATCAATCTCATGAAAGGAATAAAGGTTTGAATCAAACCCCTGTCTCTGCCCGTTTGAATCTTATGCCCAATACTTATATATTGAACTTGGGTTTTTGACTCACATCTTATCAATTGTCTTCAATTTCGTATTTCAATCTGTGGTCTGTACATAAGGAGCCCTGGTGGTGCAATGGTTAAGTGCTTGGCTGCTACCTTAAAGATCTGTGGTTCAAACCCATCAGCCTCTCCGGAAGAAAGATGAGGCAGTCTGCTTCCACAAACATTAAACCTTACAGAGCAGTTCCACTCTGTCTTACAGAGTCACTATCAGTCAGAATGAACTTGACAGCAATGAGTTTGGTTTTTTGACTGCTAACCCCAGAAGACTGGGAGTTCAAACCCACCAGCCACTCCTTGGAAGGAAGTTTGGGCAATCTACTTCCATAGTGATATTGCCTCAGAAACCCAAGGAGGGGTCGCTATGAATTGGGTCCGACTTGACAACACATAACAACAACACACATATACGTGTTGAATTCCTGACCTTGAAAAAACCTATTAGAACACTTGGAACAGGGTAGGTGCTATAAATATTTAGCAGATAAGAAATGAATGAATTGAATGGATACATGAAAACAATGCAAATATTTGTTTACTAGCCATCCATTTACTTTCATTGGTCAATATAGGCAGCAGAAAACTGACTTGGCAGTATGATAAGGCATTGTACCTATTGGCTCTGTTGGGGCCAATTTAATCATCAGAAGTCATCAGTCCAGTGTCCAAAGACTATGAGCATGTCAGAGATTTACAAAACATTTGAGAACTGAAATAAATAATTTATGTAATTAATTGCTTATCGAAGGACATTTATTTTGTTCCCAATCTATTGTTAGGAGAGGCTGACATGAGTAACTTTGTACATAGGTCATTATGTAATGTCTTTTTTGTTGTTGGGTACCATCAAGTTCACTCATAGTGACTGCACGTGACAGAGTAGAACTGTATCATAGTTTTCTAGGCCTGTAATCTCTACAGAAGCAGATTGCCAGGTCTCTCCCCAGGGGAGCTGCTGAGTAGGTTCTAACTGCCAACCTTTCAGTTAGGAGCTAAATGTTCAACTGTAGTGCCACGAGGCCAGGTACTAGTGTTATCTGTATGTTATGTGTAGGTTATGTACCTACACATAAAAAGATTGGGCTAAGAGATACATGAATTTTAAATTTTTTAAAAATTGATTAATTTATTTATATTGTGATTTACAGAGCAAATTCACTTTCCATACAGCAGTTCAAGCACATGTTGTCTCATGACATTGACTACAATTTACCACATTGCAACAGCTCCCCTCCCACTTCCTCCCGATAGTTACCTCTTCCCTGTGTCCATCCCTCCATGCACCCCTGCCCCTGAGCTGTCTCCCTGTGCATAAACAGCCCTTCTTTCTCACATGATTGTTCTCTCCAAGGAATGTATCTACCTCAGCTAAATGTTCAACTCATATGCCTATCTTTTGTTTGGCTTGAAGTCACATTCAATTCCAGACCCGAAGGGCATCTAGGGGCCATAGTCTCAGTTGTTCCATCCGGCTCTATCAGACCAGTAAACCTGGTGTCCATCGCCCCCCGACCCTTTTTTTTTCTCCAAATGAATTTTGAGGTTTGTTCCAATTGTTCTCCCTCTCTATCCAGGATCTCCTACATAGATCCCCCTCTGAGTGGTTGACAGTGATAACCAGGCACCATCTAGTTCTTCTGGTCTCAGTCATACAGGCTGCTTATCACATGGTGTACAAGTCGCTAGGACTAATTATTTCCTTGAATTTTTGTTTTTCTTCATTCTTCTTTGCTCTGGAGAAGAAGAGACCCATCATTGTATCTAGATGGCTGCTTGCAAGCATTTAAGATCCCAGTCATGACTCGCCAAAGTAGGAGGTGGAACAATGTTTTGTGTAGTATGTTATGCAAATTGAGCTTGATGTGTCCCCTGTGACTATGGTCCCGAGCCCACAGGTTCAACTACTCGGTCTCTCTGGGTAGCTGGCTGTGACCAGGAAGTGACTATAACCTAGCCCCTTGTCAGCTCTACTATACACCTGGAAATTCAGATCATATAAATAAACGTATAGGACCATTGTCTGCCAACCCTATACATGGCCTGGGGTACACTCCCTGCTTCATAGACATACCTACTAGTTCAGCCTGTCCACCCATCTATCCACCCATATACCCATATTTGCCTTCACTAACAATGCAGTACTGTATTGAATTTTTATTTTGATAAATGTTACCAAATTTTCCACCATAAGAATTTTTAGCTTGTATTCCTATTGGCATTATATAATACTGCCTCTTTATCCTTAGTTTTACCAATAGAGATTGTAATCAAATGTGGATTTTTACTAGTTTGATAGATGGATTCTTTAGGCTTGAGGAATTCATAGCCTTGTCAGGGGGAAGACAATACCAAATATTTATTTATTTATGAGCTATTTTAAAAATTTTATTGTTCCAAAAAGAATCTAAGGAAGACTTCAGAAAAATTAAAAAAAAAAAAACATTTATTTTTCCTTGTTAAGCAATTAATTTGTGTATATGACTCATTGTTCCCAAAACAAACTGAGGATATATATAACAATGTTTATAATAATCTAAAACACAAATATTGAGATTGAGAAACTGAATAAAGAAGATAATTAACAGTGGAATTCTGAAAAGGTTTTGCTACTACACAAATCATTAAGTTCTATATAGTTGCCAGAGGAGGAATACTATAAATTTAACTTTGAGTTCCCTGGCAGCCTATGTAAAGGTGGCAACATGGTTAATTTTAAGAATCACAGTGAATATAATATTAATACTAAATCACTTGGTGAGGAGAAGCATATTTCTTCCTTTCACTTGAATGTTCTTCCCCCATTTTCTGTGTGGTCAACTCTTACCAACTCAAGACCCAATTCTTTATGCATCCTTCCTTGACTAACCTGTGTACTTTGCTGCCACAGCACCTTGAATATGTCTAATTTCTAGCATTTTTTATGTTTAATTGGAATTACAGTTTATTGGCTCAACAAATGGGCTTTGAAATAATATGCCTGAGTCCAAATTCCAATTATGTCTTTCACATACCACTGATGTTTTATGAAACTTTTCTAAGCTTCCGTTTCCTCATTTGTAAAATGAGAATATTAATACTACCTACCTCAAAGACACTGCTGCAAGGATTAAATGAGAAGATGTGGGTAAAATACTTAATATTATAATAAAATACTGCCTATTAATATGATGAATGATCATAAATAATAATTCCAACAGTTTTATGTCGATCACCCTAATAAGCAACCCCACTCTGTTCTCTAGGTTCTTACAGGAGAATACAACCTTTAATTACTAGATTATACTCTCTGAATTGCAAAAACTGGATGTACCAGAAAGGAATCCTAAAATCCAAAAGTGCAGAAATGAAAAAAATTTCACAGGGCCTGCATTTCCATCAGAAACCATCCCTTGATGTTGGCATTTCCACAGCTGTGGCCAGATGCCAACCTTCTCTCTTCCAGAGGAGATGAATCAGAAGATTCTAAATGTCAGTTTGCTTTCAGATGCAGACTTAGAAACCAAAATTTCTACAGTATAAAACCAAGCCCAAATAGCTTTGTCTTGCATTCATAGTCATCAATACCTATGTTGTTTCAGCATAATCAACTATTATTCCATAACAGCTAAGGGCTGTTCAAGTTTACCAGCCAATTTTCAAAGTTTATTTTTAGTGTTATTACTTGACACTCCAGAACTCTCAGGTACAGGAGCCTCCTAAAATTGCTTCTCTGACAAACATTCTGGAATTTCCATGTATCAATCAGGATGAGCTAGGTTGTGCTACAGTAATGAACAATCCTCAAATCTCAGTTGCTTAACACAACAGTTTTTCTTGCTCATGTTATATGCCCATGAGTTGTCAGGGTGACCCTGCTCATTGTATTACTCAGGGATCCAGACTGATATGTGCTTCAATGATCAACATGTCAGGGGTGGGGGTGAGGCAAGGAAACAGAATGAACAACATCGTTGTTAGGTGCCGTCAAGTCAGCTCTGACCTATAGCGACCCTATGTACAACAGAACAAAACACTGCCCAAAACACTGCCCAGTCCTGTGCTAGCCTCACAATCCTTGCTATACCTGAGCCCATCATTGCAGGCACTGTGTCAATCCATCTCATTGAGGACCTTCCTCTTTTTCATTGACCCTCCACTTTACCAAGCATGATATGCTTCTCCAAGGAATGGTCCCTTCTGACAGCATGACCAAAGTAGGTGAGACAAAGTCTGGCCATTCTCACTTCCAAGGAACATTCCGGCTGTACTTCTTCCAGGACACATTTGCTAGTTCTTTTGGCAGTCCAAGGTACTTTCAGTATTCTTCGCCAACACCATAACTCAAAAGCATCAACTATTCATTGTTCAGCTCTCACATGCATATGAGGAGATTGAAAATACCACGTCTTGAGTTAGGTGCACCTTAGTCTTCAAAGAGAAATCTTTGCTCTTCAGCACTTTAAAGAGGTCTTTTGCAACAGATTAGCCCAGTGCAAAATGTCGTCTGATGTCTTGACTACTTCTTCCATTGGATGAATGACATGTTGTTGCTATTGTTATGTGTCGTGGAATCGGATCTGACTCACAGCGACCCCTTCTTGGGTTTCCGAGGCAGTATCAATATAGAAGTAGATTGTCCAACCTTCCTTCTGAGGAGTGGCTGGTGGGTTTGAACCGCCAGCCTTCTGGTTAGCAGTCAAGTGCTTTAGGCACTACATGACCAGATACTGGCTTTTAATCCTTCTACCCAGAAGTGACATTGATCGTTATCGTGCACATTTCATTGGCCAAAGAAAGTCAAATGGCTAACATCAAAAAGATCAGAGAATGGCATTCATACTATGTGCTGAGAGGAAAAATGGATTATATGTGAGGAGCCTGGCAATAATGACAATAGTTAACCATTACAGAACACTCATTAAGTGTCAGGTATGCTTCTAAGTTCATTACCTCATTTATTTCTCAGCAATGCTATGAGATAGGTGATAGACTCTTTTTGCCCACTAAACTCTATTTTCCCTTTCTTTACCATCACTCCCTTCAAAAATAAAAGAAAAGAAAATACAGCTATGGCTGGACATAATCACTTTCCAGCTAGACACTACATTTCCCAGCTTCCTTTGAAGTAGGTGAGTATATTTTGGCCAATATGTGAGTGAAAATGATGAGAGCAAATTATATGTCATTTTCTTAAAAGATGATTCCTTTGCCCTGGCTCAGGTTCTATTTCCATTCCTGTGAGCTGGTTTATAGTCTGTCCATGACCCACCTTCAACAAAGCAAATGAGGACAATGACGTAAAGAAAGGTAAAATAATAGAAGCAAAGAAAACTTGGTCTGTGAATGAAGGAGTAGAGAAGAGCTACTCAACTCACTGAGATTGTTACATGAGAGAAATAAATGTTCATAATCTTTAAGCCATTGTGTTTTTTGTGATACTTTGTTTACTCCAGTTAACTTAGGTAGGTGTGTTATTGGGAGTCCCTGTGGTGCAAATGATTAACACATTTAGCTATTAACTAAAAGGTTAGATGTTAAAGTCCACCCAGGAGTGCCTTGGAAGAAAGGCCTCGTGATCTACTTCTTAAAAATCAGCCATTGAAAACCCTGTGGAGCATAGTTCTGACACACATGAGTTGGAATTGACAAAACAGCCACTGGAAACTGGTATATTAGCCCCATTTTACAATTGAGAAACTGAGGCATAGGAGGTTAAGTAACTTGCCCAAGGTCATATAGCAAATTAATAAGAGGTACCCAGTTTTGCATTTAGGCAACCTGGTTCCAGAACTCACACACTTTTTTTTCAGGTATTTTTTGTGTGTGTGTGCATGTGTTTGGGTACAAATTTACATAGCAAACTTATTTTACATTCAACAGCTCATGCACATCTGATTCCACTCTCCAATTACCGCCCTCCACTGTAGAAAACTCCCCTCCCCTCTCCTCCCTGGGACCTTCTTATCTATGCATTCTTGTCTGTCCAGCTTTCCCTCTATGTGAGTTCTACCCCTCTGGTGTCTCTTGGTTGCTTGATCCAAGTATGTATCTCTCTAGAGTAGGTGAGTGCATGGACCTGGGGAGGTGTTCTTATGTAGGTCTTTCTACTGTTGGGCTGAGAGCCAATCCATGTAAGTGAGTCCATTTCTAGCCCTGAAGGGTATCCCAGGACCATGGTCTCGAGGGATCCACCAGTTTCTCTCCAACCAGAAATTCTGGTCATTTGTGCGTTTTTGAATTTTGTTCCATATTTTTCCTCCCACTTTATGCAGAATCTCTAGATTTGATCCCTTTCTGAGTGGTTGGTGTTGGTAACCAGACACCATCTAGTTTCTCCAGGTTGTGGAGGCTGAGGTCCTTGTGGTCCATCTTATCCTTGGACTAATTGTTTCCAGATGACTTTGATTTTCTTCACTCTTCTTTGCTCCGGATGAGAGGAGACCAATAGTTGCATCTTAGATGGCTGCTCGAAAGCTTTTAAGACCCCGGTCTAGCATAGTGTCTAAGGCACTTGACTGCTAACTAGGAGGCTGGTGGTTCAAACCCTCGGAAAGAATGTTGGGCAATCTACTTCTGTAGTGATACTGCCTCGGAAACCCAAGGAGGGGTTGCTATGAGTCGGGTCTGACTCAACAGCACTTAACAACAACAATAACAATGTTACTCACAAAAGTAGGTTGTAGATCAAATGTTTTAAGAGCCCACACTTTTAATTATTGCATTATCTTTAGTGACCTCTCAACTGAACATAGGCCATGTAGCAATAAGTGAACAAAAGTATTTAAAATTTTCTTTCTTTTTTAGTTTTTTTTGTGATTTGGGTGAAAGTTTACATGACAGATTAGCTTTTCATTAAAACATTCATACACATTTGTTTTGTGACATTCATTTCAACTCTTACAATGTGACAACACTCTCCCCGCCTTCTCCCTGTGTTTACCATTCCATTGTCCTTTCCTATCTCTTCCTGCATTCTGAGCTTTATGCCTGGGCAAATGCTGCCCTTTGACCTTGTATGGTTGATTGTTCTAAGAAGCACAAACTTCCCAGGTATTATTTCTCACTTTATTGGCCTGTCTGTTGTTTGGCTGAAAGTTGAGCCATGAGGGTGGGTTCCCTTCCCAGCTTGAAGGATATCTAAGGGCCATAGTCTCAGGAGGAGTTCTGGTAGCTTAGTGCCTAAGACACTTGACTGCTAACCTCCTCAGAAGGAAGGTTGGGCAATCTACTTCTGTAGTGATACCGCCTGGTAAACCCAAGGAGGGGCCATTATGAGTCAGTCCAACTCCACAGAACATAACAACAACAATACATAGTCTCAGGAGTTCTAAGAGTCTCTATCAGACCAGAAAGCCTGGTCATTTTTATGATTCTGAGTTTTGTTCCTCATTTTTCACCCACTTTACTTGGTACCTCCTATTATTATCCAGTACCTCCTATCCCTTTTAGAATGGTCAGCACTGGTAGCCAGGTACCATCTAGTTCTGGTCTCTGAGTAGTGGAGGCTAGGGTTCACACTGTACACTGGTCCCTTGGACCAATTGTTGCCTTGCATTTTTTATTTTCTTCACTCTTTTTTGCTCTGGACTGGGAAAGACCAATAGTTGAAGTTTAGATGGCTGCTCATGAACTTTTAAGATCCCAGTCAACTCACCTAAGTAAGAAGTAGAACATTGTCTTTTGTGGTCTATGTTATGCTAACTGGCCATGGTATCCCCTGAGGCTGTGGTCCTGAACAGGACCAGTGACTCATTCTCTCAAGGTGGTTGGTTATGGCTAAGAAGTTTTCATCACTTTGCTCCCTAGATTCTCTACTAAATATAAATGCATGTGTAGAAATATCCTCTGTCAAACATATGTATATATAATTTGTGGATGTAGGCTCCTTTGCCTTATTACCCTTATTCAACTTGTGTGTCTATCTATATGTGCCCACTAATAGATTAGTGCTACTATTGCTATTGTAGGATTGGTATGTAATAGTATTTACCTTTGCTACTCCTCCATGTGTTTTCCTTCACCTTGATCATTTTGTACTGAACTTCCCCTTATTGTATATTGCCTTTCTCTTCACCTAAGTGTCTACCCTTAGTAGTAAATCACTTAGTTAGTGATTTACTCTCACTTTTCCTTCCACTACTGGTAACCTTCAAATAATGTTTCTTTCTGTGAAAAAAATCTTTTTTTGACAGTAGTAGTCTCGTATAATATTTGTCCTTTTGTGATTGACTAATTTCACTCAGCATAATCTCCACTAGATCATCCATGTTATGAGGTGTTTTGCAGATTCATCTTTGTTCTTTAACATTGCGTAGTATTCCACTGTGTGTATGTACCATTCATCTGTTGATGGGCACTTGGGTTGTTTCCATCTTTTTCTACTGTGACTAATGATTCAATGAACACGGATGTGCATATATCTGTTTTTGTCATGGCTCTTATTTCTTTAGGATATATGCCTAGTAGTGGGATTACTGGATGGCATCTAACAACAGCAACAACAATAACAATGATATTTCTATTTCCAGTTTTTTAAGGAAGCACTATACTGTTTCCCATAGTGACTGCAATTTTACATTCTCACCAGCAGTGTATGAGGGTTCCAATCTCTTCACACCCTTGTCAGCATTTATTTTTTTCTGTGTTTTTGAGCTATGCTTATTAATGCTGTAGTCAGATGATATCTCATTGTTGTTTTGATTTGCCTGTCTCCAATAGCTAATGATTGTGAACAATTCTTCATGGGTTTATCAGCTGCCTCTGTGGTTTCTTTGGTGAAGTATCTTCTGTCTATTTTTAACTGGATTTGTTGTTGTTGATGTGTTGAGGTTTTCTGTAAATTTTAGAGATTAGACCCTTGTGTGATAAGCACTACCAACCTCCCACCCCCCACTGCCCTGCCCCACTCTGTAGATTCTTTTCTTACTCTTTTGGCAAAGTCTTTTGATGCACATAATGTTTAGTTTTTAGAAGGTCCCAGTGCTCTAGTTTGTCCTCTCTGTTTGAGCCTTTTTACATACATTTGATGGTGTATTGATGCCATACATAAGGGTCCCTAAGTTTGTTCCTATTTTTTCTTTCATGATATTTATAGTGTTAAGTTTTATGTTTATGTCTTTGATCAATTTTGACTTAATTTTTGTATTTGTTGAGAGATATGGATCTTGTTTCATTTCGTTGCAGATGGGTATCCAATTTTGCCAGCATCATTTGTTAAAGAGATCTTCAATTCCTCATTTAATGGATTTTGGCCCTTTATCAAAGATCAGCAGTCCATAAGTGGATGGATTTACTTCTAGGCTCTTGATTCTGTTCCATCGGTCTATTTGTCTGTCATTGTACCAATACCAGGCTGTTGTAACTATTGTGGCTGTATAGTAGGTTTTGAGTTTAGGGAGTGTGAGACCTCCTACTTTGTTCTTCTTTAGTAGTGCTTTACTTATCCAGGGTCTCTTTCTTTTCCATATAAAATTGGTGATTGGTTTTTCCATCATCCATCCAGACTGATGATGGAATCTGGATCAGGATTGCATTATATCTATAGATTGCTTTGGGTAGGATTGACATTTTCACAATATTAAATCTTCCTATCCATGAGCATGGTATATTCTTCCATTTCTGTAGGTCTCTTTTCATTTCTTGCAGTGATGTTTTATAGTTTTCTTTTGTGTTATTTTGTGTCTTTAGGTCTTTTGTGTCTCTGTTTAGATTTATTCCTAAGTACTTCATCTTTTGTGTGGCATTGTAAAGAATATTGTTTTCCTGATTTCCTTTTCAGTATTCTCTTTGTTACTATAGTGGGATCAGACTGATTTTTCTTTGTTGATCTTGTCCTCTGCCACTTTGTTGAATCTTTCTGTTAGTTCCAGTAATTTTCTTGTTGAGTCTCTGGGATTTTTTATGTATAGGATCATTTCATCTACAAATAAAGATAGCTTTACTTCTTCCTTGCCAATTTGGATGCCTATTCCCCACCCCCCCACACACACACTTCCTTGCCTTATTTTTCTGAACTTCCACAGTATTGAATAGGAGTGATAATAAAGGGGCATCCTTCTCTGGCTCCTGTTCTGCAAGGGTAATGTTTTCAGTATCTCTCCATTGGGAATAATGTTAGTCACTGGTTTTGTGTATATGCCCTTAATTATGTTGAGGAATTTCTGTTCTTATGCTATTAAGCATTTTTATCAAAAATTGGTGTTGGATTTTGTCAAATGCATTTTCTGCACCAATTGATTTGACCATATGGTGCAGTGTAGTAAATTACTTTGTGTGGCTTTTCTACCCATAAGGCTTTGTAAACTCCAAGGTGGGATTTGCTATGAGCAACTGAGGAGCTCCTGATTGCTGACAGTGTCCACCTGGAGTATTTCTGTTG
>NW_006921590.1:20169856-20177482 GCF_000298275.1 Orycteropus afer afer | reverse complement strand
ACTGCAGAGAATTATCAAACCCAGGAGAGAGGCGGTGGATGCTTTGGGAGGAACGGTTGGAGAAAAGACTGGAGGGAGGCAGCATGTCTGGCCTCTCAGGAATAGGCCTTGGGCTATTGATAGTAATTCTGTCTTCCTCTTGTGGGATTAGAGGAGATCAGAACATGTGGCCTCCATGCCCTTTTTGCATATGGTTATTTTCCTTCATTTTATTTATGTGGTGGATTATACTAATTGTTTTTCTGATGTTGAACCATCCTTGCACACCTGGATGAATCCCACTTAGTCATGATTTTTTTTTTTTTTAATTTAAATACATTGTTGGGTTCTGTTGGTTAGGATTTTGTTGAGATTTGTGACTATGTTCATGAGGGATATTGGTGCATTATTTTCTTTTTTAGTGGTGCCTGGCTTTGGTATTGGGGTAATGCTTATTTTGGGAAATAGATTTGGACTATTCCCCTGTTTTCTATATTCTGAAACAGTTTGAGCAGATTCAGTGTCAACTCCTCTCTGAAAGTTTTGTAGAATTCTGCAGTGAAACCATTTGGAACAGGACATTTTTATTTTGGGAGTTTTTGATGACCTGTTCAATTTCTTCTTTTGTGATGGATCTGTTCAAATTTTCAACCTCAGATTGTGTTAGTTTGGGTTGGTAGTGTGTTTCTAGAAATTTACCTATTTTGTCTAGGTAAATTTGTTGGAGTACAGATCTTCTTACTATTCTGTTATTATCCTTTTTATTTTAGTTTGTTCTGTTGTGGCATCATCATTTCTTGTTCATATTATTTGCAATTTCTTTTCTTTTGTTAAATTTGCCAGTGTTTTGACAATTTTATTAATTCTTTCCAAGAACAAACTTCTGGTCTTGTGGATTCTTTCTATTGTTTTTCTGTTTCTGTTTCATTTATTTCTGTTTGAATCTTTTTCCTTTCTCCTGGTGACTACAGGCATTACCCCCCCTCCCCCCAGTAATTGTTGGAGATCTTGGGTTAAGGGGCTAATTTTGGCTCTTTCTTCTTTTTTGTGTATGCACTATTGCTATAATTTTCCTCTGAGCACAGCTTTTGCTGCGTCCCAAAGATTTTGGTATGCTGTGTTTTCATTCTCATTTGATTCAAGGAATTATTTTATATTTCTTTTATTATTCAGTAGTTTGTAAGCCAGGTGTTATTCAGTTTTAATGCATTTGATTTTTTCCTTGATCTTTCTAATTTTATAGTTTTATGATATGAGAAGGAGCTCTGGTAGCATAGTGGCTAAAGCACTTGACTGCTAACCAGAAGGCTGGCGGTTCAAACCCACCAGCCACTCCTCGGAAGGAAGGTTGGGCAATCCTACTTCCGTAGTGATACTGCCTCGGAAACCCAAGGAGGGGTCGCTATGAGTCGGGGCCGACTCGACGGCACATAACAACAACAACAACATGATATGAGAAGATGCTTAGTAGTATTTTGATGTTTTTAAATTTATTGAGGCTTGCTTTGTAGCCTAACATATGGTCTATTCTGGGGAATGTTCCATGTGCATGGAAAATAATGTATATTGCACTGTTGTTGGGTGGAGTGTTCTATTTACATCCATAAAGTCTAGTTGGTTGATTTTGTTGTTTAGATCTTCTGTGTCTTTGTTGAGTTTCTTTCTGGTGTATCAAAATCTCCTACTATTATTGTGGAGTTGTCTATTTCTCTTTTAAATTCTGTTAAATTTTGATTTGTGTATTTTGTGGTCTTTCATTGGGTGTGTAGATACTTGTTATGATTATAACTTCTTGATGCATTGACCCTTTAATCATTATATAACATTCTTCCTTGTCTCTTTTGCTTGTCTTTGCCATGAAGTCCATTTTGTCAGAAATTTATATTGCCACTCTTGCTCCTTTTTGGTTGTCATTTGCTTGATATGTTTCTCCACCCTTTGTTTTTTAGCTTATTTTTGTGTTTGTGTCTGAGGTGTGTCTCTTGTAGACAGCATATTGATAAGTCATGTTTTCTTATCAATTCTACTACTTTCTGTCTCTTGACTGGTGCATTTAATCCATTCACATTCAGTGTAATTATCAGTAGGTTTGAATTTATTGCTTTTATTTTGCTGTGGTTTGTGTGCATGTGGTGTTGATGATTTCTTTGTTTTATATATTTTTCTGTGTGGAATTCATTTTGTTTACAGATTTTCTTATAATTTCCTTCATTGCTGTTGCTTTAGTATTCACTGGGACTTTATGATCTTCTTCTTTTAATTTTGGTGAGAAGGTTTATTAATTTTCTTTGAGTTTATCATGAAATTTATTATATTTCCAAGTTTAAAACAGTCCATTCTACTTTGATATCATCTTGACTTTCTTTCCATTTGGAAATTCTGTAACTACATTATTTGTTCCCGCTTTTTGATTTATAGTGGTTATCATTTACTAATTGATGTTTCTGGTTCCCTGTTTTAAGTGTTGTTGGTTTATTCTATTTTTTGATACTTTTATATCTGAGTTGATGTCTGGATGATAGTGTCATGTGTCTTAATGTCAGGTTGTTGTCTGCCATTACTGGTTCTCTGTCCAAAAGAGTTCTTTAGCATTTCTTGTAAAGTTGGTCTGGTTTTTATAAATTCTCTTAAATTCTGTTTATCCAGAACTGTCCTAATTTCACCATTGTGTTTGTGGGATTTTGCTGGATGTGTAATTTTTGGTTGGTAATTTTTCTTTCAGAATTTTATATATGTCATCACATTGCCTTCTTTCTTTTGTTGTTTCTGCTGAGAAATCAGAGTTTAGCCTTATTGGTTCTCCTTTATACATGACTTTTCATTTTTTTCCCAAGCTGCTTTCAGGATTCTTTCTTTATTTTTGGAACATTTGATGATCATGTGTCCTGGTGACTTTCTTTTGGGGACTACCTTCTTCAGGGTTCATTGAGCTTTTTGAATGCATACCATCTTGTCTTTCATGATATTAGGCAAGTTCTTTTCCTGTAAATCTTCAACAATTTTCTTGGTGCTTTTTTTTGGTGTCTTCCTGTTCTGGAATTCTGATCACACAAAATCATTCCTCTTGATGGTGTCCCAAATAATTCTTAGATTTCTTTATATTTTTGTTCATTTGTCTGATTTTCCCTCTAGCACATTAATATTAAGAGAATTGTCTTCAAATTTCAAATTCTGTCCTCCATTGATTCAAGTCTACTCATCTGACCTTCCAAGGCATTATCTATTTCTGATTTTAATATTAATCTTGTGGATTTCTATTTGCTGTTTTTGTATGGTTTCTAATTTTCCAGTTATTTTGTCAATTTGTTCTTTTATTGTTGTTTGAATCCTTCTAGAGATCTGTCTATATTTTCTTTTATTTTGTCTGTGGTTTCTTTGTTCTCTTTCTTAAATTGCTGAAAGGTCCTACATATAAATTGTCTGAATTCCTTATCAGACAGTTCCAATAACACTTCTTCCTCTGAAAGATTTTCTGGCCTTCTGTATTTTGGTCACTTTTTGAATCTTCTGGTTTTTCTTTTGAATGGTTTGAAGTTGTGTGTTGCCTCCAGTACATTGTGGTGTTGTATTAATTTGGTGATTGTGTGGTATGTTGGTTTGCTTCACTTTGTTTTTGTTTTCATATACCTGGGAATGGGGTGGCTGTGCTACTCTGATCACTAGTTTGGCAGTACTGGGGTTATCACCATCTGTCTCCAGATGGATATGGCAACAGGTGGAAGTGTGTATGTGTGTCTGTGATGTCTGGTTATGTAGAGCAGCTGAAGGCAGGCTGGGCAGGTGTAGGTGTTGTCTGTTGTTAATCCAGTGGTACTGAAATGGATTGTGACACTTGTCCAGTGGACAGGAGGGCAGGTGTGATGGGTATAGCTGTGTAGGATCTCTAGCTCCCAAGTGCTGGGGAAAAGGAAGGAACCAAAAGAAAAAGACCAAAGGGAAGAGGAAAAGGGGAGATATAAGAAGAAAGAAAAAAATTTAAGAGAAAAGAAAAGAAAAGAAATGGCACAGTGTCATTGTTGGCATGCAAGCATTAGCTATCAAAATGGGCATGTGTACTCCACAAGAGTACACAACACTGCATATGGAGGATCAGGGCTGAGTGCTACTGAATGCTGAAGTGGCACAGGGTGGGGCACCTGCTCTACAGTAACAACAAAAAGAAAGAAAAAAAGAGGGGAAAAGAAGAAGGAAAACAACAACAACAAAACCCAAGAGTGTGAAGAGGGAAGAAATAAGAAGGAAGGTAAAAAGAGGAAAAAATAATGACTGTTACACATGTTAGCTGCCAAGCATGGCTGCAGCAGGAATGCAGACCTTGCTCCACACTTGCATGTACCACCATCCATGGAGTGGCAGTGGTGGGGGTACTGACCATGGAAGTGGAGGCATGGACATTGTTCCATAGAGCCAAAAAAGGAAGGAAGGAGGGAGGAGGGAGGGAAGGAAGGAAGGAAGGAAGAGAGAAAGAAAGAAAAGGGGGAAAGAAGAAAAGGGGAAAAAAAGAGAAAAACATGGGGAAGGACAATTGGGAAGAACTAAGAAGAACTAAAAAGAGAAAAAGGGGAAAAAAGCAGCACTGTACTGGTGAAAGTGCTAGTCACCAAACATAGCTGCAGTGGGAATGTAGTGCTTGCTGCACAGGAGCACACATCACCACCTGGGCAGTGGCATGGTCGTCAGAGACTGTTAATTTTGGAGGCAGCAGTGGGAAGAGCGTCAACTCTGTGGACTCAAAAAAAGAAAGAAAGTGCTAGGGAAGAGGGAGAAAAAAAAAAAAAAAAGAAAAAAGAAGAAAGGAGGAGGGAGAATGTAAAAGAAAAAAACAGCACAGCATTGGTAGTGAGGGGAGTTGACCAGCTATTGGGTGGGTGGGAGTGGGGGTACCACACTTCTGGTCACTGGGAGGTTGTGCAAGGTAAGTGGGAGATCACACCTCTCTGACCATCAATCACTGATGTGTGTACTGGTGCAGTCCTAGATGAACAGAGCTGGTTATCTAGCTCTTGTTCCAATCAAAACACTGCTTGTGTTGGCTGTTCACTGCTCCATATGCCCTCTTCTTCTCTGTTTTCATTCAGTATCCTCCCATTGGTATTTGATCTATTTCTTTATCCTTTCTTTTGAAGCTCTGGGTTCCAGGATTGTCATCCATGTACATTTCCTTTGTTTCTCGAGTCTTTGTTGTAGAGGGTCTGGATACTGCATTTCCCTATTCTGCAATCTTGGAAATAATTTCCTAGTATTTAAAATTTTCAAATATTTATTATATCTTTCCATTCTATGAAGTATCTACATGTAGGAAATGGAATGAACAGGATGACTTTTGATGAATGACTGATTTGCATTTACCACATGACATTATTCCTTTTTTGGAGCGGGGGGTATTTATATTAACCCTTAGATTTGGAAATAATGGCCTCTTTCTTCTTTTTGCTTAAGTTTGATAGCACTTCCATGCCTTTGAATGCGTAAGATGATTGTCATCCTCTCTTTTTGATCTGCAAACTCCATTTATCCAGGAGAAGATTTTTAGAATAATTGTGTTTAAACTATATGTACCCTTTAGCTCTGATTAGGAACATTGGATTTTAAAGCACTAGTCTAATGCTTAGAGACCTTGTGAGGGTAATGAGCACCCAGGGGCAATCTCTATGTTTGTGCCCACACTTGTCGACAAGTGGTGGGAGTGTATAATTCACTAGCTGGCCTAGTCTGGCATCCCCTTGGACATCCACCTTAGGGCATGTAGCCTCCATCCTCCTAGCTATGCTTCTGCTAAGGCTACCTTTCCAATCTGGCAAGTCAAGTAAATTTCTGTAGACTGTAGCTGACAACTGCATTTAACTTGCCCCAGGAAAGACATCAGAAGGACTTTTATTTATATTAGGGCTGTCAAAAATTGGTATAAGAAGATAAATTTTTCTGTCTTGTTATATCTGTACAAACTCAGTCAACAAAGAGGTGAGCAATATAATGAATAGACATTTTATACAAATGAAAATTGCCAATATGTAGGCACAGTGATCATTACCTCTTTGAAAATTCTACCATGACCACAATATGCCTTTTTATTAGCTCTATGCACACTGGGTAACTTTCACCCTCTTCCTTAATCAATATTTTCTTCTTCAGCAACCTGAGGAAATAGAAATATTCAAATGAGGACACCATAAATGTCTGTGGAGAATAATCACAATGCCTAAGATGTTTCTTGGAAAAAGCATCCTTATGAGTTCAGCAGGAATTGAAATACTATGATATTTACAGCAGATAAGAAATAGTTTACAAACATAGTTGCTAAGATGTCAACAGGTCAGCTCTTAATTGACAGTCCAATCTGATAAGGATTGACTATAAAATAATAACCATAACACCTTTCCTTATATAATACTTCACAATATTCCTTAAATAATTCCACAGTATCCCTTAAATAATATTTCATAGTTTTCAAAACTCTGTGGTGGTGATGTCAGAAGTATGGGAGATGTCAGTCTCCCATATTCACAGTTTCTTTATCCATAGATTTAAGCAACTGCAGAGCAAAAATATTCAGGAAAAAAATTCTAGAAAGCTTCAAAAACCACAACTTGAACTTGCCACATCTGAGTACTATGCTGAATCCACAAAAGGAAGTGATGTGTAGGCACACCTTACTGTGGCTTCCTGACATTTCCAAGATCCTCAGTCTCTCTTCATCACTCTGAGCATTGTTCACCTCACATCTCCTTCTTCCACCATTTGTACTGTGTGCACCCTTTGTTTCTGTGAAAAAAGGCTCCTAAAAAGCAGTTAAATGATGTGGTAGTTAAGGTTGTGTGTCAGCTTGCCTGGGCCTGGTTGAATGGCTGGGCAGCTGGATATAGTTATTCCTCATGGTGAGATTGGCAATCAATTCCATGGTGAAATCCACTGGAGCAGCTGAGTAGCTGCTTTAGAGATGTGGTCTGCTTCTAGTATATAAGAAGCAGCTTTGAGGAAGGTCTCTTACTTCTTGGCACACTTGGACTGTACATGTAGCTAAGTCTTCATTCAGCAGCCTGCCATGCTCTGCTAATCTTGGGACTTTTACTTGACTTGATTCAATGACCTGCTGTGTGGTTTGGTAATATCAAGACCATGCCTTTTCACTTGTCAACCTTGGGTTTGTCAGGCTCATCAGCCAGCAGATGCCTGAGTGAAGAGATACCTCTAGCTTCAGTGGGCTGGGAGAAAGAGGCAGAGCTGGAGCCCAAGGATGAGGGGCTTTCACCCAGCCCCTAGAGCCTGGCACTTTGAACTTAGACTTCTACCCTTCAAAACTGTAAGAGGATACAATGTTTGTTAACATGCAATTTGTGGTATTTCTGTTAAAGCAGCACTAGAGGTAACAAAAACAAGTGGTCAAGGCAATCTCTCAAAGGCTATGAAGGAATGTAAAGTGTTATTTACATACCATTTACATTGTATTAGACATTATCAGTAATGTAGATAACCAATTATTATAATGAAATGTGCAAAGACCTGGAGTTAGAAAACCAAAAGGGAAGAATATGTGGGCATTTCTCAAGGTAAAAGAATTGAAGAAAAAATTCAAGCCTTGAGTTGCAATATTGAAAGATTCTATGGGCAAAATATTGAATGATGCAGGAAACATCAAAAGAAGATGGA
>NW_006921590.1:20167293-20169056 GCF_000298275.1 Orycteropus afer afer | reverse complement strand
CTCCATGCTGAACAAATAATCTGAGAAGCTGGACTATATGAAGAAGAATATGGCATCAGGATTGGAGGAAGAATCATTAACAACCTGTGATATGCTGATGACACAACTTTGCTTGCTGTGAGTGAGGATGACTTGAAACACTTACTGAGGAAGATTGAAAACTACAGTCTGCAGTATGGATTACACCTCAATATAAGGTAAACAAAAATCCACACAATGGGACCAATAAGCAGCATCACGATAAATGGAGAAAAGATTGAAGTTGTTAAAGACTTCTCATTACCTGGGTCTACAATCAACACCAATGGAAGCAGCAGTCACGATATCAGATAACATATTTGTTGTTGTTGTTATGTGCCATAGAGTCGGACCTGACTGATAGCAACCCCTCCTTGGGTTTCCGAGGCAGTATCACTGTGGAAATAGATTGCCCAACCTTCCTTCTGAGGAGTGGCTGGTGGGTTTGAACTGCCAGCCTTCTGGTTAGCAGTCAAATGTCTTATGCATTATGCTACCAGAGCTCCTCAGATGACATATAGCACTGGGCAAATCGGCTGCAAAAGACCTCTTTCAAGTGCTGAAGAGCAAAGATGTCTCCTTAAGGACTGAGGTGTGCCTGACACAAGTCATGATATTTTCAATCTCCGAGAGCTGGACAATGAATAAGGAAGACTGAAGAAGAGTCTATGCATTTGAGTTGTGGTGCTGATGAAGAATGCTGAAAATACCGTGAACTGCTAAAAGAACTAACAAATCTGTCCTGGAAGAAGTGTAGCTGGAATGCTCCTTGGAAGCAAGCATGGCCAGACTTCATCTTTCCTACTTTGGTAATGTTGCAAGAAGAGACTATTCCCTGGAGAAGGATATCATGCTTTGTAAAGTGGAAGGTCAACGAAAGAGGGCAAGGCCATCAGCAAGATGGATTGACACAGTGTCTACAACAATAGGCTCAGGTATAGCAGGGGTCATGGACCGTGTTTCATTCTGCTGTATATAGGGTTGCTATGAGTCAGAGATGACTTGATGGCACCTAAAAAGAACAAGAACAATTGATATGATTTAAAGTGTACGGGAGGAAATGCATAGGTTATATGCAAATACTATGCTATTTTATGGGAGCTCTGGTCTCATAGTGCCTAAGGCATTTGCTAACCAGAAGGCTGGCAGTTCAAACCCACCAGCCACTCCTCAGAAGGAAGGTTGGGCAATCTATTTCCGCAGTGATACTGCCCCAGAAATCCAAGGAGGGGTTGCTATGAGTCGGATCTGACTCGACAGCAGTGAGTTTGGTTTTTTGATGGCATTTTATATAAGGGACTTGGGCATCTTCAGATTTTGGTAGGGGGTCCTGGAACCAATCCCCTGCAAATACTGAGAGACAATTGTATTTTTGTCCTAAGAGTCAGACTATGGGTTCCTCCTACATACAGTAAAAATATATTGCCTTGTGTTAGTTATTAGCAAGCCCTGGAGGAACAGTGGTTTGTTGCTGTTGTGTTGTTAGGTGCCGTTGAGTCGCTTCCAACTCATAGTGACCCCATGCACAGCAGAATGAAATACTGCTCGATCCCATGCCAGTTCCATGATCCTTGGGCCCATTGTGGCAGCAACCATGTCAATCCATCTCATCGGAGGCCTTCCCATCTCTCATCGACCCTCCACCTTATCAAGCATGACATCCTTCTCCAGGGAATGGTCCCCTCTGACAACATGACCAAAATAGGTGAGACGAAGTCTGGCCATCCTCGCTTCCAAGGAGCATT
>NW_006921590.1:20164183-20165147 GCF_000298275.1 Orycteropus afer afer | reverse complement strand
ATATCAATCTTTATGAGTTCCATTTCATTTTCGACAACTTCCAATTTTCCTAGCTTCATACTTCGTACATTCCACGTTCTGATTATTAATGGATGTTTGCAGCTGTTTCTCCTCATTTTGAGTGGTGCCACATCAGCAAATGGAGATCTTGAAAGCTTTATCTTATCCATAGGAATGAGGCTGATTTTACTCTGATAGTCCAGCTCTTGTCCAGTCCTACTTTGAGAGTTTTCTAAGCTAAGTGACTCATCTTCCTCATCTGTATTGGACAATGTTTCTGGACTATTCATAAAGTTGTGCAGTAATGTATCAGACAGTGTTTTTCTGCTATTCATAAGGTTTTTCCTGGCCAATTCTTTGAGAAGTGGATGGCCTCCTCCTTCTTCCTAGTCTGTCTCACTCTGCAAGCCAGGCTGATACCTGTGCAACAGGTGCACCCCACTGGGTTTGAAACACCAGTGACATAGCCTCAAACTCACAGCAACACATCACCATAGTACGACAAACCATCAGACAAATTTGTCTCCCTTAGCTGTTGGAAACCCCTCCAACAACCCTTACCTTGATCCCTGCGGCTAACTCCTTGATCTGTTCCAGTCTCCTTTGCCTTTTCTGTCCTCTCCCTACTTTCCTGCCTCACTCCTTGGGGGGCATGGTGTGGGTTCCCTCTCTTTACCTGGGTCCTTGTGGCTGACTCCTCAATCTGTTCTGGTCCCCTTTGCCTTTTTTGTCCTCTCCTTGCTTCCCGCCTCGCTGCCTGTTCTTGTGTCCCTTTTATTGTCCTCTCCCTGCTTCCCACCTCACTGACTATTCTTAGGTCCCTGGAATCTGAATGAGAATGCTATCACTTTAAAATCCAAAATTGTTGCCACTTGTAAACATTCAAAATGGCTGCACCCTTGGTCTCTTTAAATATCTAAAATGGCTTTACCCTCCAGACAAACAAGAAGGTCAGCAAAAAAAA
>NW_006921590.1:20142488-20164083 GCF_000298275.1 Orycteropus afer afer | reverse complement strand
AGGGCAATAAGAGAAAAAAGGCAGAGAAGGAGAATAATGAAGGGAAAAATGCAAAAACTACAACAAAGAACAGGGTTAACCACGAGAAAAAAAGGAGAAAAAAAAAATTTGCAACCAGAAACAGGGAAAAGAAAAAAGCTGAAAACTAGGACCTGGGAGGGGAAGAATAAACAATACTAGTAAAAAGAGAAAAAGTATTAATAATAGTAGTACTTTTAAAACAGACAAAAGCAAGCCAATTAAAAAACAGAAAAAAGAAAGAGAGAAAAAAAATTGGGGGAGGGCAGGGCAGGGCACCCAGACTCCGTCCAAGCCCACAGAGTGGGATGGAGCTCCTGTGGGCCCAGAAGGTAGGTGGGAGTGGGGGATGGCAAACTTCCATTCACCAAGTGGGTGTGGGATATAAGAGTAACAAGGGGAATGTTGCACCTTCTCAGTCATCCAGGTCCGGAGTGTCCTTGGGGTTACTTGGATATCTTCCAGTTTATAGAAGCTGGCAAGTTCAAAATTGTTGGATCAACCATCAAGTTGGAGGTTTTTCCTGACTCTTGCAGCTGCGGGGGCTGAAGAGCTCAAGGTTGGCAGGCAGTACACTGGCTGTTGACTCCAATGAATGACAAATCCAAGATCTCCAGGCCAAATGGTGGATTGTTCACTCATGGACAGCAGCACAACACAATCCTGATCCACAGAACAGTAAGAGTCAGAAGGGAGTAAAGTGAACCATTCTGGAGTGGAATCCTCTGGGCCCTGGGCACTCGATTCCAAGGCAGTCTTCACTTGCACCTTCAACTCTGTTAATGAGTCTCCTTCCAAACTTGATGCCTCATTCTTCTTCATATAGTCCAGCTTCTCAGATTATTTGCTCAGCATATGGATGGAATAAGTATGATGAAAGGATACAACCCTGACACACACCCTTCCTGATTTAAACCATGCAGTATCCCCTTGTTCTGTTCATATGACAGCCTCTTTGTCTATGCACAGGTCCCTCATGAGCACGTTTAAGTGTTCTGGAATTCCTATTCTTCTCAATGTTACCTATAATTTATTATGATCCACACAGTCAAACGCTTTTGCATAGTCAATAAAACACAGGTAAACAACTTTCTGGTATTCTTTGCTTTCAGCCAAGATCCATCTGACATCAGCAATGATATCCCTCACTCCATGTCCTCTTCTGAATCCAGTTTACATTTTTGGAATTTCCCTGTCAATATACTGGTGCAACCATTTTTGAATTTCAGTGCTTAATGTTCCTAAACATCCTTATCTGGCCCTGAATGATAATGGGCCTGGTCGTCCTTCTCCCAAGACCCCCTTTCTTGTTCCTGTGGCTACAAAGCTAAGCCTTTTATCTAAGTGGTGGTTTAAGTGGTTTAAGTACCAATAAGTCAGTGGTTTGAACCCACCAACTGCTCTGCAGAAGAAAAATGTGGCAGTCTGTTTCCGTTACGAAAATTTCTTAGCTATAACCAAACATCTTGAGTGAATGAATTACTAGGCTTGGGGACTTAAGACTACTGTCCCAGGGGACATCTAGGTCAATTAGCATAGTATGATCCACAAAGATAATGTTCCATATCTTATTTTGGTGAGTAGCAACTGAGATCTTAAAAGCTTGTGAATGGCTATCTAAGAGACAACTAACTATTGGTCTTTCCCTATCTGGAGTGTAGAAGAATGAAGAAAATCAAAGACACAAGGAAGCAATTAGTCCAAAGGACTAATGGACTATGTGAACCTCAGCTTCCACTACTCTGAGAGCAAATGGTACCTGGCTACAACTACCAACTGCTCTGATTGTGATAGAAAATCCTTGATAGAATGGGAAAAAAATGTGGAACAAAACTCAAAATCATAAAAAAGACCAGACTTACTGGTCTAATAGAGACTGGTGGACCCCTCAAGGCTGTGGAACTTAGACTTCCTTCAAGCCAGGAACTGAACTCATCCCCAGTGGCTCAACTTTCAACAAAACAATAGACTGGCCTTTAAAGTGAACAATAACACCAGAGAGGAATGCACTACTTAGAACAATCAATGATACAAGATCAAAAGGTATCATTTCCCCAAAAACAAAGCTCAGAAGACAGGAAGGGACAGGATAGAAAGACAAATGGAAACAGAGAACTCAGGGAGGAGTGGCAAGAGTGCTGTTACATTGTGCAGACTGCAATCAATGTCGTGAAACAAAATGTGTACAAATTGTTGAATGGAAAACTAATTTGCTCTGTAAACTTTCACCCAAACTACAATAAAAAGTTAAAAAAAGAAAAAAATCAAGCCTTGGAAACTCTGTGGGGCAGTTCTACTTTGTCCTGTAGGTAGGGTTGCAATGAACTGGAATTAGTTTGACAGCAGTGGATTTGGTGCTAGTTATTGTTATTACCTCTAAGCTCCATACCTATCATTTTTGATGATGGACTCAAACCAAAAGTCACTGCTATTGAGTTGACTTTGACTCATAGTGACCCTCATTGGGTTTCCAAGGCTATAAATCTTTATGGAAGCAGAGTGCCTCATCTTTCTTTCCTGGAATGGCTGGCTAGTGGGTTCAAACCACTCACCTTTTGATTAGCAGCCAAATGCCTTAACCACCTACACCACCAGAACTCCTTGATGGTGGACTGGGACTTGGCAAACCATATTTCTGTTTTGTGAGCAGATCTTATTGGCTCTGCCAATAGGGGCACTCAAGGGAGAATGCAAGGTTGAAGGAGGGAAAGGATCTTATCCTTAAATGCTCTAGTTTGTTTCCAATTCCTGTGAGAATCACCCCAGCAACATTTTTTTTCACCAGGGCAGTGGCAGTGCCTTCCTATAGAAGCAACTGAATTCAATTCTCAGTTTCTCCTTCACTTATAGAACCTTAGTTTCTTCCCTTTCAGAGACATCAGAACCACTTTCATAGAGCCCTACATCAGAAGTCTGTGTCACAGTCCCCAAGACCCTCCTCTGAGTTCAAGACATCAACACCAGCTGAGCAGTGCCCGCTCCTCAGAGGTCTGAATTTCAGCTCCATGGAGCTCCTTTTCTAAACATCTAAGCCTTAATAATTCTATTTTTTCCCCTTTATTCCCACAGCCCTTGGGGTAATAGGTACTTCCTCAAGTTGCTACCTGCAAAATACCATAGAATCTTCCCTTTACTCTTTTATAACTTTCACCATTTCCTTCCTTTCTTCTTTCCTTCCTTTCTTCTTTCCTTCCTTCTTCCTTCTTCCCTACATTCCTTTTTTTCATGGCAAAGTCTTAACTATGAAGTACTATAAAAATGTAAGGGACAATATTTTCAATAGTTAAAGAATTTCAGGCATGACCAAGTAAAGAGTTTCTTTTGAAGAAGTGGCCTTTTCCTGAATTCCTAGAAATTGTCTAAAGGATAGTGACCTACCACGTTCATATGCAAGGTTGTCCTTGGTTTTTATAGATTATTGAGGTTTTTGAACTTTTCAAATTCTTATTTTTGTTTAATTTAATTAATATCTATATTTTAAAGAAAAACCTCCAAACCACTCAATGTATATTTGAATATATTTTATTAAGGATTATCATTACAGAAGCATTTAGAGTAAAAAAGTGAGATAGTCTTCCTTCACAAGATCTACACTCCTAACATGCAGCACCTATTATGTGTTCTTTCAAACTGCAAACCACACTCATTGCCATCGAGTCAGTTCTGACTCTTAGCAACCCCCATTTGGTTTCCAAGGGTATAAATCTTTACAGAAGCAGACTGCCTCATTTTTCTTCTGCAGAGTGGCTGATGGGTTTGAACCTCCAACATTTTGGGTAGAAGCCGAATGCCTTAACCACTACACCACCAGAGCTCCTTATTATGTGTCTTACTGTATATTAATTATCTCCTTGAATCCTCTAACACCCATATGAGACAAATACTGTTAGTCCCACTTTACAGATGAGTTAACTTACATTCAAAGATTTGTCCAAAGTAATCCAACTACAGATGGACCATCTTGGCACCGTTTGTTTATGCTTGTGGTACCAGAGACATTATTAATAGCACTCCCTTTTACTCATAAATTTGGACAATAAATTACATGGTCACTTAATCCAGCTAGTAAGTGACAGAGGTTGGAGAGGAGCTCAGCCAAATATTATGTGCTTCCTACTACCTCATACTGCCTCCCAGACCAAAAACCAAACTCACTGCCGTGGCGTTGATTCTGACTCCTAGCAACTCTATAGGACTGAGTAGAATTTCCCCTTAGGGTTTCCAAGGCTGTAAATCTTTATGAAATAAAACTACCTCACCTTTCTCCCATGGAGTGGCTGGTGGGTTCAAACTTCTGACCTTTCGGTTAGCAGGCCAATTCTTTCACCACAGCACCACCAGAGCTCCTTCACACAGCCTCAGAACCTCCCAAATCAATTAGAACTCAGATTTCATGGCACAAGAAACCTGCATAGCTGGAATGGGGGTGGGTGTTCCTGGAGTCAGCCTATACATTGTTGGAGGCTTCATAAAAAGTAAAGCTTTTCCAGGCTATTATTTCCTAATATACAAACAATCTTAGAACATACATAAAGGAAAGTACAACTCAAACTGGCTTAAATAGAAAAGGAGCTGTATTGGCTTATATAATTGGCAGTCCAGATGCTGAGTCAGTTTCACTGTTGGTTGATCTAATTCAGTGATATAATTAAAGACCTAGTGTTAGTAATTTTTCTTCCTCCTTTTCCTACTATCTACAGTTCCATCTTTATTCTGTGACTGACTTTCTTTGTTATTGTAGGGTGGCTGCCAGCAGCCATCAAGGTGATATGTTTCCACTTTCACCTCTAGATAGCAAAGAAGGCGTCTTTCCTCCCCACCAGTGAACAAAAACCTTAGAGTTTGCATTTTGTTGTTGTTGTTGTTATGTGCCGTCGAGTCGGCCCGGACTCATACATTAGTATGAGTTGCATTAGTATGAGTTGCATTAGTAGGGCTAAAATGAATCAATCATGGTGAATAGGTGCTATGTACTGATTGCGTTAGAGTCAGATTACTGACTATTCCTAAATCAATTTTTGTATCAAGGTTGAAGTGTGGTTATTCTGATTGGTTTCTAATGAAGACTCACTTCTGGGCCTGGGTTCATGGCTCCCAAAGCCAATGAACCATATGAGGAAGAGTTTTTTGGAAGGGGAAGTAAAAGCTGGATAAGTTATCAGTGAATGTTCCTTGGTATTCCAGTACCCAACATAGCCTTCTTCCCATCCATACTCTCAGAAACATCCGTATCTTCCCCACAGGAGATAACAAAAAGTAATAGATTTAGTGCATTAGCTCCAAATTTTAATTCTCTGAGTGATGTAGTGTCCTTGTAGTAGTTAAGGTTATGTGTCAACTTGGCTGGGCCTTGTTTTGAGTGGCTGGGCAGCTGAACATAGTTATTCCCCAGGATGAGATTGGTAATCAACTCCATGGTAGAAACTACTGGAGCAGCTGAGCACCTGCCTTAGGGCTGTGGTCTGCTTCCAGTATATAAGTTTTGAGAAAGGTCTTTGGAGCTTTTTGGCATGCTGGGTCCCTGAATGTAGCCGAGTTCTTATTCAGCAGCCTGCTATGTTTCCTGCTGGTCTTGGGACTGTCTCTGGGCTTGAATGATTGGCCTACCATGTTGTTTGTTAATCTTGGGACTGTGCCATTTTATTGTCAACCTTTGGTTTCTCAGCCTCAGCAGCCAGCAGCTGCCTGAGTGAAGAGACACCTCCAGTTCCTGTAGGCTGGGAGCAAGAGGCAGAGCTGAAGCACAAGTAGAGGGGTCTTCACCTAGCCCCTGAAGCTTGGCACTTTGAATTTGGACTTCTGGACTCCTAATTATAAGAATAAATTCCTGTTTGTTAAAGTCACCCTTTTGATGTATTTTCTGTTAGAGTAACACAAAGTAACTAAAACTGTCCTCTTACCATGTTTGGGTGAAACTCTTCATGGTCTAAGGAGTTTGGTAATAATATATTACTCTCTATAACACAGCCAGTATAAAATGATTAAAAAAAAAAAAAAAGGAATAGGAAAATGTCAATAAAATTACCATTTGGAAGAGAGAAGCCTGTACGCAGCACACAATAATATTTTAATATTTATTCCATGGCAATGTCATTCCTGCTGGGCAGAAATGGTGAAGACTAAATTCCATAGTACTTAATTCTTTGAATGATCATGATGGCTGCCCAAGTTCTTCTCTTTGGTACCCTATTCCTTGTTCACTGTCCTCCTTGGCTCCATTTCAGAGCCATTATGCTATTGGGGCTGAGTACAGACTTTGGGTGGAAGCATTGATGGTTCAGTGGTAGAATTCTCATCTTCCACATGGGAAACCCAGGTTTGATTCCTGGCCAATGCATCTCATGCACAGTCACTAATTGTCTGTCAGTGGAGGCTTGGACATTGCTATGACATTGAACAGGTTTGAGTGGAGCATCCAGACAAAGACAGGAAGAAAGGCCTGGCGATCTACTTTCAAAGATCAGCTTTTGAAAACCCTATAGAACACAATGGTTCAATCTGAAACCAATCATGGGGATGGTGTTGGACCAGGCAGTGTTTCATTTCATTGTTCATGAGGTTGTCATGAGTCAAGGGCCAACTGGATGACAGCTTACAACAGCAGACTTTGGAGTCAAATTGCCTGGGTTTGAATACTGACTTTGTTGTTTTCTATTTGTATTTCCTTAGCTTTGTGCTTCAGTCTCTGCAGATATAAAATAGGGAAAAGAATAGTACTTAACCTTTTAGGAACTAATGAAAATGTAAAAAGGAAATTAATCTATCCAAGATGCTTAGAACAATGGTTGACATACACATACTCAGGAAATGTTAGTTATGATTATTTCAGGTAAATCTTGAGGAGGATGCTCTTTCTGGGGGCTTCCTGGTCAGTAGATTGTTTCTTCAATACTTAGTAAGTTTCTGGCCCAATTATTTCAGATCAGATATCTGGTGCCATAGTCAGAGATCAGATTCATAGTTCTTGAGTTTGGGAAGTAGATTTTTTTTTTTTTTGTTTTTTGAGCTTGGGTATCAGCTCATGTGGAGCTGGACTTAGTTTTTCACTTGTGCAGAAACAAAAATATCTCAAGTCATCTCACTAATGTGATTGACTAGATGATCTTGTTTTTGTGCCATTTCCTGGGCCTCTAGGAATGCCCATTGTGAGCCACAGCCATGGTGGATATTTGCCAAACCATAATCGACCATTAGGCAAAATTGGAAGGGTAAATGTCCAGCCACCAATTCTCAACCACTTTGTTTTACTGAGGTGGTGCTGTCTTGGCTGACTGTATGAATGTGGGCCTTGAATAACAATTGCCTTTGCTTATTCAGGTTGATAGGAGGAGTTCATAGGCAGAAGAATGTCTCACAACAACATCCTACCAACCACCAAAATGGGCACCTGTGCTATTTAAGGCATTACACCAAGCATCATCCCCTTCATTGCCATCTCTCCTCCACCAGCTGAAGTTTGAGCTGCTCCATAAAGCTTTCTTTTATAAAGGTCTATTGGGAGAAAACATAAAGACAGGCCTAGGCATTTATAGAAAGGCTTTATTTTGTCCCCACTGTCACACATCACCCAGACAAACCATGAATTCTACTTTTTTTCCATTTTCATATAAAACTATATACACCGCACTGTACATGTAAAACAAATTTGGAAAGGAGCCTCAAGCTGGCCTCTGAAATTGTGTAAGCAATTATCACATTTTTGTGCGCAAATGCAGTAATTATATGTGTAATTTGGCAGCTGGGTTTGAAAATTTGGCCTTAAATGGAACAGAGACAGGAAAAATAAATGTTGGAAAATGCCAATATTTTATAAAGATTTTGAATCAAATAATGGTGGAATTATTGCAAGCCATTTTAATTTTTAATTATAATGATCATTATACAATATACAATAATTTTTTGAGGAAGAACTATAGATCAATTGCCCATCAACTTTGTTGGAAAAAGTGCCTCATTTCTTGGGAAGGATAATTGTATTTTTCAGAGGTTATGGTACATATTTAAAAAGCTTTTTTTTTTTTCTTTCTTATAAATAGGAGATAGTGATTGCCTACTAGTTCAGGCTCCATGACATATTTTAGTATAGGGAGAAAAGAACTCTTTGTATGACTACTTTAGAGGAAAAATAGTATTAACCCTATGCTTATATTTGAGCTAGTAATCTGATATTAGATAAAGCTTTCTTATCAGCATTTAAGCTTTAGAATATAACATCACTGCCCAAATGAAGAGAATTTAGATTTCTTTGATTTGGATTTAAATTAAACGTACATAGTAAAATCACGTTTTTTTATATTATCATCAAGACTGACTCTAATGAACATGTTTTTAGCTCTTTTTCCCATGTGGTTATGAGGGCTAGTGATTTGAATTTAACAGAAAGATGACTCTGGGCTACCTTCTCTTATTAGTAGGGCAATATAGAGGTTAAGTGTATGGGCTTTGAACCCAGCCAGCTTGGATTCCAATCTTGGTTCTACCATCGTATTAGTCCTGTGATCTTGAGCTAGTTATTTAATCTTTCTGCACCTCAGTTTCCTCAACTGGTAAAACAGAAAGAATAAAATGTCCACCTGTGGAGTTACTATAAGGGCTGATAGAGATAATTGTTTAAAGCACTTGGTACTGTGCCTAGTACTTGGTAAACCCTCAAACATGGTAATCCTTTTTTTAATCATTTACTCTCTAGTGTTACGACTAAGTGTGGAGGAACAATTATCCAACTTAGATATGCAATGTTAGGGAAAAAGAAAGTCAATGGGTAACCCAAGTGCACCAAGAAATCCATGGGAAATTCAGGTTCTCCATGATGAAGTAATAATGTCCCTAATACAATGATGAAAGAAGCAGGCCTTGTGGGCTGAACTCAGTTACGGTAGTTTATTTTGACTCTGTAGTTGAACTAGGGGATAAAAGAAGAGTAAGAACCTGCAAATTCTAATCTATAAAGGGAATAAAATAAGTACCTAAATGACTATAACACATGATACCATAGAGTCAGTGCTAACTATCAAGGGCAATAAACAAGAATGACAGTCTGGGCATCTTAAAAAACAAAAGAAAAGAAAAGGAAAAAGAGATTACATAGTTAGTTTTTTTTTTTTTTAAATAAGATTCCTTACATTTCCTTAGAAGACCTTGAAGGCCTCCAGGCAGATATAACAGAGGGGGAGAAGAATTACTGGTGAAGAAAAACATGAACAAAGCAGAAAGGAGGATTTCTGCCAAGAAATATCTGAGGGACCCAATTTGGCAGAAAGTCATGGAAACAGAGCATTAAGGGAGCTGTGGCTGTATTTGGAGAGCCTTGAATGATGTGGTGAGAAGTTTGGACTTAATCTAGTAAGTAACCAAAACCAAACCAGTTCATTTTGAGTCAAATTTGATTATGGTGACCCCATGTGTGTCAGAGTAGAACTTGTGCTCCAAAGGATTTTCAGTGGTTTAAAGGGTAGAGTGTCTTGATTGGATCCATGCTTTAGGGTAATATGTTTCAAACTATATTTCCCATAAGAATCACTTCAAATCTTGTTAAAACATATGTTCCTGGCTTTCCCCTCCCTGACAGTTTGGATCAGTAGCTCTGGGGTGGAACACCAGCAATCTCAGTAGATTTTGTGGGTCACGAGCACATTGTGAACAGCACTGCCTTAGGGCACACGGCTTTCCAAAGTTTTTGTTTGTACATACCTATTAATAAAAAGTTTTTGCGTGTGCACCCTCATTATATGTATATTTATTTATTTACAAATTTACAAATTATAGACATTAACTACCATATTAATACATATCATAAAACTGGTATCAATTATAACTCTAACCTGAGCTAATTATAAACAATCATCATTTTCTTTTTATTTTTTATTATTAATGATGCCAAAGCCTTTTTTTTTTCCTTTTTATTGTGATTTGGGTGAAAATTTACAGAGCAAATACACTTTCTATACAGCAGTTTACACACACTTTGTCTCATGACATTGACCACAATTTACCACAATACAACATCTCCCCTCCCACTTCCTTCTGATAGTTACCTCTTCCCTGTGTCCATCCCTCCATGCACTCCTGCCCCCTAAACTGTTGCCCTGTGCATAAGCAGCCCTTCTTTCTCCCATGCCTATTCTCTCCAAGGAGTGTATCTACCTCAGGTAAATGTTCAACTCCTGTGCCTGTCTATTGTTTGTCTGGAAGCCCCAGGCGTGCGCCCAACTCCAGACCTGAAGGGCAGCTAGGGGCCATGGTCTCAGTGGTTCCACCAGGCTCTATTGGTCCAGCAAACCTGGTCCCCCCATTTTTTTTTTCCAAATGATTTTGAGTTTTGTTCTACATTGTTCCCCCTGTCTATCCAGGATCTCCTACATAGATCCTCTTCCAAGTGTTTGACAGTAGTAGCTGGGCACCATCTAGTTCTTCTGGTCTCATAGTCATATAGGCTGCAGATTGGATGGTGGACCAGTCGCTAGGAGTAATTGTTTCCATGAATTTTTGGTTTTCTTCCTTGGTTTTCATTATTCTTGGCTCTGAATGAGGAGAGACCCATCATTGCATCTAGATGGCAGCTTGCAAGCTTTTAAGATCCCAATTGCTACTCGCCACAGTAGGAGGTGGAACAATGTTTTGTGTAGTATGTTATGCCAATTGAGCTTGATGTCCTCTGCGACTATGATCCTGAGCCCACAGATTCAACTACTTGGTCCCTCTGGGTAGTGGCTGTGACCAAGCAGTGACTACAACCTTGATGCCAAAGCCTTTTGCTCTTGCTAAAATTATTACTGTTTGTGTATGCTTCATTATTTCTGAACATTTTTGTTTTAAAATTTGCAACAATTATTCAAATATGTGTTTTAATTTAGTCATTTAATGTTTTTTAAATGAAAAATATTTCTCAAGAATGTGCACGAGTCCAAATGGGAGAATTTTCTCACTGTTTTAACTAAATCCTCATCACCAAATTATGGAAAGGCTTTTAGTAAAATTTGGCCAGTAGATTTTTATCTTCTCTGATGTCAAGCAGTTCTTGCAAACCAATAAGCAGGTGATACCATATTTTATTGTTGTCAAAATGGGTTCAGAAAATCTTTATTTGAAAGAGTTTTAAACTGATTAAAAAATATTCCGTTTCCAAAGTTCTAGAGTGCACTTGTATGAGATTTTTTTGAAAATGATAAATGCACTGATCTCATTTTTGTTAACTAAATAATGTAAAAATGGAAATCTTTATACATACCCTTTTTCAAACTACTCTGTCCATTGCATGAGTTTTCTTAGAAAGACAGTTCCTTTTTTTTTTTTAAGTGAAGAAAGATTTTTATTCAGCATATGCAGCAAAGGAAAACAAAGATGGGAAGCAGACAGATATGTCATCAGAACAAATGTCTACTGAGTCTAAGACAGTTCCTTTTTACTCACCATTGAAACATTATTTTTGCCTTGAAGGGACAGACTGTGTTTATTATTATTATTGTTGTTGTTATTTAAAAAATACTTGATATGTAGCATGCTGTGGACATGGAGCACCTACCCACTTGTCATCACAGAAAAGGTAGCCTATTTGAACACTTCTTTTTGTGAGTAAGAGTTTTTAGTTCTTTCGAGTACTTTGCCATGAGATAATTAGCAAATCCTTATGTTGTAGAAAAAACAGTCACTTCCCATCTCAATTTGTTCTAAAGAGTTGAGTATATTTTGAAGATTTTTTTAGATCAACCTAGTAAAAACACTGGTGTTTTCATTCAAATTAAAAACCAAACTTTCTAAAACTGTGTAATTTCTCCAAATTTTCAGCAATGTTTTCCATGCATCTTCCAGTAATGTTCTCAGACAAAAGAGTTCATTTTGTTTTGTATATTGATTTTCATGCATTATTTTAGCATTCACCAAAGAAGAAAGAATAAGGATTTCTGGGATAATATGTGGCTTTTTGTTTTTCACTATTAAGAAAAAAATCTTACATGTTTAGTGCTGTTTTGTAAAGTAATGGATTGACTGTTGCTTAATTTTAAGCATCTTTGAAAAAATTGCGGAGGTTTGTCTATGTTTAGATGCTTCTTTTATATTATCTTCCTAATTGTGAGGAGCTCTGGTGGTGTAGTGCCTAAGGCACTAGACTGTTAACCAGAAGGCTGGCAGTTCAAACCCACCAGCCACTCCTTGGAAGGAAGGTTGGGCAATCTACTTCTATCGTGATACTACCTTGGAGACCCAAGGAGGGGTCACTGTGAGTCAGATCCGACTCGAGGGCAGTGAGTTCAGTTTTTTGTTTGGTCCTAATTGTGATTGCTTCATGTTGTCATTAGCTATTATTTCAAAGCACACATCTACATATGCTTATCATAACTATTAACTAATATGTCAAGACACAATGTATACTTGGGCTGCAGCCCATTGTTAATGACAAATATGTATAAATCCATATTTTAAATGGTCTTCTGGATACTTTTAAATTTTTAGCTAACTTCTTGTCACTGATTTTATCTTATAATGTAGTAGATGAAAAGCTTGTAATAGGGGTATAAATGTTAGCTTTATCATTTTTCATTCACTTAAACTTGCAAAATTTATATTCTCTTCCATTTAAGTTTCTTTGTAGGAATCTTCAAGCCAGTTGTCCATTTTGCTAAGGTCAGTTTAATTGAAACTCAGTTATACAGCTTTTGAGAATTTTTTTTTTGTACTAAAATATATAAAACAATAGCTTTTGCAATTTTAACCACTTTAAAATATACAGTTCAATGTTATTAAATATATTCACCATGTTGCACAACCATCACCGCTATTCATTTCCAAAAGTTTTCATCACTCCCAACTGAAACTCAGTACCCCTAAAGCAATAACTCTCCAATTGCTCTACCCCCAGGTCCCCTTATAACCACTAATTAACTTTTATCTCTATGTATCTGCCTATTCATATGAGTAGGACCGCACAATATTTATTCTTTTGAGACTGAGATTTCACTCAGCGTGTTTTCAAGGTTCACCGTGTCATAGTATGTATCAGAAATTCATTTCTCTTTATGGCTGAATAATATTCCATTGTATATATGTACCACATTTTGTTTATTCATTCACATGCAACTGCTGATGGACATTTGGGTTGCTTCCACCTTTTAGCTATGTGAATAATGCTGCAATGAACACTGGTATAGAAGTATGTTTGAATCACTGCTTTCAAGTCTTTGGGGAGTATACCAAGAGGTAGAATTGCTGGGTCATATGGTAATTTAACTTGCTGAGGAGCCAACAAACTGTTTTGCACAGCAACTGCCTCATTTTACATTTCTATCAGCGGTGCGTGAGTATTTCAATTTCTCCACGTCTCTTCAATGTTCATTATTTACCATTTTGCTGATAATAACCATCCAAGTAGACATGAGGTGATATCTCATTGTGGTTTTGTTTTGCAGTTCCCAAGCCACTCCTCGGAAGGAAGGTTGGGCAATCCTACTTCCGTAGTGATACTGCCTCGGAAACCCAAGGAGGGGTCGCTATGAGTCAGGGCCAACTCGACGGCACATAACAACAACAACAGTGACTAATGATAGAAGCTCTGGTGGCATAGTGCCTAAGGCACTTGACTGCTAACCAGAAGGCTGACGGTTCAAACCCACCAGCCACTACTCTACTTCCATAGCGATACCACCTCGGAAACCCAAGGGGTCACTGTAAGTCAGATCCTACTCAACAGCACATAACAACAACAACAACAACAACCAAAAGTCAGTTGTTGGAATTCACCAGCCACTTCATGGAAGGAAAATGAGGCAGTCTGCTTCCATAAAGATTTATGGCCTTGGAAACTCAATGGGGGTCACTATAAGTCAGAATAGACTTGATGGCAGTGAGTTGGGTTTGGTTTGAGTGATTAATTAGGTGAGAACATCTTTCATGTCCTTATTGACCATTTTTCATTTTCTTTTGAGAAACATCTATTCAAGTCCTTTGCTCATTTTTTAATTGAGTTATCTTTTTGTTGTTGAGTTGTTGATGTTCTTTATATCTACTGGATATTAAACCCTTATCAGATATATAGTTTTCAAATATTTTTTTACCATCCCACAGCCAGTCCCTTCACTGTCTTGATAAGGTTCTTGTCTTTTGTTGCTTGTGCTTTTGGTGCCATATCTAAGATTCCATTGTAAAAATAAGGTCTTAAACCTTTATCCTTATGTTTTCTTCTAAGAGTTTTATGGCTTTAGTTCTTGTATTTAGGCCATTGATCTATTTTGAGTTATTTACTTTTTTTTTTTTGGTGAGGTATGGGTCCAACTTCGTTCTTTTGAATACAGAGATCCAGTTGTCCAATATGTTCATATGTTGAAATTATGTAGTTCTTAACCCTACTTTTAGCTGGATATGCTTAAACTGAAATATGCTGAATGTGCATATGAGGTAAAAAAGTTCTAGTCATTCCTACTGTGCTGAGATACTGTGTATGTGTATATCTTATGTACCCTTCACATTCATACATATATACTAACTGAAGATATCAGTATGACTCTCTATATTTAATTAAACTTATATAACTTCTTATTTTAAAAAAAATAAATATAAATACAAGTTCTAATTATTTTTTCTGTACTACCAATAAATCTTGCACATTTCCTGATAACATGCACCCTTACTTTGGAGACCATGGCTCTAGGAGAATAAATCTGGTGGTGATTAAGATGGGTTAGAGGGGAGTGATCTTTAATGTTGGTTAGGTTATGATTGTCTATAGTTTGATATGTGCTCTTTTTCTCTTTCATAATGTAATGTGTTCCTTCAATTTTGTGATCTGATGTGAGCAACCAATCAGTCAAAAGGGGAGTTTCCTTGAAGGTATGGCCTGTTTCCAGTATATAAATGGATGTTCTGGCAAAGCTCTCTTTCTTTCTTGACACTGTACTCTTCTCATTGCTTGACCTCAAGTTCTTGGAGTGTCAGCTTGCAGTAGTCTTTGGCCTACTGTCTGACCTGCAGATTTTGGATTTGCCAGCCCCTGCAAACCCATGAGCCAGAAGAGGCCTTCAGCCTGCCATCTGACCTGCACATTTTGGGTTCATCAACCCCTGCAACCACATGACTTATCAGAGGTCTTCAGCCTGCTGCCTGACCCACAAATTTGGAATTTACCAGCCCCGACAATTGTGCAGGCCATTTTCTTGAAGTAAATATCTCTTTTCATATTTATATACATGCCACTGGTTTTGCTTCTCTGAAGAACCCAGACTAAGACAAAGGGAGAGAGACTGGAAACCAGAATCAAATTAAAAGACAAAGTTTCCAGGAACTCTCAAGAAGTAAACGAACATGTCCATGTTAAAGATCTTTCAAATTATAGAAAGATATGGAACATAGTCTCATGAAGCAATTCTAGAAAAATTACAAAGCAATGAATTAGTAATTTGGGCAGGATTATAAAATGAGAAGTATGAGGAAGGTAGTCCTGCTTTCCTCACTGAATTTCTTGTTCCTTGTTGCACTCTGTTGTAAGAGTGATTCATTTCTATTGACTAAGTTAGCTTCTTCCAGGAAAATAACTCTGAGGAAATTACAGTAAGTACCAATAACTTTAGTATAAGTTTTAACATATTTTCATCCATTTCAGGGTTGTTGTGAGGATTAAATGTCTCCACAATGCCTGGTACATAATATGTCCTCAGCAATCAGTAGTTATTATTATTAAGACAAGATCAGCATGAGGGTTTTGAATGTGGGAAGTGAACATTCTATGTGTATCTACAAGGAGGTGTGTGGTGGAGGAGGATTAAAGGCATCCGGAATCTACTTTAGGAAACTATGCAGTTCTGTGAGAATGAGTAAAATGGATGAACTATATTCTAAATATTTATGTGTTCTGTCTACAAAAGCCAAAAACCGAACTCACTGCCATCAAGTTGGATCCAACACATAGTGACCCCTCCTTTGGTTTCTGATCTACAAACAACACCAATGGAAGCAGCAGTCAAGGAATCAGACAATGTATTGCACTGAGAAAATCTGCTGCAAAAGACCTCTTTCAAGTGTTGAAGAGCAGAGATGTCTCTTTGAAGGCTGATGTGCACCTAACTCAAGCCATGGTATTTTCAATTGCCTCATATGCATGGCAAAGCTGGACAATAAATAAGGAAGACTGAAGAAAAGTTGATGCTTTTGAGTTGTGGCATTAGGGAATACTCAAAGTACCATGTAATGCCAGAATGAACAAATTTGTTCTTGAAGAAGTGTAGACAGAGTGCTCCTTGGATGCAAGAATGTCCAAATTTCATCTCACCTGCTTTGGTCATATTGTCAGAAGGGACAATTCCCTGGAGAAGGATATCATGCTTGGTAAAGTGGAGGGTCAGCAAATAGGGAAGTCCCTCAACAGATGGGTTGACACAGTGGCTGCATGATGGGCTCAGGCATAGCAAGGATTGTGAGGCTGGCATAGGACTTGGCATTTCATTCTGCTGTACAGGGGGTCACTATGAGTTGGAGCTGACTTGATAGCACCTAAAATAACATGTGCCAGGCACTTTTATGTTCATTGAGAATACAGCAGTGAACAAAAGAAAGAAAGTCATTCCTCTCTTGTAGTTTACATTCTATAGGTGGGAAATTGATATAAACATAAGTAGTGCAGAGTCAGGGCTTGGAGTATAGCTGTGGACATATGTGTGTTGGTGCTTATGTTAGTTAGACTTCCTAGAACACAGAACCTCAGATAACACTTATATCCTAATACTTTTTTTGGGGGGAAGTGCAATCCACTGACAGTAAGAGTGAGGGAAAGGGGAAAATAAAGCGGGGAAATCAGGAAAGTAATAAAAGGTGGTGCATTTCTGAACTGACCATGTTGTTGTTGTTATGTGCCCTCGAGTCGACCCTGACTCATAGCGACCCCTCCTTGGGTTTCCGAGGCAGTATCACTACGGAAGTAGGATTGCCCAACCTTCCTTCCGAGGAGTGGCTGGTGGGTTTGAACCGCCAGCCTTCTGGTTAGCACTCAAGCGCCTTAGACACTATGCTACCAGAGCTCCAAAGAAACATAGCTGGTCCCTTGGTCATGACGAACATCTCTGGAGAGGCCATATGGAGCCACTTGTGTTTTAGACCTCCTGTTTGAGGGATGGAGAACAATATAGCTGTTGGTTTCTTTTCATCTTTTGTCTCTCATGAATCAAAGTTCACCCATGATGGTGTGTTATTTCTGTCTTGTCCTATTTGGCCTCTGGGAACAGCTGCTTGGGAGGTCAGAGCCTCCATAAGTCCAGTGGATTGGAACTGTATTTAAGAGCTCCAGAGAGCTGGCTTCTCTGCCTAGGGAAAGCTGAGTTAAGCAGCAGAGTTAAGAGATGAGGAAATAAATGGTGGTGACCAAAAGGGCTTTGAATGCAGGAATTGTAGGACTCTACTTTCATTTGCTGATGCCACTCCATCTGCAAACAAGGTAAATGGCCAAAGTCTGGGAGAAATGAATGTAAGGAAGCATACAAGTTGGAGCCAATTACATAAGCTCTTTTATAAATGGTAACAAGACTTCCCTGAAAGATGTTATTTGAGCAGAGTTCTGGAACAAGTGAAAGAGTCAGTCACATGAATATCCTATTGAAATTTATTCTATGTAGAGTGGAAATCAAATACAAAGCCCTTGAGGCTAGAATAGGAGGTGGGAGCACAGAGCCTACAATGTTTGAGAAACAGCAAAGAAGTCAGTGTGGTTGGACTGGAATAACTGATAAGGGAGGATGGTAGGAGATGGAGGTAAGAAAGTAGTGGAGAATAACCACAAAGGATTTTTTGGGTATAGGTAGGTGTTTGGCTTCTAGTCTGCATGATGGAAGCCATTGAAGAGTTTGAATTGAAGGAGTGACATCTGATGGTATTTTAAAAAGAATCATTGTGGTTTCTGGAGACTCCCAGACCAGGCAGTGGCTATGGAGGTAATGAGAAGGTGGATTTTGGTTACATCAAGGTAGGGCTGTCAGGGTTCGCTAATGTTTGGATGTGGAGTTGTAAAAGATAGAAATCGAGGATGATTCCAAGAATTTGGGGCTGAACAACTGGAAGAACACAACTGAGTCTTACTAAGGCCAAGTTCATTCCTTTTAATAGGAACTTACCTATTTTGCCAGTAAGAAGCTGTCACTGAACTGGCTCTTCCATTGTAAAATTTTCTAAATTGAGTTCACCTACAGACATAATAGGTGATGTAGTGGTTAAGACATTTGGCTGATAACCAAAAAGTTGGTAGTTCTAACCCACTAGCCTCTCTGTGGAAAACACATGGGGCAGTCTGTTTCCATAAAGATTTACAGCCTGGGAAACACAATGGGGTTGCTGTGAGTAAGAATCTACTCAATGGTGGTGAGTTTGCATTTTTGGTTTTACACACATAATATGATCAACTAATTTATATTTTTTAGATCCACTGGGTGTAAGGAAATGAAAATTAAAAATTTACATTATTAATCAAGTCTGATTATAGTATCTGTATTAGAGAAAAAGGCAGAAATCAGCCCTAAAAATAGTAAGTTGCCTCAGTGGTGTGTATATTTGCGTGCATATGTGTGTGTGGTGGGGGAAGGGTGATAAAATGTACTTATTTTTAGTAGGCCTCCAATGAAAGGCAGGCTGGAGCTTCCCATGCAATATTTTAGATTGTTTAAGATGTTGTCATGCCAGTTTTCATTGTTATTGATGCTAAACACTCTAAGAATATCTCTGGCTCATGTTAAGGGTCCTGAAATATTTCAATGATTTATGAAACAAAGAGGCTTCCTAGAGTCTGTGAAACAACACTGATGGCTTCAAGGAGTGCAGTGGTAAGCATTTATTACAGCACCTGGAACACAGTTACCTGGCTGCTTTTTGTTCCATTAACAAGTTGTGAAAAAGTCTTGATGGAGCTTTTAGCCGTAAAACATCTTGGAGTGTAATCTGTTTTTAGAAGATTAATTCCATCTGAAATAGTAAAGCAAATGATAAATAGCTTAAAGGAGGCCAGAGAAATAGATCATGCTACAGTTGAGGACAACAAGATTGTTCCATCCTAAGAAAACTTAGCAGGGGAATAAAATCTGATAAGAAAAACAGGTTGAGCCAGGTTCATTGGATAAAATTAGCCAGCATATTCCTGCCCATGTGTTTTGAAAAGAAGGGAATAAATAGAACCTTTCTCAATTTTTAAAATAATGCAGAAAACTTTATTTAAAAAACATGTTTGGTTCATACAACTATTTAAAAAACAAACAAAATTACTTAAACATTTGATTGATTTATTGTTTTGTTATTTTTCAACTTCAGCTTTCTGAACAGAGTGGAGTCAAACACAAAGGAATCCTGGTCTATCTGAGAATGATGCAGATGAGATCTAGTTGGCAGAAGTTCTGCTCTGGACAGGCAAAGATTTCAGTTACAAAGGAGGCAGTAACTTGACAACTTCTGTGATTCTGGAGGGACTATGGTTGGAGATTTTACTTGTTGTGTTTTAAATTCTTAATGATAGAGATCAAAGCACATTATTACCAGCAACATCAGCAAGAAGGAACTACTTTATCTGTAATTCTCCATATGGAGCAGTACAAACTGATTGAGGCTTTTGTCCAGATTAAGGCATGTTCTGAATAACTAGCAAACACTGAACACCCAGTTTAGGCCCCATGGAAAGATATACTTGATGACAAATAACACTCCTTGCAGTTTCAGACAGATAGGGATAGAGAGGATATGTTACTTACCCAAGGGATAGTAACATATGACATTTACCACCCCAAGGGAGATGTTGCAGATGGAAAATATTATCAATTACAGAGGAATTTTAGCTATATTTACCGATGATATTCTCATGGAAGTCTGAGTGCTTCTGAAATATCCTGGAATCTTTGGACTTTGCTGTCATTCACTAGTCATCCTTTGATGATAAACTTGATGTGCTATTGGTTAGGCCTTATTATATCTAATGTTCCAATTTCAAGGAAAGGAGCGCTAGTGGTGTGGTGGTGGTGAAGGCATTTGGATGCTAACCAAAAGGTGAGTGGTTCAAACCCACCAGTCACTCCATGGGATAAAGATGAGGCAGTCTCCTTCTGTAAAGATTTGTAGCCTTGGAAACCCAGTAGGGGTCACTATGAGTTGGGACCAATTCAATGGCAGTGAGTTTGAATTTCAGGGAAACATGATATAATGAAGTAGTCATTTGATTATTCACCATTTATTTAGCACCTATTTTCTGGGCAATGATGATAAATAAGAAGTAAGGGAATTTTTCTCTTATAAAAATCATTATTATCTGATAATAATAATAATTATTATGCTTCCACAGTCTACATAAGTCCTGGTTGAAAAGGGATAACATTAATAGAAGTAGCACATCTTTCTCTGACTCTCCTCTCTCCTAGAATTGTAAGACCTCCACTTCTGAAGTGTTCTGCACTTATTGCTGGAGTCTCACATATTTTCTGATAGCTAACACATTAGCCCCCATTTTCTTTCTCTTGTGCTCTAACTTCTTTCTGCTTAGGCCTCCACTCTTCTGGCATCTCACTGTCTGGGAACCATAGCTGAGCTGCCCTAAGTGGCTCCCACCTCCTCTGCTGAGCATCACTGCTGCTGATGTGCAGGATTCCTTACGTGGCAACAGTACATCTTGCTTTCTGGAGTCCTCGTGATGCTGGACTCACATCATGTTCCTGTCAGAAGTAGATAAAATCTCTCTCTTCCCACTTTGGTGTCACATCATGACCTATGAGCAACAAAGCAGGACTGTTTGTGCCTACTGTCTTGACTACTGGAGTAAGTCTTCTGTTCTCATTTCCTGCCTTTCTTCCCTGATTCTTCTTCTATTATCTCCCTTTGTCCCCATCACTTTATCACCACAAACTCAAACATCACTGGGGTGGGAGGTGGAGGGCAGTGAAAATAGGGTGGACAAATTCAAGCAACAGCTCATAACTCAGAATCATTGCCTCCTCCAATAACCACTGTTATTAGACTGGTTTGTATTTCTGAATCCCTTTTCTGTAGGTTGGGGTTCTCTTAGTTCTCATTGAAAACAGACTCTTGGTAGGCCCACTTCATCAGGCCTATATGCATGCTCGAACATAATAGGGTGAACTCTACTAGTAATTTACATTTAAATCTCATCACATTGTTTTCATAGAGAGTACTATCACCTTTAATTACCACAAGAGCTCAGGTGTTTTTGCCCCCTGTGCAGTAGAGGACATTGAGGTTCAGAGAGGTTAACTGAAAAAGGCCATGCAGCTTAGGCTTTCAATTCAGACTCTATAGTATGGCATTTGGAACTCTTCACTCTCAAGTCTCTACATATTGGAGTTCCGGCAAGATGGCGGACTAGGCAGAAAGACTGCACAGACCCTCTTCAACAAAGAAAAGGGAAACCAATTAATACAGGCACAGAAGATAATCTTGGACCCCTGAGCCCTGAAGGGAAGGATATAGAAGTGGACTAAACCCCAACTAGCAGAAGAATTTGCGTGGAAATACCAAGAAAGAAGACTTACGGAGCTGCGGTCTGGCAGCAATCCTGAGCGATCCTGAAGGCACAGACAGCTTGGAGATTCCCAAGTGGTTGTAGGACCTAAGAATTAAC
>NW_006921590.1:20135244-20138103 GCF_000298275.1 Orycteropus afer afer | reverse complement strand
TTTTTTTTTTTATTGCACTTTAGTTGCAAATTTACAGAACAGAGTTTGTTTTACATTCAACATTTCATGCACATTTGGTTTCATTCCCCAATTACCATCTTCAACTCTAACCCACTTTCCTCCCCTCCCTTCCCAGTACGCCCTCCCCTCTCATTCTGACCGCGTGAGTAGGAAAATTCTAAGCTTCCACTGAAGTGAAAACCCAACTCGCTGGCAGAATAGGTAATAATAGTTATGCACTCCTGTGTGTCCTGCATTTCCTCCATGTGAATGTTGACCCTCTGGTGCCCTGTGGTCGATTGTTCCAAGGGATGCTTCTCCATAGAGGATATGGGTGTGTCACCCTGGGTTGAGTGGTCTGCGTGTCTGTCTTCTTTGCTATTTAGCTGACAGCCAGCTCCTGGGAGTGAGTTTTATTCCAGGCCCAAAGTGTATCCCAGGGCCATAGTATTGAGGGTCCCACCAGATATTATTGTGTGTTTGGATTTTGTATTTCCTCAACTCTATCCAGTATCTCCAGTTTTGATCCTTTCCCAAGTGGTTGGCATTGGTAGCCAGGCACTATCTAGTTCTTCTGGTCTCAAGGTCTATCATGTCCCAGGACTGATTGCTTCCACATGCCCTTGGTTTTTTGCACTGCTTCACTTCCAATGTCAGGAGACCATTAGCTGCATCTTAGATGGCCTCTTGAAAGTTTTTAAGACCCCAGTAGCTATTCACCAACGTAGGTTGTGAAACAAGATTTTTATGTATTTTATTGTGCCAATTGAGTCTGGTGTCCTCCAACACTATGGTCCTAAGTCAGTAGATCTGTTGGATCTCTCTCCCACATTGGCTGTCAGTGAGGGATTACTCTATGTCTGTTTTTTTGTCATTTCTGTAAGGATTGCAGGTATTTTGTATTACTGGTATCTGTGCAAGATTAGCCTCTGTTGAATCTATCCTTGGTCTAGAATATAATCTTGTTCACTAAACCCCATCTGATCTTCTCAGATGTTTATGTGTTTGTCTGTAGTGTGGTATTTGGTGTTAATGGTAATGCAGTATTGTAGATATACTGGTATTAGCCTCTGTCATCTATATCTTATGTGCACAATTCAGTGTCTTCCCTTTCCCCAGTGTTATCATGGTGGTTACAGACTCTTTCCATACCATCCCTCCCCTTGCCCACCTCAGTGTGTGACCCCTAACTAGCCTGAAATTATTCCCTCCCCTTCCCTCCCCACTCTGGTAACCTCCTTAAGCAAACCATTCCTTGTCTTTTTATAGTGATATTTGTCCTTCTGCAATTGACTTATTTCACTCAGCATAATGTCCTCAGGCTCATTCACATTGTGAGATGATTCACATGTCCTTCATTGTTCTTTAATGTAGTATCCATTCATCTGGTTATCCATTCATCTGTTGATGAGCATTTTAGGTTGTTTCCATCTCTTTGCTATAGTGAATTGTGCTGCAATGAACATAGGTGTGCATATAGCTGTTCGTGTCCTGCCTCTCACTTATTTAGGATATATTTCTAGTAATGGAATTGCTGGGTCATGTGGCATTTCTATTTTTGGTGTTTTAAGGAAATGTCTTATCATTTGCCACAATGGTTGTACCATTTTATAACCCCACTAGCAGTGTATAAGAGTTCCAATCTTTCCACAATCTCGCCAGCATTTGTTATTTTCTGTCCTGTTGAATTGTGCTATTATTGCTGGGGTGAGATGATATCTCATCGTTGTTTTGATTTGCATCCCTCTGATGACTAAAAATTATGTGCAATTCCTCATGTGTTTGATGGCCACCAGCATATCATCTTTAGTGAGGTGTCTGTTCAAGTCTCTTGCCCATTTTGAATTGGATTGTTTGTCTTTTTGGTGTTGAGGTTTTCTATAGATTTTGAAGATAAGTCCTTTGTCAGATATGCCATAGGCAAATATTTTCTCCCAATCTGTACATTCTCTTTTCACCCTTTTGATGAAGTCTTTCAATGCACATTAAGAACTCAATTTTTAAAAGGTCCCAGTCATCTAGCTTTTCTTCTACCTACTATGCATTCTGGTTATGTTTCATAATCTATTTATGCCATAAATTAGAGCTCCTAGATTTGCCCCTATTTTATCTTTGATGAATTTTATAGTTTTGGGTTTCACATTTAAGACTTTGATCCAAATTGAGTTTGTTTTTGTCTGTGGGGTGAGATATGGGTCTTGTTTCATTTTTCTGCAAGTGGATGTCCAATTTTGCCAGCACCATTTGTTAAAGAGGCTATCTTTTCCCCATTTAATGGGTTTTGGTCCATTGTCAAAGATCAGCTGTGCATAGATGGATGAGTCTATTTCTGGGTTTTCAATTCTGTTCCATTAGTCTATCTGTCTATCATTGTACCAATACCATGCTGTTTCAACTACTGTGGCTGTATAGTAGGTTTTAGGGTCTGGGAGTGGTAGACCTCCCACTTTTTTCTTCTTCCATATGAAATTAGTAATTGGTTTTTCCATGTCCTTAAAACATTTTTGTTGGTATCTGGATCAGTATTGCATTGAATATGTAGATTGCTTTAGGTAGTATTGGCATTTTCACAATATTCAGTCCACCTATCCATGAACAAGGCAGGTTCTTCCATTTATGTAGATCCCTTGTTGTCTCCTGTGGTAGTGTTTTATAGTTTTCTTTGTATAGGTCTTTTGTGTCTCTGGTAAGATTTATTCCTAGATATTTTATTTTTAGTAGCTATTATAAATGGTCAGGAGCTCTGGTAGCAGAGTGCCTAAGGCCCTTGATTGCTAACCAGAAGGTTGGCAGTTCAAATCCACCAGCCACTCCTCAGAAGGAAGGTTTGGCAATCTACTTCCATAGTGATACTGCCTC
>NW_006921590.1:20133177-20134924 GCF_000298275.1 Orycteropus afer afer | reverse complement strand
CTCTTTCTTGCCTTTTTGCCCTGGCTATGACTTACAATACAATGTTAAATAGGAGTTGTGATAGAGGGTTTCCCTGTCTGGTTTCTGTTTGTAAGGGGAATGATTTGTGTCTTTCTCTATTAATAATAATTTTGACTGTAGGCTTTGCATGTATGCTCTTTATTATGTTGAGGAATTTCCCTTCTATCCTTATTTTGCTGAGAGTTCTGAACAAGAGTGGTGTTGTATTTTATCAAATGCTTTTTCTGTGTTGATTCATATAATCATATGGCTCTTTTGTTTTGTCTATGTGGTGGATTACATTGATTGTTTTTCTGGTGTTGAACCATCCTTGCATGTCAGGTATGAATTCCACTTGGTCAGGATGTATTATTTTTTTGATATGTTGTTGGATTCTGTTGGCTAGGATTTTGTTGAAGGTTTTTGCATCTATATTCATAGGGATATTGGTCTGTAGTTTTCCTTTTTATTGGTGTCTTTCCATGGTTTTGGTATTAGAGTTATGCTTGCTTCATAAAATTATTTTGGGAGTATTTCATCTTTTTCTATGTTCTGGAATAGTTTGAGAAGTATAGGTGTCAACTCTTCCCTGAATATTTGGTACAATTCTCCAGTGAAGCCACCAGGGCCTGGACTTTTTCTTGTGGGGAGTTTTTTTTTTTTTTTTTTTAAAGACCTGTTCAATTTCTTCCTTTGTTATGGGTCTCTTCAAGTATTCTGTCTCTGACTGGGATAGTTTAGTTAGGTCTTGTGACTCCAGAAACTTGCCCATCTCTTCTAGGTTCTCAAATCTGTTAGAGTACAGTTATTCATAATACTTTGTCAGTATCTTTTTTATTTCAGTTGGTTCTGTTGTGATACATTTTTCATTTAATATTTTAGTATTTGCATCTTCTCTTTCTTATTTTTTTTGTTAGACTTGCCAGTGGTTTGTCAATTTTGTTAATCTTTTCAAAGAACCAGCTTCTTGTTTTGTTGATTTCTTCTGTGGTTTTTTTGCCGTAGGGATCCAGGTGAGGAGAGAGAACCCAGGTGCGCCCAAAGCAGCAGGGCAGGAGAGCAGGAGAAAGGGGATTAAAAGGCCCAAGAACCAGGACAGAGGAGCAGTCAGCTGCAGGGACCCAAGTAAGGGTGGTACAAGAGGTTTCCAACAGGGAGACAAACCTGTCTGTCAGTTTGTCCTACCATGGTGAAATGTTGATATGAGTTTTGAGGTTGAGCCACTGGTGTTTCAAACCCAGCAGGATGCACATGGTGCACAGGTATCAGCCTAGCTTACTGACTGAGACAGACTAGGAAGAAGGAAGAGGCCATCCACTTCTCAAATAATTGGCCAGGGAAAACTTTATGAACAGCAAAGAAACACTGTTTGATACATTACCATGCAACTTTGTGAATAGTCTGGTGAGGTTAGAAGGTTCTCAAAATAGGACTAGGAAAAAGCTGCATCATTTGAGTAAACCCAGCCTTACTCATATGGATAAGGTAAAGCTTTTGAGACCTCCATCTGCTGATGTGACACCACTCAAATTGAGGAGAAACAGCTGCAGACATCCATTAATCATGGGAAAATGGAATGTATGAAGTATTAATCTAGGAATATTGGAAGTTGTCAAAAATGAAATGGAATGCATAAAGATTGATATCCTTGGCATTAGTGAGCTGAAACGGACAGTTTTTGGCCACTTTGAATCAGACAACCATGTGATCTACTATGCCGGGAATGACAGTTTGAAGATGAATGGTG
>NW_006921590.1:20127861-20130247 GCF_000298275.1 Orycteropus afer afer | reverse complement strand
CCTGTTTCATTTATTTCTGCTGTGATCTTTATTAATTTCCTTCCTTCTAGATACTGTAGGATTCTTTTGCTGTTCTTTTTTTAATTGTTGTGGTTGTTGAGTTAGAGTGTTGATTTTGTTTCTTTCCTCTTTTTTGATGTATGCATTTATCACTGTAAACTGACCTCTGAGCACTGCTTTCCCTGTGGTAAGGTGTATATTCACTCTCGTGTGTTTGTAGGAATTTTTTTTTATTTCAGTTTTTATTTGTTCCATTACCCAATAGTTTTTGAGCAGTGTATTGTTCAGCTTACGTATGTTTGATGTTTTTTCCTTGATTTTCCTATTAATTTCTTATTTTATAGCATTGAGGTCTGAGGTAATGCTATAAAGCATAGTATTTCAGTGTTTTTCAATTTATTGATGCTTGTATTATGTCCTAACATATGATCTATTCTGGAGAATGATCCTTGGCCCTGGAGAAGAATGTGAATTTTGCTTTTGTTGGGTGAAGTGCTCTGTATATGTCTATGAGGTCAAGTTGGTTGATCGTGTCTTTACCGAAATTTTTTCTAGTTGATCAGTTCCTCCTTGAAAGTGGTATGTTAAAATCTCCTACTACTATTGTAGAATTGTCTGTTTTCACTTTCAATTCAATTAATATTTGCTTCATGTATTTTGGAGCACTTTAATTGGGTGCATAGATATTTATTATCTTTTAGCATCATATTGTGACCTTCTTTATCTTTTGTGTTGTTTTCACCTTAAAGTCTATTTTATCAGAAATTAATATTGCCACTCCTGCTCTTTTTTTGGTTATCATTGGCTTGGTATATTTTTTCCACCCCTTAACTCTTAATTTGTTGTTATCTTTGTGCCTAAAGAGGGTCTCTTGTAGGTAGCATATCAAGGGGTATTCTTATCCAGTCTGCCACTCTCTTTCTCTTGATTGGTGCATTTAGTCCATTCACATTGAGTATAATTAGTGATAGGTATGCATTGATTGCTGTCAATCTATTGTGTTTTTTTGTCATGTTGTTGGAGTTTCCTTGGTCCATATGCTTTTCTGTGCTGAGTTCATTTTGTTATCAAGTGTTTCTTCTCTTTTCTTCTTTATTGTTGGTTTTGTGCTTACTAAACTCATATGTTTTCCTTCCTTTTGGGATGGCTTAGGGGGATTGTTAATTTTCTCTGTGGTTACCTTGGAGTGAATTATTGTCTCTATGTTTTTGGAACAGTCTGTTCTATGAGGACATTGTGTTTTCCTCTCCATTTGGAAGTTTTGTACCTAGAACTTTTATTCCACCTGGTTCATTGCTGTTGTCTTGTGCAGATTGACTTCCTTGTTTTTTTTGTATACAATGTTTTATGGTCCTAATTTGAGCATCTATTTCTGATTTGGTTTTAGTGTTGATGACAAATGTCCTATTTTGTTGTTTTCTGTTGTGGGTTCTCTATTGGAAGGATTTCCTTAAGCATTTCTTTTAGGGTTGGTCTGGTTTTCACAAAATCTGTTCATTTCTGTTTGCCTGAGAATGTCTTGATATCACGTCATATTTCATACACAATTTGGTTGGATATAGGATTCTTGGTTGGAAGTTCTTTTCCTTCAGTGTTTTATATATGCCATCCCATTGCTTTCTTGCCTGCATGGTGTCTGCTGAGTAATCAGAACTCAGCCTGTTTGATTATTATAAGTAATATTTCTTTTGTCCCAGGGAACTTGCAAGATTCTTTCTTTGTCTTTGGTTTTAGAGAGTTTGATTATGATATGCCTTGGTGTTTTCCTCTTGGGATCTATCCTGTATGGGATTCTTTGAGCTTTTTGGACAAATCTGTTCTTCCTTCATGATATGGGTGAAATTTTCTGTTAGTAAGTCTTCTACAATTTCCTCAGGTTTTTTTTTTTTTTTTTTTCTGTCTCTTCTTATTCTGGAATTCCAATGAGGTATATGTTGTTTCTTTTCATGTTGTCTCATATAACTCTTAGGTTCTCTTCATTTTTCTTAAGTCTTTGTTCTGATTTTTCTACACACAGGCTAGGGTCAAGGGATTTATCTCCTAGTGGGGAAATGGATTCTTCAGCCAGTTCTAGCCTATTCTTTTGTGCTTCCACTGTGTTGTGTAATTTTGTAATTTTGGTATTCATCTTCTGGATTTCTAACTGAGTTCTGATTGTGTGTCAGTCTTGTTATTTTGTTCTTGAATAGTTTTCCTGAGTTCTCCTAGGGTACTGTCTGTGTTCTCCTTGATTTTTTGGGGGATTTTCTTGAGCTCTTGTAGACTTCTAAAAACATACCTTCTAAATTCCTTCTCAGATAATTCTATTGTCTCCTCTTCCTCCATGTTTAATGAGACTTTTGTTTAATATTTTATTTCTATTGTCTTATCCTGTTTTGTTTGTTTG
>NW_006921590.1:20125441-20126765 GCF_000298275.1 Orycteropus afer afer | reverse complement strand
TGGTTAGGGGGCTGCCACTTTCTGCCAGATTCAGACAGCCACAAAACATTGTACTCCAGCCCCCTCCATGCCACAAAGCTGTCCTGGGATAGCTGCCCTTACCTGCACTGTGAGATTGTCTCAGAGTCTCCCCACTTGTGGCAAGCTTCCCTCTCTGCTCCCAATTCAGCAGCACCCAGAGCCAGAGAGGTCTCTGCTCTTTCCTTATGTTCCCAAATTTACCGATAAAAGGGTGTGCTGAAGGTGGATCTGTGGAGTGGCCACAGGTCCTCCTGTGTGTTCTCTCCACTGCCCCAGGGAGCCCTGAGATGCCCTGTCTTGCTGGCTGGTCAGGGCTCTGCAAGGCAAGTTCCCCAATTTTTTATTCTTTCCAGTTTGTTACACTGCTTCTCCCTCTTTTGTACTCCTGCTCCCCTTAATTTGGTGTTCTCTGACTTAATGAGTTGCTCAGGTGCCAGAATCTCCTCTTCAAACTGCTGCATCTTGTCTTTCAGGCACTAAGATGCTAGAGGAAACTAATGTGTGAGCTACAGGTAAGACTATCTTTCCATCTGAATCATCTGATTTCTTCTTCTTCTTCTTTTTTTTTTTTTTTTTTAACAGTGTTCCCTCCCCTCCCCTCCCACCCCTGGTAACAGACAAACAAAATTTCCTTCCACATATACACCTTTCCTTGATTTTACAATAATGGACTAATACAATATTTGTCCTTCTGTGAATGATTTATTTCACTCAGCATAATGTCCTCCAAGTTCATCCACGTTATGCAGTTTTTTGCAGGTTCTGTGTTATTCTTTAACGTTGCATAGTATTCCATTGTGTGTATGTACCATAGTTTGGTTATCCATTCCTCAGCGGATGAACACCTAGGTTGTTTCCATATTTTGACTGTTGTAAATAATGCTGTGATGAATATGAGTGTACATATGTGTGTTCTTGTCCTGGCTCTCACTTCTTTAGGCTATATACCTAGTAATGGAATGGCTGGGACAAATGGTATTTCTAATTCCAACTTTTTAAGGAATCACCATACTGCTTTCTGCAGTGGCTGTATCACTTTACAGTCCCACCAGCAGTGTATGAGGGTCCCAATCTCTCCACATCCTCACCAGCATTTGTTATTTTGTGTCTTGTTGAACTTTGCTACTAGGGCTGGGGCAAGATGGTACCTAATTGTTGTTTTGATTTGCATCTCTCTAATAGCTAATGATCATGAGCATTTCTTCATATGTTTGTTGGCTGCCTGAATATCCTCCTTGGTGAAGTATCTATTCATTGTCTTCTGCCCATTTTTTACTTGAATTATTTGTCTTTTTGTTATTGA
>NW_006921590.1:20122880-20124907 GCF_000298275.1 Orycteropus afer afer | reverse complement strand
CAGTTTTGACTACTGTGGCTTTATAGTAGGTTTTGAGATCTGGCAATGTGAGACTTGCTACTTTTTTGTTCTTCTGCAATAGTGCTTTGCTTATTTGAGGTCTCTTTCCTTTTCATTCCATATAAAGTTAGTGATTGGTTTTTCCATATCCTTAAAGAATGTTGATAGAATCTGGATTGAGATTGCATTGAATGTATAGATTGCTTTGGGTAGAACTGACATTTTCACAATGTTCAATCTTCCTATGCATGAGCATGGTATGTTCTTCCATTTATGTAGATCTCTTATGGCTTCTTAAAGTAGTTTTTTATAGTTTTCTTTGTACATGTCTTTTGTGTCCCTTGTAAGATTTATTCCCAAGTATATTATTATTATTATTATTTGGTAGCTATTATAAATGGTATTGATTTCCTTGTTCCTTTTTCAGCAATCTCTTTGCTAGTATAGAGGAATCCAACTGATTTTTGACGAATCATCTGAATTCTTGACTGTTGCTCCCGTTGGTGTTGATTGGGGAAGCAAATAATATGAAATCTTTAACAACTTCAATCTTTTCTCCATTCATCATGATGCTGCTTACTGGTCAAGTTGTGAGGATTTTTGTTTTCTTTATGTTGAGGTGTAATTCATACTGTAGACTGTAGTCTTTAATCTTCATCAATAAGTATTTCAAGTCATCTTCACTTTCAGCAAGCAAGGTTGTGTTGTCTGCATATCACAGGTTGTTAATGAGTCTTCTTCCAATCCTGATGCTGCATACTTCTTCATAGAGTCCAGCTTCTTGGATTATTTGCTCAGCATACAAATTGAATAAGTATGGTGAAAGGATACAACGCTGATACACTCCCTTCTTGATTTTAAACCACTCAATATTCCCTTGTTCTGTTCAAATGACAGCCTCCTGGTCTATGTACAGGTTCTTCACAAGCACAATTAAGTGTTCTAGAATTCCCATTCTTTTCAATACTGCCCATAATTTGTTATGATCCACACAGCTGAATGCTTTTGCATAGTCAATAAAACACAAGTAAACATCTGATATTCTTTGCTTTCAGCCAAGATCTGTCTGACATCAGCAATGATATCCCTCATGTCACATCCTCTTCTGAATCCAGCTTGCATTTCTGGAAATTCCTTGTGAATATACTGCTGCAACCATTTTTGAATTATTGTCAGCAAGATTTTCCTTGTGTGTGATATTAATGGTATTGTTTGATATGGGCTAGGTGCTTGATAACAGTTTGTTCAAAGGATGAATAAATAATGAATAAAGGAAATGGCCAAAATGAAAACTTTGAATTCAAACTAAAACAAAGAATAAAACAAACTCCCTGCTGCTGAGTCAATCCTGACTCAGTTACCACTCCTTGGGTTTCCTAGGTGGTATCTCTATGGGACTGGACTGCCCAGTCTTCCTTCCAAAGAGTGGCTGGTGGGTTTAAACCACCAGTCTTCTGGTTAGCAGTAAAATGCCTTAGGCAGTATGCCACCAGAGCTCCTAAATTCAAATTACATAGTCTTTTTACTTCACCAAGTTTGTAGCCCTGTTGAGGCAATAGTTGAACATCAGTTGCTAACTGAAAAGTCGGTGCTTTGAACCCATCCAGCAGTTCTGTGGGAGAAGGACCTAGCTATCTGCTCCCATAAAGATCACAGCCTAGAAAACAGTATGGGATAATTCTACTCTGTCATCTGAGGTTGCTATGAGTTGAAATAGATTCAACAACACCTAATAACAACATACAAGAAATTACATATATTACCTACAGAAGTAGATTGCCCCATCTTCCTTCTGAGGAGTGGCTGGTGGGTTTGAATCACCAGGTTTCTAGTGCCTTAGGCACAATACCACCTGAGCTCCTAATACACTTATATAAATAACAAGTAATGTTATATATAATATATTGCATGTTGTTGTTGTTGTTATATGCTGTCGAGTCGGCCCCAACTCATAGCGACCCCTCCTTGGGTTTCCGAGGCAGTATCACTACGGAAGTAGGATTGCCCAACCTTCCTTCCGAGGAGTG
>NW_006921590.1:20119420-20122780 GCF_000298275.1 Orycteropus afer afer | reverse complement strand
TGGTGGGTTTGAACCACCAGCCTTCTGGTTAGCAGTCAAGTGCCTTAGGCACTATGCTACCAGAGCTCCCTAATATATTGCATAGTAAATAAAATTATTATATATAAAATTATACTATATGCATGTATATATGTGTGCATATGTGTATATATGTATATGCAGAGTCTGTGGGTAGTGCAAAGGTTAAAGTGCTTGGCTGCTAACCAAAAGATTTGCAAGTTTGAGTCTCCTCAGAGGTTCATCAGAAGAAGGTTCTGGTGAGCTACTTTAAATCAGCCATTTAAAACTCTGTGGAGCACATTTCTTCTCTGACACATATGGTGTCTTCATGCATGGGAATTGACTTGGCAGTACCTGGTTAATATGCATAATGGATTATGATCAAGTCAATTTATAAGTCACAGAATCTTCCAAAAGTCAATGTATATATGATAGTTAAGTTTGTGTATCAACTGGACTGGACCTGGTTGAGTGACTGGGCAGGTGGATGTAGTATTCCCCATGATGAGAGTGGTAATCAACTCCATGTGGACTGTACTATAAGCAGCTGAGTAGCTGCCTTAGGGATAAGGTCTGCTTCCTGTATATAAGGAGGAGCCTTGGTGAACAGTCTCTAGCTTATGGCATGCTATAACCCTGCATGTAGCCATGTCGTTGTTCAGCAGCCTGCCATGCTTTGCCAACCTTGGGACTTTCAATGGACTTGAATTAATGGCCTGTTGTATGGTTTGGTGTAGTGTCGGTACTGTGCCTTTTTGCTTGTCAGTCTCAGCAGCCAGCAGCTGTCTGAGTGAAGAAAAGCCTCTAGCTTCAGTGGGCCAGGAGCAGGAGGCAGAGCTGAAGCCCAAGGTTGAGGGGCTTTTACCCAGCCCCTAGAGATCAGCACTTTGAACTTGGACTTAAAGCCTCCAAACTGTAAGAGAATAAACTGTTTGTTCAAGCCCTCCCATTTGTGGTATATTCTTGCCAGAGTGGCACTAGCTAACCAGAACAGTATAATAAAAAAAAGTACAATGAATGTTGCTATTTGACATATTTAATCATCAGGATGATCTGGTTGTTCAAATTTTCTGGTTATTAGCACATATATGTATTCTTCTTTTCTGTCATTTTTTTTTTCTCTTTGGCTTTGTTTTGCAAAGGATTCAAGACAATGGCAATGATGAAAATGCACACCGATAGACTGCTACGGTGTTAAATGTCGGTGTTAAATGTTGTAGGCACCTGCACTGTAGAATATTCAGAAGGGCTTGACAGAGAGTTCCTGTTGGTCCTATAGATGGGAAGTCAGATATAAAAATTTGCAGTGAAAAGCTATGAAATCTCCCAGAAAGTGTTAAAGCAAGCCAAGAGATAACATTGAAATCCTTTTACAATTTTACTAGTCTGATCAAATCTTCTGACATGGTAGAGTTTCCAAAAAGAAAGAAGTTATTTCTTGGTTCTAAAGAATATAGATATTAGGCTGGAGTTCCCCAAAAGCTGACCCTGGACAAGGTTGCATGTCCAAGTGAACATCAAGGAAGTGCTCACAGGAGAACCAGTAAGGGCAGGAGGGAAGCAGGACAAGAAAAGAGAGGAAGCCAAGCAAAGGTGTGATCTCAGGCAGAGTTTTGCAGAAGATAGCTTCCGCCCAGTCTCACAGGGAGTTCAGGAGTATGTTGTACCTGAGTTGTCCCAACCTGCTGCAAGGTTGCTTGGCTTTTCGTACTTCTTTAACTACCAGTCATTAGAATGCACAATAGTGTGTTCTAGTAGCTTGAGAACAGTCCTGAAAATAGATCTTGAGGAATTCTTGGGAATTTGAGTGGAGCACTAAACCTATATCCTACAGATACAATTTTGACCTTGGTGTTCTGGTGATTAAGAGCTTTGCTGCTAACCGAAATGTCAGTGGTTTGAACTCATCTGGCAGCTCCACAGGAGAAAAGACCTGGCAATCTGCTCTTATAAAGATTACAACTTAGAAGACTCTATGCCACATCATGATAGATGGAGAAAATACTGAAGTTGTTAAGGATTTCATTTTATTTGAATCCACAATCAACACCCATGGAAGCAGGAGTCAAGAAATGAAATGACATATTGCATTGGACAAATCTCCTGTAAAAGATCTCTTTAAAGTGTTAAATAAATAAATAAATATGTCACTTGAAGACTAAGGTGTGCCTGACCCAAACCACGGTATGTTTAATTACTTAATTTGCATGTGAAACCTGGACAACGAATAAAGAAGACAGAAGAAGAAGTGATGCCTTTGAATCACAGTGTGGGTGAAGATACAGAATATACCATGGGATGAACAAATCTGTCTTGGAATTCTCCTTAGATAGGAGATGGTGAGACTTTGTGCAGTGCAGTGAATTGTTTAATATGGCTGTTCTAGCCATGGTCTCTGACACTCCCACCAGATGACTTGGTGAGACTATGCAAATGTAAGTTTATTGTAGCCCAACAATGGATTGAGTAGCTTTAATAATGTAAATAAAGTACATGACACCCTTGTGGGGGTGGAGCTGTGCAAACAACGTGTATGGAACCTTATCATAAGGATTGGTCAGTTTTGCCATTCTGTTAATCTTAAAATGAGCCACCCCAGAGGTAGAAAAGGGGGTATCTCATTACCATCAAGAAAGAAGAACCAGGAGTGGAGTGCATCCTTGGTCCTACAATCCCTGCACTGGACTTCCTCAACTCAGGAGATGGAGAGAGAGAGCTGCAACACTTTGCTAAGACAGCAGAAGATGGTGAGAAGCAGTAGCAGAGAAATGGCAACAGAGGTAGCAGACTGGGATGAGACAGAGTGGTGGATTTCCTGACCCATGGAGTGAGAAAGCTGAGTGTATTCTTTGGGCAGGAGCCTTGCTGGCACAGTGGGGTGCCCCTCTAGGCATCTATCTGCAGAACTAAAGGAGTTTTGTAACACTTGCCTGAGCAGGGCAGAGGCTGAGGCCAGAGAGAAGCATGCCTGTGGTGTGGTTGAGAAAAAGCTGTTCTGATGGAAGAATTGTATCCTGGGTTGTTTCTGATCTGAAATTGTAATCTGTTACTTACCTGATAAACCCCAAAATTGTGAGTATTATCTGTGAGTTCTTTGTGGCCATTGCAACAAATTATCAAACCTAGCAGAGAAATAGAGAGTGCTGTGGGAGAGACAGTTGGTATCAGAACTGATAAAAAGTTTGGAGGGTGGTGGCATATCTCACCTCTGCCTCATAAGAATCAGCCTTGGGCTGTGGATGTTGTTCTGGATCTTTCTTCCCCCTTGTGAAGTTAGAGGAAGTCAGATGACACTGCCTTCCCCTGCCTTTTTTGCACTTTGTCCCATTTTCTTTGGGTATATTGTCAGGAGGGACCAGT
>NW_006921590.1:20118364-20119070 GCF_000298275.1 Orycteropus afer afer | reverse complement strand
GTCATTATGAGTTGGAATCGACTCAATGGCAGTGAGTTTGGAGTTTAAACAACTACAGCAGGATATCCTATAGGGCCATTCTGCCTTGTCATATAAAGTCACTATAAGTAGGAGTCAACTTGATGTCACACAACAACAACATACACGACATTCTTTTATTGGATTCCAGGGTGAAAATGGTTAACTGCTGGACTAGTAGCCAAAAGGTTGGAGGTTGGTGGTTTGAACCCACCCAGAGATGCCTTGAAGACAGACCTGGTGATATGCTTCTGATAGGTCACAGCCTTGAAAACCCTATGGAGCAGTTCTACTCTACACACACATGGTCTTCACGAGTTGGAATCAAGCTAATGGCAACTAACAACAATAATATCTCACTTTAAATTTATTAAAAGCTTACCTGGGTGTTTCTTGGCATTTATTGTGACTTGTACAAGCATACTCTGGGCCTCATTTATTGATAAAATGAGGTTACACCAGATGAGACATCAAAAACAGATAATTGAACTTACTCAAAGTAATAAAGCATTGCCATTACATAAAGCCTGTTGTTGTTGTTAAGTGCCGTCGAGTCATTTCCGACTCATAGTGACCCCATGCACAGCAGAATGAAACTGCCCAATCCTGCGCCAGCCCCACAATCCCTGCTATACTTGAGCCCATCATCGCAGCCACTGTGTCAATCCATCTCGTTGAAGGCCTCCCC
>NW_006921590.1:20111208-20115927 GCF_000298275.1 Orycteropus afer afer | reverse complement strand
TGGGTCCCTGTGGCTGACTGTACCTCTGTCTGGCTTCCTGGCTTTTAATCCCCTTTCTCCTGCTCTTCTGCCCTTCTGTTTTCTGCATCCCTGAGTTGTCCCTGGGGCTGACTGCTCCTCTGTCCAGGTTCCTGGCTTTCTATCCCCTTTCTCCTGCTCTTCCGGCCTGCTACTCTGGGCGGGCCTGAGTTGCCTCTCCTCACCTAATCCCTTCGGCTGACTGCTCGTCTCTCTGGCTTCCTGGCTTTTAATCCCCTTTCTCCTGCTCTTCCCGCCTGCTACTTCTGGCCGTCCCTGAGTTGTCTCTCCTCACCTGTAACCCTGGGGCTGACATAAAGCCTAGGGGATGTATGTAGAGGAGACTTATGGTAAAAAGTATGGTTTTTATGAGAAGTCCATAGAATGTTGTCAGTTATCAGAGGCTTTTGGCAAAGAATACTGCGGAACTCTAATTTCAGGTATGTATAAGGAACTCTAGTGGTACAGTAGTTAAGGCATTTGGCTTCTAACCAAAAGGTCAACAGTTTGAACCCGCCAGCTACTCCATGGGAGAAAGATGAAGTAATCTCCTTCTGTAACGATTTGTAGGCTTGGAAACCCTATGAGACATTTCTATTCAGTCCCATAGGGTCACTATAAGTGGCAGTGGGTTTGGTTTGGTTTGGTTTTTATTGTGGTATTGTCATAGAGGCAGCCCCAACTCATGGTGACCCCAATCACAATGAGACCAGACTATTGTGATCCAAAGGGTTTTCATTGGCTGATTTTCAGAAATAGATTGACAGACCTTTTCTTCTCGTCTGTTGTAGTCTGGTAGATCTGCTGAAACCTGTTCAGCATCATGCAAGCCTCCACTGACTGACAGGTGGTGACTGTGCTTGAGATGCACTGGCTGGGACTTGAACCTGGGTCTCCCTTATGGAAGATGAGAATTCTACCACTGAACCACCACAGCCTTTATCATATGGAGTCTTATGAAGAGAAAAACATTTATTAGATGTAAATATAACATATAAAGTAAAATGATGATTACTCTCTAACCTTAAAAACTGTAACATAAAATAAATCAATTCCAGTAGCTTGAGGTTGACATAAAAGCCAGATTTCTTCCACGTCTGTTTCTCAGTACTCATCACATTGGTATACATACAGAAATAAAACCACAATCATCATTATGCGTTTTTTCCTACCTCACCTCTTTCCTTTCCTTTAATAAATTTAAAATAAATTACAAAACAAACAGGTGGCATGGAATCATTTCCTGTGGTTAAGGAAATCATGATATTTGTCTCTCAACAGTTTCTCAGGCACCTTTAAAAGGCTTTCGGGGTAATTCTTACAAACTAAGGGAGCTCTGGTATGTAGTGCCTAAGGCACTTTACTGCTAACCAGAAGGCTGGCGGTTCAAACCCACCAGTCACTCCTTGGAAGGAAGGTTGGGCAATCTACTTCCATAGTGATACTGCCTCGGAAACCTAAGGAGGGGTCGCTATGAGTTGGGTCTGACTTGACAGCACCTAACAACCACCTTGCAAACTAAACACTACAATCCAGTCCCATCCATCTTTAGAATCCAGATCAATAATTTAGCTACAGGCAGTGGAATCTACAAGCAAAGCTTTCAAAGGAGTTTGTACAAACACAAACAATTTTCTAATTAATCACATAGCATTTTAGAAACCTGTTTTGATACAACTACTCACTGTATTAAAATTTTTAGTCTTTGTTAATGATTTGTGATAGGGTAAGTGTACAGATTTATACCTCACTAAGAAAAAGTCTGAATGAGCATGTTTTGCTTAAATTCAGAAAGAACTGCGGAGAGAATTGGGGGTTGAAGGATTAGGTAATGAATAAGAGAAACAGATTGTAGATGAAATATAACTTCCTTTGTGTGGTGTATTTCAGGGAATCTTTAATTCACCTGAATATGGCCATGACTTATGCTTACAGTATTGTATTAGAATTCCTAGTAGAAAGGGATTTAGAAATTCACGTAAAGTTAAATATGGTTAGACAGTAAAATATTGATTGCTTACCACAAACAATGCAGTGGGGTATCTAACACTTGTTTTCCTTGTGGAACATAATAAGGTAATTAATTTATCTCTAGCTGAGTTTTATTTGTGAATTTTTTTTTGTGTGGAGCAGATTTAAATGTATTTTGTGTGTCTCAAACAGCTCTCTATTTGTGCTCTAATAACCATGTGCAGTTTGTGGCAGCACTTTAATAATCATCACCTTGGAAATGGGGATACTTTCTTCTTCTTTTAAATAGTAAAATACAAGGCTCAGTAGTAAAACAGCACTCTGGATATAAAAGCTAATGACTAATAGGAGAGTTTTGACCCTCTGAATTGCATTTACTGTTCACCAATGATTATGTCATTAGGAATGAATTAGATAGTCAATGAGGTGAATCTTCAAATCAAAGCTGCCACTTTGAAATTTTCAATAATCTGTTCACTTGTAGGATTAGGGCAGTATTTAACAGCCATTACTGTTCTATTGCTGGGGCTATGCGGCCGTGAAAAACAGTTTTCTTATGGTATCATTTTCTTCCTTTTTTTTTTTTTCTTCAGCAACTGCATTTTTTGAAGCATGAATTTTCTGATTATTTATTCCTCATGTGAACTGGAAGCTACTGCCAAAATAATCTAGTAGTTCCTATCTGGAAACCACAGGAGAACAAATATTGTTGGGGCTAAGTAGAGGTTAGAGCACTGTCTTAGACTGTAGACATTCCAGAAATGTTGATGGGTGGTTTCTTGCCCAATCTCTTATTTGTTGGTTTGTTTTTTTGCATATCACTTTTATGATCTAAACAATGTAAATAAACAAAATGACTAATTTTTTTTGTCTATTGGGAGCATTCATTTATCATTTTCATATCTAATTCTGGTGGTGTAGTAGTTAAGGCATTTGGCTGCTAATCAAAAGGTTGGTAATTTGAATCCCCCAGATGCTCTGCCACAGAAAAGTGTGGCAGTCTGCTTCTGTAAAGATTTACAGCCTTGGAAAACCTATGGGGCAGTTCTACTCTGTCCTATAATGTAGTCACTATGAGTTGGAATGAACTTGTGGCACACAGTAACAAAAACATTCTAGAAGAAGAGGCATAGCTTTCTTTAATGTAGCCTGTATTCCTGGGGGAAACATGTGGTTCTTCTCTTGCCATATTCTGTGCAAACATTCCTGGACTCAGGAGAGCATCATGAGGCAGAGGAGACTTCCTGGTGTATGCTGAGGAGATATACACATGTAGGCCTTCTTTTCTTTTGGTGGGGGTGGGATGGATATTGTGGATACCCATGCTGTTTTTGTTTACCCAAAAATAGTGTATCTATTACACTTTCTTCTGGAAATTTCATCTCATGTTCCTTTGGAGGACCACTCCTTACCTGGCCAAGTAGTATTTTATCCCCATGATCACAGGATTGGTTCAATGCTGGTTGGGTGGTGATCCAAACTGGTCTGATTCAAATCAGGTCTTGTGCTTTTGCTGGAACTTTTGGGAAGATGGATTCTTTTTTTCGGAGCTACTGAGCTAGTAGGATACTAATCTGGAGCTGAAATGGAAAAGGATCCTGGCTGAATAATGAAGTTCAACACAGAGGAAAACTGAGAGAACTGGAAACAATGTTTAAATTCCTGGATCTAGCTAGGTATGAAGCTCAGATCTACCTTTGAATATTTAAAATATATGAGCCATTATATATCTTTATTTGCTTAAGTATCGCTGAGAAGCTTTCTCCTCACTTACACTGGAAAGAATTCCAATGAATATAATGGATAAGAGCCTTCATATTTTGATAGAGACTTCCTCTCTTGTTGCCTTCACTTGTCCTTAATTTCTGTGCTAAATCGCCAAGTCATCACAAAAATACATGATAACTAAAATGATCAGCACTTGTAACACTGAAAAATGCTTTCACTCAGATTCCCTCGCTTTTCCGACATAATAGCTACATGCAGGGAGGGGGTCCTTCTGATACTCGGCATCAAGGGATTGAACCAGGATTTACTAAATGTGTCTGATGGGATGGAATACTAAAGTGGGATTTCTAAATAGTTGCCATGAGGACAAGATCACATCACATGTTTGGGAAAGACCAGGTTAAGAAAAATTAAACAGGTATATTTTCTACAAATCTTAGTTTCTTTAAACTAAGGTGAACTGAGAATTTCCAACAGAGGAGTAGAGTATGGTAAGTTACACAAATGTTTAATCATTGAACTCCTTACCTCCCCCACCCCCACTCCTGGATGAATCTCTTGGGATTTGACTCTGGAGAATATTGAGGGAATATCCTGAGTTATGGTTGCTGAGGGAAATTTTAATATTTTTCCAGGAAGAGTCATGGCATCCATGTTTCAGGGCAATGGATTGTTGATGACTTCGTTTCCAAACTGGAAGCAAATTTACACCAAAGAGACCTAAAAAACACCTTTCTCACTGCCCCATGTCTGAGGAGCCTGCTTATTTTATCTGCCAGTGAAAACACAGATAAAATCACAGAGAAACATTTAGGGCAGAGTGAGAAATGGAGGCTCATGTCTGAATGCCTGTTAGATCTATCTGGCTCATTTTATGTAGTAATCCTTACAGACCCTGAGTTCAGTTATTCCAAATATATTATTTTGTGGGCATCACAAATCTTAAGTTCAAGCATCTCATTGTATATATGTATGCTTGAAATATATATATATATATATACA
>NW_006921590.1:20109149-20110242 GCF_000298275.1 Orycteropus afer afer | reverse complement strand
TTCTCAGATTATTTGCTCAGCATATAGATTGAATAAGTATGAGAAAAGGATACAACCCTGACACACTCCCTTCTTGATTTTAAACCATGTAGTGTCCTCTTGTTCCATTCGAAAAATTGCCTCCTGGTCAAGGTACAGGTTCCTCATGAGTGCAATCAAGTGTTTGGGAATTCCCATTCTTCTCAATGTTATCCTTAATTTGTCATGATCCACACAATCAAATGCCTTTGCAGAGTCAATAAAACACAAGTAAACATCATTCTGGTATTCTTTGCCTTGAGCCTAGATCCATCTGACTGCAGCTATGATATCCTTTGTTCCATGTCCTCTTCTGAATCCACCTTGTACTTCTGGAAGTTCTCTGTCAATATACTGCTGCAATCGTTTTTGAATTATCTTCAGTAAGATCTTACTTGAGTGTGATATAAATGATATTGTTCTGTAATTCCCACATTCTGTGGGATCACCTTTCTTCAGAATAGGTACAAATATAGATCTCTTCCAGTCAATTGGCCAGGTAGTCATCTTCCAAATCTCTTGGCATAACTGAGTGAGTGCCTCCAATGGGGCATCTGTTTGTTGAAATATCTCAATGGGTATTCCATCAATTCCCAGAGCCTTGTTCTTCACCAATTCCTTCATTGCAGCTTCGATTTCCTCCTTCAGTACCATTGGTTCTAGATCATATGCCACCTCCTGCAATGGATGAAGATTGACCAGTTCTTTTTGGTACAGTGATTCTGTGTATTCTTTCCATGTTCTTTTGGTGTTTCCTGCATCATTCAATATGTTGCCCTTAGAATCTTTCAATATTGCAACTCAAGGATTAAATTTTTTCCTCAGCTCTTTCAGCTTGAGAAATGCCTAGTGTGTTCTTCCCTTTTGGTTTTCTAACTCTAGGTTTTTGCACATTTCATTACAGTAATTGGCTTTGTCTTCTTGAGCTGCTCTTTGAAATTTCGGTTCAGCTCTTTTATCTAGTCATTTCTTCCATTTGCTTTAGCTACTCTCCACTCAAGGGCAAGTTTCAGAGTCTCTTCTGTCATCCATTTTGGTCTTCTCTTCTTTTCTTGTCTCTTTAGTGACCTCTTGT
>NW_006921590.1:20101665-20108984 GCF_000298275.1 Orycteropus afer afer | reverse complement strand
TATTTCTCTCACCAAGGCCAAATTTTCCAACTACTGGTGATTCTTCTTTGTTTCCAACTTTTGCATTCCAGTCACCAGTGATAATTAACACATCTGATTGCATATTTGGTCAATTTCAGACTGTAGAAGTTGATAAAATTCTTCAATTTCCTCATCTTTGGCTTTGGTGGTTGGTACATAAATTTGAATAATAGTCATATTAATGGGTATTCCTTGTAGTCATATGAATATTATCCTATCACTGTCAGCATTGTACTTCAGGACAGATCTTGAAACATCCTTTGTGATGATGAATGCCGCACCATTCCTCTTCAAACTGTTATTCCTGGTATAATAACACATATGGTTGTCTGATTCAAAATGGCCAAAACAAGTCCATTTCAGCTCACTAATGCCTAGGTTATCAATCTTTATGTGTTCCATTCATTTTTGACAACTTCCATTTTTCCTAGATTCATACTTTGTACGTTCCATGTTCCAATGATTAATGGATGTTTACAGCTGTTTCTCCTGAATTTGAATGGTGCACATCTGCAAATGCAGGTCTCCAAAGCTTTACCTTATCCATGAGTAAGGCTAGTGTTACTCTGATGATGCAGCTCTTTCCCAGTTCTACTTTGAGAGCTTTCTAAGCTACGTGACTCATCCTCCTCCTCTGTATTGGGCAATGTTTCCAGAATATTCATAAAGTTGCACAGTAATGTATCAGACAGTGTTTCTCTGCTATTCATAAGGTTTTCTCTGGCCAATTCTTTGAAGAGTGGATGGTCTCTTCCTTCTTCCTAGTCTGTCTCAGTTTGTAAGCTGGGCTGATACCTGTGTACCATGTGCACCCTGCTGGGTTTGAAACACCAGTGGCACAGCCTCAAGACTCACAGCAACACGTCACCACAGTAGGACAAACCAACAGACAAGTTTGTCTCCCTTAGTGGTTGGAAGCCTCTACAACCACCCCTTACCTTCCCTTACCTGGATCCCTGCGGTGACTCCCCCCTCTGTCCCGATCCCTAGGCCTTTTCCTCTCCTTTCTCCCGCTTTCCTGCCTTGCCACTTTGGGGCATGGCCTGGGTTCCCTCTCCTCACCTGGATCCCTGAGGCTAACTCCTCACTCTGTCCTGGTCCCTGGGCCTTTTCTTTATATATATAAATACAATGAAATGCTTCAAATTAAGATTTGTGATTTGTATTACAAATTGAGATTAAGATTTGTATATATCTACATAAAACACAATGAACGCAATGCACTGCCAGGGAGTCAGATCCGACTCATAGCAACCCCTGCTTGGGTTTCCGAGGCAGTATCACTATGGAAGTAGTTTGCCCAACCTTCCTTCTGAGGAGTGATTGGTGGGTTTGTACCCCCAGGGCCTTCTGGTTAGCAGTCACATACCTTAGGCATTACACCACCAGAGTGCCTATATATATGTGTGTGTGTGTGTGTGTGTGTGTGTAATATATATGTTTGTGTGTGAGTGTGTATGTGTATGCATATGTATATGTATATATGTATATATATTACATAGAAATCCAGATTGAATGAGCTTCTAAAATCTGATTATGATTCAATACTGGGTGATCAGTTCCTCAATTCTTCCATTGGACTCCAATTCTTTCTTTCTGACTTGAAATCTCTCTGTGATTCTATCTGTGTTTTCATTGGCACATAAAATCAGCTGACAAACCCAGATAAGGGACAGTGGAAAAGGTGTTTTTAAACTCTCTTTGGTGTAAATTTGCTTCTCACTTGGAGAAATAGAGCCCTAGTAGCAAAGAGGTTGAATGCTCAGCTGCTAACCAAAAGGTTGGTGGCTTGAACCCACCAGGTGCTCTGCAGGAGAAAGATGTGGCAGTCCACTTCCATAAAGATTTACAGCCTTGGAAACACTATGGGGCAGTTATACTCTGTCACATAGGGTCACTGTGAATCCAAATCAATTCTATGGCAACAGATTTTTTTCAAGGCTAATTTTTGCTTGGTTGTGCTACATATTACAGATGGAATTTTCAGATGAGGAAACTGAGGATTGGAGATTGAAGGGATTGCTAAGCAAGGTCACACACAGTGAATGGTGGAAGCAGTACTTGAACTTTCCTCTAAAGCTAAGTCTACTTCTCCTTGGCTTTACTCCTCAGAATGGGCAGTAGTTACTGCACGACAGGGCCATGAAATATTTCCAAAAGCATCTTATGAGTTAGTAGGAGTTTCATGCATATAATGGTACTCTTTCACTTATAAAATAGAAAACATATTGTATGGAGATTTCCTTCCATAGTAGGAATGCCATTCTCTGGCAAGATTGAAAATTTTGATTCAACTCATAATATTTGTAAATGAAAATGAACCATTTTAACAGGATATTTAAGATATGTTCTATATTGTTTTCAAAGTATATTCTCAAATAATTTATTTCCTGAATATGCCTTTTTGACAAAATGACCTGTCAAAGCTAAAGTCTGATTTTTTTAGTATCTTCTTTTGAAACATACATTTTACCACAATGAAGTACATCCAATTAATCTTCTTTAGAACAAAGACATTCAATTCCATTCATATTTCAAAGTTACTTCTCTGAAAGAGAGTTCATCTTAAAAATTGTCCTTGATTCTACTCTGCATTGTTTATTCACTTGTAATCAAGCCCAAATTGTAGAGGGGAAACAAAATCTAGTTTAAAATGGAATTGTGTAAGAACCTGCTGAATTAAAATTTACTTGACTGTAATAATTGATTCAATGTCATTCTAAGTAGAACCAGGTAGGCCCCAAATGCACAAAACCCAGCCATGATTTATTTCCTCTTAAAATTCTCTGGTTTTTGAAGTCATTGGAGCATTTTTTTGCTTTTTTAAGATGTCTACCATCTGACACATCATTTGCTGGGTGTTCAGAAACATGCTTACTTGCTCTTTGTTTTGTTTTAGGAGGTAGATCTTTCCCCTTAGCTTGGTTTATCTGCATCTGCAGTAATTAGTTTGGTGGTGAATTAAGTAAGTTACACCTGAGTTAGCTGAGAGCTTTACTCTGACCGCATGAGTAGGAAAATTCTAAGCTTCCACTGAAGTGAAAACTCAACTTACTGGCAGGATAGCGGGTGACAATGGTCACAGCTAATGAGGTTCTGTTGGAAGGGATTGAATAATCATTTAAAAATCCATTCATTGGCTGATCTGGCTGTCAGAATAGGGCTCACACATGGCCTGGCCACCTGGGCCTGTTTAAACTCAGCACAGTGGACTAACTCCAGAATGGTTAGAAAATTGCTTCAAAATAGTTGCATTCTGGCTTTAATAGTTCAGTCTTACTCATGAGACTCAGACCACTTTTACACGTAGCATAGCCAACAGCTGTTGACTTTAGTTCTAGCCTCTTTCTGACTTGCTGAAGGATCATGACAATCCCTGCATACAGAGTATTAAGCCAAAGACTTAAAAACATGGTTCAGAATTGGCTAGCTTTGAGGTCTTCATAAAGTACCTTAATTTTAATCTTAATTTTCTTCATTTATAGCTATGAGGATCATATTATATTCTTTGATTACCCCATAAGGTAACCAGTTCTGTTTGAAAGAAACTATAATTGTTATTTCTGACATTAAATTTAAATAAGTGTATGTTTTCTGCACCCAAGGAGGAGCAGTCAAGAAATCAAATGTCATATATTGGGAAAATCTGCAAACGAGTACTTTACAGTTTTTTTTTTTTTTAAAGTGTTATAAAGTTTTAAAAGTTTTAAAAGGCAAAGATATCACTTTGATGACTAAGGTGCATCTGATCCAAGCATATGTGTGAAATTTGGATAGTGAAAACAAGATAGAAGAAGCGATGCCTTCAAATTGTAGTGTTGGCAAAGAATATTGAATATATTATGGATTACCAAAAGAATGAACAAATCAAACTGGGATGAAATACGACCAGAATGTTCCTTATAAATGAGGATGGTGAGATTTCTACTTGCTTACTTTGGACATGTCATCAGGAAAGACCAATCACTGCAAAAAAATACCATGTACACCATCTGATCTGCAGCCTATACGACTGTGAGACCAGAAGAACTAGATGGTGCCCGGCTACTACTGTCAACCACTTGGAAGAGGATCTATGTAGGAGATCCTGGATAGACAGGGAGAACAATGTGGAACAAAACTCAAAATCATTTGGGAAAAAAAAAGGGGAGGCAGGTTTGCTGGCCCGATGGAGTCTGGTGGAACCACTGAGACTATGGCCCCCAGCTGCCCTTCAGGTCTGGAATTGAACGCATGCCTGTGGCTTCCAGCCAAACAATGGACAGGCATATGAGTTGAACATTTACCTGAGGTAGATACACTCCTTGGAGATCACAAGCATGGGAGAAAGAAGGGCTGCTTATGCACAGGAAGACAGCTCAGGGGGCAGGAATGCATGGAGGGATGGACACAGGGAAGAGGTAACTGTCAGGAGGAAGTGGGAGGGGAGCTGTTGCATTGTGGTAAATTGTGGTCAATGTCATGAGACAAATGTATGTGAACTGCTGTATGGAAAGTGTATTTGCTCTGTAAATTTTCACCCAAATCATTAAAAAAAAAAAAAAAAAAAGATACCATGTTTGGAAAAGCAGAGGACCAACAGAAATGAAAGAAACCCTCAATGAGATGAACTGACACACAGATGCAACCATGCACTCAAACATAACAGCTATTGTGAATGTAGTATAGGACTGGGTAACGTTTTATTCTATTATACATAATATCATCATGAGTTGGAATCTCCTCGATGGCAAGTGACAAGAATATGCACTATATTTTCTGGTTGTAGGTCTATCTTCTGGAGAATGTCTGCCATCTGGTAAGATGACAGATTGTTGCATATTTGTAGATAGTTGGCATGCAACTGTTAAGCCACTATATTTCCATTATAATGATCCTTACTTGTGACTGTGGACTGGTTTCCCAAACTTTATCTTCCTAGTTATATTCCGTTAAGAGACCACTGGTTTTTCCAATGTACTTGATAAGATGTGGTACCCAAAACTGAACACAGAATTCAAGCTGGAGGTCTGATATGTACCTTGTTGTTATGTGCTGTTGAGTTGGACCCTACTCATAGCGATCCCTCCTTGGGTTGCCGAGGCAGCATCACTAAGGAAGTAGATTGCCCAACCTTCCTTCTGAGGAGTGGCTGGTGAGTTTGAACTGCCAGCCTTCTGGTTAGCAATCAAGTACCTTAGGCACTATGCTACCAGAGTTATCCTGATATGTACTTAATACATCGTTATTCTATAGAGCTCAGTCTTAAGATTGCCTTAGCTATTTTGGCAGCTACATCCCACTGACTTGATATTGGGGTTTTAGTCAATTAAACCTGTTTTTCTCTTTCACATCGACATCACATGCATAATAATAGTGATAGATAAGTTTTATCAAGCACTTACCCTGTGCAAGGCACTAGGCTGAGTGGTTAACTCTCAAAACAAACTTATAGGACAAATTGTATCATTTTCTTTATTTTACAGGTGAAGAAAATGAGGCTCAGAAAAGTTAGAAACCATAGCCATTTATCAAGTGGGGAATCTAGAATTTCAACTGTGAAGTCAGAATGTAGAGACTGCACTTTTAAGCACTACCCTATAGTGTACAATACCACTTAAAAGAGAAAGAGATTTAAAAAATTAAGCACAAACCTCTATTTTTTTTTTTTTTTTTTTAATTTCAACCACTATTTTATCCCATCAAGTTCCCTTTGAAGTTTTATCCTTCTTTTTATGCAAGGCACAAAATAATTCATTTCCTGGTGATGAGTGAAACAGAAAACTTAAAGAAGGGAAGAGAAGCTACATTGATTTAAATAATAGATAACTGAACCTCAAAGAGTAGAGGGTGAACTACAGCTAAGTTTTAAGTAGTTTGGGAATTTGAAGTAGGAGAATTGAAAAACTTTGAGATAGGAGTATATAAAAAATTATTGACAGATTTAAGTGAGAGAGTAGGCTTTAAAATGTTCATTATTATTATTATTATTATTTAATATATAGATTTGTGATACCACCACCACAAGGAGAACACAGAATAGTTCCTTCATTCCAAAAACTTCCTTCATGCTATCCCTTCAGAGTCCCTTTCCCCCATGCCTAGTCCCTGGCAACTTCTGATCTGCAGTGTTGTCATATGAGAATATCATATAAGTGGTACCACACAGTATGAAATCTTTTGAGAGCTGCTTCTTTCGCTCAGTAGCATGTCCTTGAGCTGTAGCTATCAATAGTTTGTTCCTTTTCATTTTTTGTTTCTGAGTAGTATTCCATTATATGGATACCACAGTTTATTTATCCATTCACCTGTTGAAGGACGTTTGGATTGTGTTTTAGTCATCAAGTGCTGATATAAAAGAAATCTCACAAGTAGGTGGCTTCAACAAACAGAAATTTATTTTCTCACAGATTAGAGGACTACAAATCTGAAATCAGTGCCAGCTCTAAAGGAAGTCTTTCTCTCTCTGTTGGCTCTGTGGGAAGGTCCTTGTTCCTTGATTCCTTGGTGATCTTCATATGTCTTGGCGTCTATCTCCCTCATCTTTGCCTGTTCCTTTGTCTTAATGTACTCTTTTTATATCTCAAAAATGATTGACTTAAAACACACTCTACACTGATATGGCCTCTTAACATAACAAAGAAACCCAGTTCCCAAATGAGCTTATAACCACAGGCTTAAGGGCTATTTTATATTTTTTGGGGACACAATTCAACTCATAACAGATTGTTTCCAGTTTTTGGCACTTATGAACACAGCTTCTAGAAACACGTACAGCTTTTTGTAAGAATAGTTGTCCCCTTAGGATAACTACTCAGGAGTAAAAGTGCTGAGATATATGTTAAGCATATGCTAAGCTTTAATAGAAACTCTCAAATAGTTTCCCAAAGTGATCGTACCATTTTGCATTCTTACCAACAATGTATGAGAGTTTCAGTTGCTTTACATACTTGCCAGCATTTGTATTTTTTATTTTAGTCATTTTATTTAGGTGTGCGGTAGTATTTTATCATGGTTTTATTTTGTATTTTCTAGTGCTTAATAATATTAAATATATTTTCATATCCTCATCTGACATCATTATATTCTCTTTGCTGTGGTGTTTGTTAACGTATTTTGCCCATTTAAAAAAATTGAATTGTTTGCTTACTCTTGAGTTTTTAAGGTTCTTTATTTATTACAGATGCAATATGTCAAATGTGTAATTTTCAAATATCTTCTTCCAGTGTGTGGGTTGTCCTTTCATTCTCTTAACAGTATCTTCTACAAAGCAAAAAGTTTTGATTTTGACAAACTCTAATTTATTGATTTTTTTTTTT
>NW_006921590.1:20097416-20101520 GCF_000298275.1 Orycteropus afer afer | reverse complement strand
CTTCCTCCATTTTTTTTTTTTCATCTGTGTCAAAAATCAAAAGGGAACACTTGTGTGGGTTTTGGGCTCTGTAATCTGTTCCACTGATCCGTATGTCTGTCTTCTCACCAATTCTTCATGATTTTGAGTATTATAGCTTTATAATAAGTTTTAAATGTGGGTAGTATAATTCCTCTAACTGTATTTTTCTTTCTCAAAAGTATTTTAGCTACTTAGTTCCTTTACTCTTCCATGTAAATTTAGAATCAGTTTGTCTGTATCTACAAATAGTTTGTTCTAGGGTTTTAATATAGTGCCTAAGGCACTTGACTGCTAACCAGAAGACTGGCGGTTCAAACCCACCAGCCACTCCTCGGAAAGCAGATGGGGCAATCTACTTCCGTAGTGATACTATCGCAGAAACCCAAGGAGGGTTCTCTATGAGTCGGGTCCGACTCGATGGCACGATGGCACGTAACAACAACAATAATACTAAATCTATAGATCAGTCTAGGAATAATTGATATCTTTATTGAGTCTTTTGATTCCTGAGTATGGTGTGTCTCTCCATTTATTTAGGTCTTTTTTGATTTCTTTTATTTGTATTTCTGTTTTTGATATACAGTCTTTGTATATGTTTTGTTCAATTTATAACCAAAAATTTAATTTTTGTTGGAAGCATTGTAAATGGCATTATTTTAAAAACTGGTGTCCAGTTGTATATTGTTAGTATAAAGAAACACAATAGATCTTTATATGTTTACCTTGTACAGTGCAACATTTTTAAGTTGATTTATTAGTTCTAGGAGCTTTTTTAAAAAATAGATTCCTTGACGTTTTCTATTTAGACAGTTATGTCTGTGAATGGGATAGTTTTATCTTTTTCTTTCTTTCCCTCCAATCTGTGTGTTTTCTCTCCCTTGCTTCTTTGTTTCTCATTGCACTGTCTAGAACTTCTAAGACAATATTCAATAGGAGTGGTGGAAGTTGATACCCTTGTCTTGTTCCTTATCATTTATTATTCAGTATTTTATTAAATATGATGTTAGCTGTTGGCTTTTTGTATATGTCCTTTATAATTTAGGAGCAGTTCTCTTCTATTACTAGTTTGGAGAGAGGTTTTTTTTTTTTTAAATCATGAATGGCTGTAATATGTGTCAATTTTTTTTTCTCATCTGTTGATAGGGTCATGTGCTTTTTTTTCTTTAGACTGTTAATATGGTGAATTACATTGGTTGATGTTTGAATAGTAAACCAGTCTTGGATTCTTGTGATAAATCCCCTTGATAGTATTATCTTATTATTTTTAATATATTGCTAGATTCGATTTGTTAATATTTTGTTGAGGATTTTTGTGTCTGTGTTCATGAGAGATACTCATCTATAGTTTTCTTTTCTTGTAATGTCTTGTAAGTCTAGAACGCTTAATTCTATTGTGTAACCTGTACATAGATCAAAAAGCAATCTTTTGAACAGAACAAGGAGAAACTGCATGGTTTAAAATCAGAAAAGGTGTGTATCAGGGTTGTAACCTTTCACCATACTTGCTAAGTCTGTATGTGGAGGAAATAATACAAGAAACTGGGATATATGAAGAAGAATGTGGCTTAAGGATGGAGGAAGACTCAATGACAACCGCAATATGCAGAGGACACAACCTTGCTTGCTGAAAGCAAAGAGGACTTGAGGCACTTACAGATGAAGACCAAAGACTACAGACTTCTGTATGGATTACTCCTCAACATAAAGATAACAAAAATCCTCACAACTGGGTCAATAAACAGCATCAAGTTAAACAGAGAACATATTGAATTTATCAAGGATTTCTTGGATTCACAGTCAATATCCATGGAAGCAGCGGTCAAGAAATTATATGACTTATTTATTGCACTGGGCAAATCTACTGCAAAAGACCTTTTTTAAGTATTAAAAAGCAAAGATGTTGCCTTGAGGACTAAGGTGTGCCTGACCCAAGCCATGGTATTTTTAATCACCTCGTATGTATGCAAAAGCTATACTTTGAGTAAGGAAGAGCAAAGAAGAATTGAAGTCTTTGAATTATGGTGTTGGTGAAGAATATACTGCCAGAAGAATGAACAAATCTATCTTGGATGAAGTACAGGCAGAATGTTCCTTGGAAGTCAGGATGGCCAGGCTTCCTCTCATGTACTTTGGACAGGTTATCGGAAGGGACCAGTCTCTGGAGAAGGACATATGCCTGGTAAAGTAGAAATGGTAAAAGAGGTAAAAGAGGAAGATCTTGAATGAGGTGGATTGGTACAGTGGCTTAATGTGCTCAAAAATAACAAGATTAGAAGGATGGTGCACGACTGGGCAGTGCTTCCTTCTATTGTACATGAGGTCACAATGAGTCTGAACTGACTCAATGGCACCTAACAATAGCAACAACAATGTCTTTTTTGGTATAAGTGTTAATTGTCTGGTTTTCGTATATGGGTGATTCTGGATATGTAAAATTAGTTGGGAAGTCTCTTCAATTTTCTGAAAAAAAAATTGTATAGGATTAGTGCTATTTCTTCTTTAAATATTCAGTAGAATTTCCCTGTTAAAAATTCTGGGTCCGGAGATTTCTTTTTCAGAAGACTTTAAAGCTACAAATTAAATTTGTTTAATATTTATAAGACTATTCAGATTGTCTATTTAATCTTGGATGAGTTTTGGTAGTTTGCAGTTTTCAAGGAATTGATCCAATTCACCTAATATTTTTAGGTTATTTTCACAGTAGTTCCTTATTATCCTTTTAATATTTTGGGGGTCAGTAGTGAGGTCACCTTTTTAATTTCTAATATTGGTAATTTGTTTCTTTTCTCTCTTATTTCTCCTTTGTTCGTCTTGGTAGAGTTTTATCCATTTTACTGATCTTTCAAGACACCATATTTCGTTTTTGTTGCTTTTCTATCCTCTATTTCATTAATTTTTGTTCTTTATCATTTATGTTTTTTTCTTGAATAGTTTTTTTTTTTTTAGTGTTCTCTTTTTAATTTCTGGAGATAGAAGTTTTGATTATTGATTTGATACCTTGTTTCTTTTCTGTTATTATTTAATGCTGTGAATTTGTCTCTACACATTTTTGTTCAGTTCAATTCAAAGTATTTTCTAATTTCCCTTGAGAGTTCCTCTTTTACCAATGGATTATTTACATTTGAGTTGCTTAATTTATAAGTGCTTGAAGATTTTCCTGTTATCCTTCTGTTCTTGATTTATAGTGATAATCTATTAAGGTCAGAGAATATACTTTCTACGATTTAAATTTTAAAATATTTGTTAAGATTTGATTTGTGATGCAAATATGGTCTATATTAGTCAATGCTCAGCATGCACTTGAAAAGAAAGTGCATTATACTTTTTGTTGGGTGGGCTGTTCATACATGTTAATTAGAACCAATTGGGTGAGATTCATTTCTATATCCCTGCTGATTTTCTATCTACTGATTCTGATTATTAGTGACAAAGGAGTGTTAAAATTTCCATTTATAATTGTGAACTTATCTATTTTTCTTTACAGTTTCGTTGATTTTTGTATGTATTTTGAAGCTTAGTTGTATAGAGATTTAGTATAGTTATGTTTTCTCACCACCAGTTATCTGTCAATTTGTTGTACTGTGATGGCTAGTGTGTTGCTGTAAAGCTGGAGGCTATGCCACTAGTGTTTCGAATACCAGCAGGGTCATCCATGGTGGAGAGGTTTCAGTGCAACTTCTAGCATAAAATAGACTCAGAAGAAGGAAAGGGCTATCCCCTTATCAAAAAATTGGACAGTGAAAACCATATGAATAGCAGTGAAACACTTTGATATATTACTGGAACACTTTATGGATAGCCCTGAAACATTGTCTAATATAGTGCCAGAAGATGACCTTCTTAGGTTGGAAAGAACTGAAAATATGATTAATGAAGAGCTGACTCCTCAAAGTAGAATTGACCTTAATGATGTGGATGGAGTAAAGCTTTTGGTACCTACATTTGCTGATTTTGGGCAGATGCAAAATGGGAAGAAGCAGTGGAAAACATCCATTAATAATTGGAACATGGAATGCATGATGTACAAAAGTAAGAAAATTGGAAGTTGTCAAAAATGAGATGAAATGCACAAGATTGACATCC
>NW_006921590.1:20092087-20093329 GCF_000298275.1 Orycteropus afer afer | reverse complement strand
CACACCTGTAGCTTCCAGCCAAGCAGTAGACAGGCATACTAGTTGAGCATTTATCTGAGGTAGATACACTCGTTGGAGAGAACAAGCAAGAGAGAGAGAAGGGCTGCTCAGGCACAGGGAGACAGCTCAGGGGGTAGGAGTGCATGGAGGGATGGTCACAGGGAAGTGGTACCTATTTGGAGGAAGTGGGAGAGGAGATGTTGCATTGTGCAAAGTTGTGGTCAATGTCATGAGACAAAATGTATGTGATCTGCTGTACGGAAAGTGTATTTGCTCTGTAAATTTTCACCAAATCACAATAAAAATTAAAAAAAAAAAGATGTATTGATTATTACTGGTGATTGGAACATGAAAGTTAGGAACAAAGAAGAATCACCAGTAGTTGGAAAATATGGCTTTGGTGATAGAAATGATGCCAGAGATGACATGATAGAATTTTGCAAGGTCAACAACTTATTCACCACAAATACATTTTTTCAACAACATAAACAGTCGCTATACATGTGGACCTCATCAGATAGAATACACAAGAATCCGAGTGACTATATCTGTGGAAAGAGGAGATGGAGATGCTCAATATCTCCAGACAAAACAAGGCCAGGAGCTGACTGTGGAACAGACCATCAACTGTTTATATACAAGTTCAAACTGAAGCTGAAGACAATTAAAACAAGTCCAAGAGAGCCAAAATATGACATTGATTATATCCCTCCTGAATTTAGAGACCATCTAAAGAATAGATTTGATGCATCAAACACCAATTACCGAAAATCAGACAAATTGTGGGATGACGTCAAGAACATCATCCACGAAGGAAGCAAAAGGTCATTAAAAAGACAGGAAAGGAAGAAAAGACCAAAATGGGTGTCAGAAGAGACTCTGAATCTTGCTCTTTAACAGAGAGTAGCTAAAGCAAAGAATTCACGTTGCTTGGTTCTATAACTGATGCCAATGGAAGCAACAGTTGGGACATTAGATGACATGTAGCACTGGGCAGGATGGCTGCAAAGGAACTCTTTCAAGTGCTGAGGAGCAAGGATGTCTCCTTGAGGACTAAGGTGTGCCTGACACAATCCATGATATTTCCAATCACCTCATATGCATGTGAAAGCTGGACAATGAATAAGGAAGACCGAAGAAGATTTGATGCTTTTAAGTTGTGGTGCTGGCGAAGAATGCTGAAAGTACCATGGACTGCTAAAAGAAATAATGGATATGTGCTGGAGGAAGTGCAGCCAAGAT
>NW_006921590.1:20060922-20091647 GCF_000298275.1 Orycteropus afer afer | reverse complement strand
TCAAATGCCTTAGGCACTATACCACCAGAGCTCCCAAAGCAAATGGAAGAAATGAGAAAAATGAAAGAGCTGAACAGAAGATTTCAAAGAGCAGCTGGAGAAGACAAAGTCAATTATTATAGTGAACTATTCAGAGACCTGGAGTTAGAGAACCAAAAGGGAAGAAAATGCTGGGCATTTCTCAAGCTGAAAGAACTGAGGGAAAAAATTCAAGCCTGGAGTTGCAATATTGAGACATTCTATGAGCAAAATATTAAATGATACAGGAAGTATCAAAAGAAGATGGAAGGAATACACAGAGTCACTGTGCCAAAAAGAATTGGTTGATGTTTATCTATTTCAGAAGGTGTCATATGATCAAGAACTAATGATAATAAAGGAAGCAGTCAAAGCTGTATTGAAGGAATTGGTGAAAAAAACAGGGCTCCAGGAACTGATGGAATACTCCATGAGGTGTTTCAACAAACCAATATGGTGCTGGAGGCACTCACTCGTCTATGACAAGAAATTTGGAAGACAACTACATGGCCAACTGACTGGAAGAGATCCATAGATCTCCTTCCAAAGAAAGGTAATCCAACAGAATTTGGAAATTACTGAACAATATCATTATTATGACACAAAAGTAAAATTATGCTGAAGGTAATTCAAAAAAGGTTGCAGCAGTATATTGACAGAGAACTTCCAGAAATGCAAGCTGTATTTAGAAGAGGTGAAATGAGGGATATCATTGCTGATGTCAGATGGATCTTGACTGAAAGCAAAAAATAGCACAAAGATGTTTACTTTTGTTTTATTGACTATGCGAAAGCCTTAGACTGTGTGGATCAAAACAGATTATGGATAACATTGAGGAGAATGGGAATCCAGAAAATTTTATTGTACTCATAAGGAACATTTACATACACAAGGAGGTTGTCGTTTGAACAGAACAAAGGGATACTGCATGGTTTAAAATCCGGAAGGGAGTGAATCAGGGATGAGTCCTTTCACCAGACTAACTCAATGTGTATGGTGAGCAAATAATCTGTGAAGCTAGACTATATGAAGAAGAGTGTGGTATCAGTATTGGAGGAAGACTCATTAACAACCTGCGATATGCAAATGACACACCCTTTATTGCTGAAAGTGAAGATGACTTGAAGCACTTACTGATGATGATGATGATGATAGTCTGCAGTATAGATTATACCTCAACATAAAGAACTCAAAACCCCTCACAAATGGACCAATAAGTAGCATCACAATAAATGGAGAAAAGATTGAAGTTGTCAAAGATTTCTTATTATTTAGTTCCACAATCAACACTAATGGAAGCAGCAGTCAAGAAATCAGATGATGTATTACACTGGACAAATCTGCTGCAAAAGGCCTCTTTAAAGTACTGAAGAGCAAAGATGTTTCTTTGAAGACTAAAGCGCATGCACATAATCCAAGCCCTGGCCTTTTCAGTAGTCTCATATGCATGTGAAGGCTGGACAATGAATAAGGAAGACTGAAGAAGAGTTGATGCTTTTGAGTTGTGGTGTTGGTGAAGAATATTCAAAGTACCAAGGATTGCATGAAGAATGTAAAAATATATCCCAGATGCAGTGCATATAGAATGCTCCTTGGAAGTGAATATGGCCAGACTTAGTGTCACCTACTTTGGTCAAGTTGTCAGAAGAGACCATTCCCTAGAGAAGGGTATCATGTTATATGTAGGGTCTCTGTGAGTGGGAGCTGATTTGATGACACCTAACAACAACAACAACTTTTTTTTTTTTTTTTTTTGGTGAATTCATCTTTTTACATTCTTGGTAATTCTCTTTGTTATGAGAAACAAAATTTTTACTTTTAACCTACTTCTATCATTATATTTGAAGTCAGTTTCTTATAGATGAAGATAATCAGTTGTCCTTTAGTCTATTCTGACTCATGGCAACTCCATGTGTTTCAGCGTAGAATTGTGCTCTGTGGTACCTCTTGATGGATTCAAACTGTCAATTTTTCACTAAGTAGCTGAGTGCTTAACTATTTGTGCCACTTAGATAGATATAGTTAAATATTTTTTTTTCTAATCCATTCTGACAATGTTTGTCTTTTATTTGATGTGTTTAGAATCTACATTTCATGTAATTAGTAGTAGTGTGGATTCAGGTCTACCATTTTATTATTTGTTTTTTTTTCTTGTTTCTTGTGTTATTCCTTTCTCTGTTTTTCTTTTCCTCTCTTCTTTTAGGTTGTGAACATTTTTAAGTATTTCATTTTAGTTCATCTATTTGACTATATTTCTTACATAATTTTTAAAGTGATTGTTGTTGTTGTTATTTGCCGTCAAGTCAGACCTGACTCATAGCGACCCCTCCTCGGGTTTCCGAGGCAGTACCACTACAGAAGTAGATTGCCCAACTTTCCTTCCAAAGAGTGGCTGATGGGTTTGAACTGCCAGCCTTCTGGTTAGCAGTCAAGTGCCTTAGGCACTATGCTACAAGAGCTCCCAGAATTCATATTTAACTTTTCACAGTCTATTTTTAATAAGCCTATATGCTAAACATTGAATACATATAGCTTTTATTAGTAATAATGTGGAATCTTCATCTCCACATACCCAACTATCTATTCTTCAGCTGGTTCTGAATTTGGTCAGAAGGCAGGAATATAAACCACTGACACCTGCAAACATAATTTCAAGTTTGGTGAAGATGTTTAATTTTAATTTTAAAGCTTGTTATTCCTTGTCTTTGTCCATTTTAGACAGTTTCTCAAAGGCGAGTTTAGAAACTTGCTCTTAAGCTGAAATGTCTGTTACACTTTAATACAATTGCCTCAACTTGCTTCCATCGAGTCAGATCCGACTCATAGCGACCCCTCCTTGGGTTTCCAAGGTGGTATTACCATGGAAGTAGATTGCTCAATCTTCCTTCCGTGGAGTGGCTGGTGGGTTTGAACTGCCAGCATTCTGGTTAGGAGTCAAGTGCTTTAGGCACTACACTACCAGAGCTTCTATACAATTGCATATTACTGCCTTATTTATGTTATTTTAATTCTTTCACCCATAAGTGTAACTATTGTGGTGCATTGGGCACCTTAAGTGAACCTTGTCTTCTTTTTAGGTTGCTGTCTGACCACTGATGCTTCAATCACCTATTATTGGACAGCTGGCTCTCGCTTTCACACTGTATCCTTTAAAAACTTGTCAAAAGAAGGTATAGCTTTTGAAAAATATGTGTAGGGGGAGTTATTGCTCTCCCTGTTTTGCCTATCCTCTTGCCCTTTTCATTCTCTGGAGTAAGACCTTCAATCTTGTTTTGTAAGAAGTCCAAACATTTTTGTGCCTACTATTCAAGAACTCTCCAAAACCACACTGCACTCAGTCTAACTGATCTTGTTACTGTACACCACTCAGAATCACATTTTCTCTATTCAGAGATTCAGTTCACTGGTCTTCATATAAGTCACTCTCATGCCTGCTTCTCTGTCTTCAGGGTTGACATTGTACAAGGGCATCTCCAGCCTTCACTGCTCTCACTTTGTACTCTGGAGTGCCTGAGGAACACAGATGGCTGGGCTCCACCCTCAGAGTTTCTGATTCAGAAGGTCTGTGATGGGGCCTGAGAATTCGCATTTCTAATAGTTTCCATGGGAGAAAGATGTGACACCTTGCTTCTGTGAAGATTATAGCCTTGGAAACCCTATGGGGGCACTTCTACTCTGTAATATAGGCTTGCTATGAGTTGGAATCAACTTAACATCAGTGGGTAATAAGTTTCTAGGTGATGATGATACTTCTAGTCCACTTTGAGAAACTCTGCTCTGTTTTCTGATAATGTCACATGTCTTGCTTTCATCTCGCCAACCAAACAACGGAAGGCCTTGATGTATGCCACCTCAGAATGACTGGCACAGAACTAAGAGAAATTTGGCAGAACTGACTGTGTGGGGGCACCAGGAATAAACTAACAAAGTTCCTATGTTTCTGCAGGAGGAGGGTGACCATATCTGTACTTGTCGTTGGCTGACTTCTCTCTTTTTGCAGCCCTCTGGGCTGATTTCTGCCCCTTCTTGTGGTTTGCTGAACCTGCACTGGGATGTGGTTAGCCAGCAACTGCCATATCTGGGTGTCTGCAGCTGTGGCTCATTGCAGATTAACCCTTGGCCACTGGATGCCACTCTCTGTCAGAATTTTTGTTTGTCCACCTCTTGATGTTAAATAGCAACTAGTGATTTTTTTTTTCTTCTTCCTGGTTTTGACTAAGGGTTATAGTGTGAAATTTGATGAAATTGTTTAACTGGTCATAACGTCCAAATTTCAAGAGAACTAATGCTTGGGTTATGCAAACCACAGAGAATTTCAGTTCCAGTTGTTGTTGTGTCCTGGTTTTATCTGAATTATCAAAAGCCTCCTGCATTCTCTAGGCTTCTTCTCATTGTGATGAACTTGCTAAGACCAGAGACTGGCATTTTCATGCCTATCCCTCAGCTTATCTGCAATCAAGAGATGTTTAAGCAAATTGCATTCTCTTCAGAAGGGTCATTTCCTTGGCACTGGACCCAGTGAGAATTCCCTTCCACGATATTTCCCTAATATCTTGGATGTGGTCTGCAGAGGATGGGGGATGCAATATTTGCAAAAAAAGCCCTGACCACTGGTTTGCTGACGATCTCGCTTACAACTCACATGCTATATATATATATATATATATATATATATATATATATATATATATATATATATGTGTGTGTGTGTGTGTCTGAAAGTGCTCTGTGTGTTGACTACAAGGTGCTGAGTCTCAATGTCCTTTATCTCCTAGCAAAGGTGCTAGGTGGCTTGCCCGTTTGTCCTCTGAGCTAATTGAGATAGGCAGATGTGATTCTGACTCTGTTATCCTCTCAGAAGTGTCACTGGTCTTTCCTAATTAATGTTTATAGCTCAACCTGGTCCCCTGAGATGGAAATAGAGAGAGGCCTGCCAAATGATTGCATCATGATTTTCATTCCATTGATTGATAATAGACTATTAGGGTAATCTAAACTCTGTCCTTGGGTTTAGGACTGGCCAAACTGAATGTGTTGCTGATCCTTATGCATGAGTAGATTAAACTGGGCATGAGAGTGCAAGGGATGTGGCTTCAGGCATGATAAATTCTTCATAGTTGCCATTGGGGCTTGCCTAAGATTTGGCCCTGCTCTGCTCCTTCTACCATGAAGAGATCCAGGATGCAAAGTTAGACTGTCATCTTCCTTCCTATTATTTATTGCATTATTTATACTGCACTGATCAGGAATGCTGTCATTGAACTGCATGTCTCTTAATTCATGCTGCTCAGAAAGTGGGACTTTTTCTGAGCAAGTCAAGCAGAGTAGAAACAATATTATTGGTTACTTACCTTAAATAAGTACCTCTACTTCCTGACCATTCCTTGGAGAAGGATATCATGCTTAGTAAAGTGGAGGATCAATGCAAAAGGGGAAGACCCTCAATGAGATGGATTGCCATAGTGGCTGCAATGATGGGCTCAGGTGTGGCAAGGATTGTGAAGCTGGCACAGGATTGGGCAGTATTTCATTATATTGTACATAGTGTTGTTATGAGTTGGAGCCGACTCAATGGCACCTAACAACAACAACAACATCCTTGCTGCTAGAACTCCAATTTTATTCAGATAATCACCTTCCAGATGACCCTATCTCCTTCTCAGGGGTCAATTCTGATTAGTATAAGCCAATCATGGTCTTCTTATCACCTTTGCTAGTATGGGGTGGACAGGTTACCCAGTTTTAGCTACTGGGACCTGAGAGGTCTGCTGGTGCAGAGACTTTTGGGAAAACATATCCTCACTCTGAAAAGAAATGGCCTCTTCTCTTCTGTCTGGTTGTGGTTCTGTTGCATGTGAGTCCTAAATAATGTCAATTATTTTCTGACCATGATGGAAGCTCGCTGAGGATAAGCAAACAAACTGTGGATGACAATGTGGGAAGTTCAAAAAGAACTTGACCTCCTCAATATTTTAGATGAGTTTCTGAATGAATCACCTGGAGACAGCCTCTTTTGAAGCTTGTGTTATAGGAAATAAAATATCTTTATTGCTTCTCAAGTTGCATTTTCTATTACATGCAACTAAAAACATAGTAACTGATACAAAAAAATGTTTTTAATCATTTATAAGAATTTAACAATTCCTCATAGGTTTCAGTGTTGCGCTGGCTGCTGTAGTTGTTCTATAGCTCTTCTTGCTTTGCTATTCTTTTGTTCTTGTCATTTGGTCACTGGGAGGCCAAATTAGTTCAAGTTTGAATGAGTTTCCTTTATATTCCATTCACCTTTGGTAGACATTGCAGCCCAAATTCCTCAGCATGATGCCTACTGGTGCAATGTAGACATATTTAACTCAGATGGGAGTGTAACTAGAAGACCTCTAAGAATCCATTGTTTTCTCTGGGCATTAGTGGGCAATGCCAAGGCATAACTGCTTGAATTCCACTCAGCCATTTAGTGGTGTTGTGACCTTGTGTTACACTATCTGAACTCTGAGCCTTGGTTTTCTAATCAGTAAAATGAGAACCAAAATATTCTCCCTGTAAGAATGTGTATGGAATAGGAATTATAGAACACTTAATTGTGCTCATGCAGAACATGGAAATCAATCAATAGGCAGTCATTCCAACAGATCAAGGAGATACTGCATGGTTTAAAATTGGAAAAGGTGTGTGGCAGGGTTGTATCCTTTCACTATTTTTATTTAATCTATATACTAAACAAATAATCTGAGAAATTGGATTATATGAAGAAGAACATGGTATCAGGATTGGAGGAAGACTTATTAACATCCTGTGACATGCACATGACACATCTTGCTGAAAATGAAGATGGCTCGAACCACTTATTAATGAAGGTCAAAGACTACAGCCTTATTTATTGATTACACCTGAGTGTGAAAAAAAAAAAGAAAACCCTCACAACTGGGCCCATAAACAACATCATGATAAATGGTAAAGAAACTGAAGTTGTCAAGGATGTTACTCTATTTGGATTAGCAATCAATGCCCAAGGAAGCAGAAGTCAAGATCTCAAATGATATATTGCATTGGGCAAATCTGTGGTGAAAGACCTCTTTAAAATCTTAAATAGTAAAGATGGCACTTTGAGGACTGATGTGCACCTGACCCAAGTCATAGTCTTTTTTATTGCCTCATAAGAGAGCTCTGGTAGCGTAGTGCCTAAGGCACTAGACTGCTCACCAAAAGGCTGGTGGTTCAAACCCACCAGCCACTCCTCGGAAGGAAGGTTGGGCAATCTACTTCCATAGTGATACTGCCTCGGAAACCCAAGTAGGGGTCGCTATGGGTCAGGTCTGATTCCACAGCACACAACAACAACAACAACAACAACAAAACATGCAAAAGTTGGACAATGAAAAGGAAGACTGAAAAAGAATTAATACATTTAAATTGTGGTGTTGGTAAAGAATATTGACTGTACATACCATGGACTGTCCAAAGAATAAACAAATCTTTCTTGGAGAAAGTACAGCTTGAATGCTCTTAAAAGTGAGTATGGCAAAGTTTTATCTCACTTACTTTGGACATGTCATCAGAAGGGACTAATCCCTGGAAAAAGACATTATGTTTGGTAAAGTAGATGGTCAGCATAAAAGAGGGAGTCTCCTAAAGAGATGGACTGACACAGTGACTACAACAATGTTGTTGTTGTTGTTGTTATGTGCCGTCTAGTAGGACCCGACTCATAGCGACCCATCCTTGGGTTTCCGAGGCAGTATCACTATGGAAGTAGATTGCCCCCTCTTCAACAATAGGGTAAGACATAGCAACAATTGCAAGGATGGCGCAGGACTGGGTAATGTTTCATTCTGTCATACATGGAGTTGCCATGAGTCAGAGCCAACTTGATGGCACCTAAGAGCAGCACCAAGATGGTGTAGTGGGTTGAATGTTGGCCCCCTGAAAGATATATCTGTGAATGTGATCTAATTTGGAAAAATGATCTTTGCAGATGTAATTAAGTAAGGATCTTGAGATGAGATCATCCTGGATTATGTAGGTGGGCACTAAATCCAGTAACAAGTGTCCTTATAAGAGACATTCAGAGGAAAGACTTTGAAAGAAGAGATGGTTATTAAAGATGAAGGCAGAGATTGAGTTTTTATAGCTATATTTTAAAGACTGGAGCCACCAATAGTGGAATACAGAAGGAAGGGCTTGTCCTAGAGCCTTCATAGGGAGCACAGCCCCGACAATACTTTGATTTTGGACTTCTGAAATACAGAAATGTTAGAGAATAAATTTTAGCATTTCTAAGGCTATAAATCTTACAGAAGCAGCCTACTTCATCTTTCTCCCAGAGAGTGGCTGGTGGTTTTGAACAATTGACCTTTTGGTTATCAGAGCAACCCTTTAACCATAGTGCCACCAGAGCTCCCTTTGAGCCACCCAGTTTGTCACAATTTCTTATAGCAGCAACCAGAAACTAATACAGATGGTTATAAAGATTAAACTTAATAATAACCTGGCCTTTGTTTGCCACTGTGTCACTCATCCTCTGTGTTCTAGCCACACTAACCCTTTCTCAAGTGTTCTAAAGTGTTTTGCTCTCTCACCACAGAAATTTCTTGTATGCTATTCTTTCTATTAAAGATGCTCTGTCCGTGTTTTACTGTCACTTTTCACTTGGTGAACTCCTGTTCATCCTTCATGGTCCCAGCTTAGGTGTCTTTTCCTTTCCTGTCTCCTGCCTAGATCAGCTTCCTTTTTTGTTTCATGGAACCACATTCCCTTCAGAGTATTTATCACAGACCCTAATTATTTCCTTATTACTGTGAGTTTTGGTTAATATTGGTCTCCCTCAGTAGGCTGAAGTTCTAGGAAATCAGGGATTATGTCTCATTTTGCTATCTATTGTAACCTCATGTGCCTAGATCAGTGCTTTGTTTATAATAATATTCCATCAAGCCTGTAGGATGATGAATTCATGAATATGCTAATTCAAGATATTTCACAGGACTCAGTAAATCTTAACTGCTATTGTTATGATGTTCTTTTATCAGACTTTCCAGCCTTTTCACATTTCCTTGTTTTCTCTTGAAAAGAATCCAGAGCACTTCATCACTAAGTTGCCCTTTACATGCAGTACAAAGGAACAGATGGTAGGGTACAGTCAGAAGTCCTGAGGGACTTTACTTCTCTGAGCCTCAGTTTCTTCATTACAGAATGAGTTAGATCCTTGCTCTCTGGCATTCATAACACTCTCAGGTGTAGAAGTCACAAGACAAATATGGCACATCTTCCTGGTTCATAGATTTTACTACACATAGTGCTTGAGGCATTTGACTGCTAACCAGAAGGCTGGCAGTTCAAACCCACAAGCATCCTCAGAAGGAAGATTGGGCAATCTATTTCTGTAGTGATGCCGCCTCAGAAACCCAAGGAAATGTTGCCATGAGTCGGATCCAACTTGATCGCAGTGTGTTTGGATTTTTTGGTTTTGGTTTATTTTGGGAATAGGAAACTCATAGCAATAATAAAGCAAAGTTGCTTTATTGAATCAAATTAGAAAATAAGCACAAATTTTAAGATAAAGATTGTATTCCTAAGTTCATTAGTAAAGTACATTCATGTGTTGAAATCACCCAGAGGTGCCCAGGCCCTGTTTACAGGGTCTAGAGTAGAGCATCTATCTATCTATCCATATATGTATATATGTACATGTATATGTGTGTGTGTGTGTATGTATGTGTGTGTGTATACATATACACATATATATTCAATTTTTCTATGTGATACTAATGTAGGCAGGGTAGAGACCATTGATATAGGAGTATAGTACCAGTTGCTGTTGAGTTGCTTCCAACACATGGAGACCCCATATGTATCATAGTAGAACTGTGTGCCATAGGATTTTCTTTAGCTGACTTTTCAGAAGTAGATCACCAGGCCTTTCTTCCAAGGCATTTCTGGGTGGACTCCTTTCAACTAGAAGCTGGGTGTGTTAACTTTTTTACACCACTCAGAGACTCCACTTCAGGGGTACCTGGGCAGAAAAATGAAGCTCAGTGCCCTAGATGAATCCAAAGGTCCTTTCTGCTTCTGAGTTTCTTTTTCTGGACTTTTTCTCAGGTCTTCTCAAATGATCTTGCAGCTCTGAAATTCTACATCTGGATCTTTCAAGGATTACTTTTGTCTCTTCCCATGGGAGGACATTCACTAGCAATCTATGCAGTAGATTCATAAGAATTATCAAGAGTGCTTAGAAACTATCTCGTGGTCCTTACTGAAAAGCACATCTCCTTTTCCTGAGAAGAAAAATGTAGGCATCTACATTCCTTGGTATAAGATCCGGCCAGCTCCGCTTAGATGTGGAACTACGAGTTCCAAGACACCCTGAACCTACAAATATGAATGCCTGATGTAGCCCTCTGGTTCCGTTCTCTACTGATGACTCCTTTCTGGCCTGGGCTCAGATTTAATTGTTCTAGAGTCCGACCCTTCACCTGAGCCTTTGTCACAGTCAAGCCTGACCCACGCAGAAAATGAACGCTTCCCCCAGTGAAGGCTGTCGGCACACTGCCGTTTTGAGTAGGCACATTCAGAGATCTCAACGCTCAGCATACAGGGATGCTATGAAAATCAAATGTGTTTTATTTATAAGTCCCTGTGCTCCCCCTCCCAACCTCCCAAAGAAAAAAAATTACATGCAGTGACTGCAAATAATTTTTCAAATCGATCGTTTTATGAAAATGCCTGCTTTTATTCTATCTCTTTTAAGGACGAGAGAATTGCATAAATGACAATTCCAGAAACCATAGATTTATGACTTTTTTACTTTCCAAATATGTTGGCACAGAGTAAAAAAAAAAATAAAATTTTGTAATTTCGGAATGAGAATAATGTACTTTTTTATTAAAATGGAAATGACACACTGCTGCATATCTAAGTTGATTTAGTGTTTTTATTAGTTATATAACTGTTTTAATACCTCACTAACTATTGCAATCTCCCTTAAGGTTTCCATTGTTCACATACCCTAGAAACAAATTGATAATTCTGAAAAAAATAAAGTATTTCTTGGTTGTTTGCTAACAGCAGAATAGCAATCAGTCACCACAGGGTTACTACAATGGGCATCATTATAGCTGGATCCTTATCAATTTCACTATATGGGTAAGTATTATTGCTGTATACCGGAACTCCTTTGGTGTTATTGCTTAATTTTAATTGTGATTGTAAAATGTGAACAATGTGGATCTTTAAACCACAATTAAACACCTGCTATACTTGTTGTCTGTTGGCATTTAAAGATATATTGAGTATTTAAAAACTGCTGATTCAGATATTACATTGAGCATAAAAATAGATTTAATTTGAGAACAAATGTTTGCTTAAGGAGGAAGTTACAGAAAGTTTTCGGAAGTCAGATAGGTGGATCCAAATTTAAGTTTGATAGGAAATCGTCGACCTGAGGAAAGAGTAATCATTTTGCAAAATGCTCTTTTGCCTTTTCCTTCCAGGTCTCATGCCAGCTTCCTTCAGCAATGGGAATCTGGCTCTTTGTCCTAGTGACAACTTGTTAATGAAGAACCTCCCTACAGGAAGCACCTGCCCGAAGTTGATGAGATATTAATAGGAGAAGTAACAGAATTGCAGAGGCGCAGGGGAGTGTAGTAAGAAGAAGGGGTAATAATATCTGATTTCAGTCCCAGGTCCCAGCCCAAATCAAATGTGAAAAATACATGTGTTGGTTCTGGCCTTGGGGGCTTAAATCCTACAGATGAAGGGTGATATGAAGTTTCCCGAAATCCATATTCACAGAGAGCATTGGTCCTTGAGTTGAGTCTGGCATCTGTAAACCAAAGGTTTCTTTTCTCTCTCTCTTTTTTTTCTCCTGATGGGTACATGGGTTTCTCCATCATCACAAAAATGCGTTTATGTAGTGCCCACAAAACACCGTACTTGGTTCTGAATTTCCAACACCAGTTAGAACAGTGCCATTTGCCTGAACTCAGATATTCTCTGTTTCATTGGAAAATGATATTTCTTGTTTTAATTTCCCAGCAGTGTCTTTATAAACAGTGAAGAAGAGAGTAAGTAGGATGGGACAATAAAATAATCCTTCCTAGGAGATATAGGACCACAGGTTGGATGTGAGGAGCAAGAAAGAATAAAATATACTGGCTTATAGTCATTGAAGCTTAATTTTTTACTTATCACAAAAATAAAATAAAATAAAAATAGGTTTGCAAATCCCAACTTTCCATGTCAAGTAAATAAATCTCATCGTGCCTGAGGAAGCTGCTCCATTGTGTGTGGGAGGGTTCATGTGAAAGGGTTCAACTTTCTGCAAAGATAGCAAAGCCTCCAGCTAACAGGTGAATAATTGTGTGATCAATCATGACAGAAGGTGAGCATGCCTATTTGGGGGTTGAATTTTGAGTAAGATACACAGGTAAATTCCACCAATTCTATAAAAAGCAATGCCAGATCCAGATATAAAAATGTGGGTCCCTTTGCTCCCTCTCAAGCCCTGTCTCAGGGCTGTGACGTATTACCAAAACAAACCAAACTCACTGCTGCCAAGTTGGATAGGACTCATAGTGACCCCTCCTTGAGTTTCCAAGGTAGTATCACTATGGAAGTAGATTGCCCACCCTTCCTTCTGGGGAGTGGCTGGTGGGTTAGAACCACCAGCCTTCTGGTTAGCAGTCACATCATACCTTAGGCACTATGCCACCAGAGCTCCTTTGTGACATATTAACAAGAAACAAATGAGACTTTTAAAAGCTTTAAAAATTAATCCTGGTATTTCTTGAAAGCCTCTTGAGGATCCAGGGTTGAACAGCATACCACATTAAAAAAAAAAGAAATCTGAATCTCTTCATTTTACTAGGGCTAATCATGGTGGCATAGTGCCTAAGGCATTTGACTATTAACCAGAAGTTTGGTGGTTCAAACCCACTAGCCACTCAGTGAAAGGAAGACTGGACAATCTATTTCCATAAAGATTTACTGCCTCTGATACCCATAGGGGGTCACTATGAGTCAGAATCAATTCTATGGCAATGAGTTTGTTTTTTAAACCATTTTCCCAAGAAGCACTGATGGCACAGTGGTTAATCACTCAGCAGCTAATCAAAAGATCTGTGGTTGCAACTCACCAGATGCTCAGCAGGAGAAAGATGTAGCAGTTTATGGCCTTGGAAATCATATGGGGCAGTTCTATTCTGTCCTATAGGGTTTCTATGAATCCCATTTGATTGGATGGCAGTGGGTTTGGGGGTTCAACCATTTCCTTCCCTTATCTTTCTGTTGTCATCAACAATGGAAACAATACCCTCCCTGATTGTGGTTTTAAATCAAGGAAGACCAAGAAAACTTGCTAGGGAAACCTCCTTTTACTTTCTCCAAAATCACACAGCCTGAAGCTGCATTTCTGTGTTTTGACACATGTTGGAGTGGAGGTGGGGTAGGATGGGGTAAGAGGCGAGGGACGGGGATGGGCATTAAAAAGTTGATAGGTGCATTTGTTTTATAATTACAGCCATAAACACAGTCAATTTAGAACCAAATTTGAAGTGAGAATTGCTCCTCTTGGACCTCATTTTATGGGACCCTTAGATATTATTCTTGTGATATGAAGATACACAGTAGGTACTCAATAAATAATTTTTGAATCAGTGGATAAATACAGAGCATCCCCACAGCATGGATAGTGACAAGAGTTGATTTATACAGAGGCTTTGATTCATCAGTCTAACTTGTACAATGATGGGAAAAATAGTTAATATACTTGATTATGAAGGCATATAGCATCCCTGGGTAGTGCAAATGGTTAATGCACTTGGCTGCTAACTGAGAGGTTGGTGGTTCGAGTTCACCTAGAGTCTCTTTGTAAGAAAGATCTGGGGATCTACTTCTGAAATATCAGTCACTGAAAACCCTGTGGAACGTAGTTCCACTTGACACACGTGTGGTCACCACGAGTCAGAATCCACTTGACTGCAACTGTTTATTTTTAATGAAGGTGTATTAATGAAGGTAACATTTGCTGCTCTGACAGATTCAAAATCTCAATGGCATAACCTAGTATCAGATTTTACTCTCACTGGGGCATTCTGATTGGCCGGAGGCTCCTCCAAGCACTGATTCAGGGACTCTAGTGCTTCTGCCTTCAACACATAGCTTCCAAGGTTGGAGAGGTGGATAGAGCATGGAGGATCGGGCATAGGATTTTTTATGGTGCAGACCAGGAAGTGACGATGTATCTCTTCTATTCATATTCCATTGGGCAGAACTCAGTTCTGCCCGCACCCAACTGCAAAGGTGAAATGTAAAGGAAGAAAAGAAAACAATTTTGGTGAGCATAGATTTGTTTATTAAATGGGAGTTAAAACTAACCATTGGATTAGGAAGCAGGCCCTAGCATTCCTAGTTTCTCAAGGTTAATAAAATATGCTGAACAATTTGAATGATCCTTGACATAGACGGGAACATGAAACCTTTCCTGCACATGGCATGACTGGAAATGGGCATAGCATGTCAGACTCAAAGCAGAAGGGGGCACTAGAGAATGAGAGTTCTGTTTGGAATGGCTGGGTACTTTTGTTTTGGGAATTGCTTTGGAACTAAGCATGTGACACTATTAAATAAACTAGAGCTCACACTCTCTATGCTGATCAATAGTGTGGCAGTCTGAATTAGCTGTTATTACATCCCCAGAGACTTCCTCATCTCTATCCCAAGGACTGACCTTTTCTTGATCACACACACACATACACACACACACACAGAGAGAAAGAGAGAGAGAGATACTCACATATCAATGAAACTAACATGATAACACAGGCTGGATTCATATTTAAAAAAACAAAACTGTGATTTATGGATCCCTCCCTCTAAGAAAATAACTCAGAAGATACTTTGTGGTTCTTGTGTGTATGGCTAGTTCTCAAGTAGAGTGCAGACAGATAAAGAGAAAGAGAGTTTGTCTGTGTCCTAAGGAACTTTCCAGCACACTTTTTGGACCATTGATATTCAAAGTGTTGGCTTTTGACACGTGCCAATCCTTCCATGTTAGTGGTCCATGACAAGTCCAAAAATTGACAGTAAATATTTAAAACTTTTATAGCAATTTTATTGTGTTTTTATGTCTATTGAATATAATAATAAAAAAAATTCAGGCTTATGTTTTAGTTATAAAAAATGAAATTAAAAAGCAATTTATTTTTAAGGTTATTTTATAAAAGTATTGGTTTGCAATGGGTTGGAAACAGCAAAATAAATTGACTCATCACCAAGGATAGTTTGAGAAGCACTGCTTTAGGTTATTGTCTTAGAACCCAGCCCCAGAGTGTCCAATAAGCAAGGTAAGCACAGGCTTACTTGTGCTTATTTACTAATCTATAGTGAATAATTTCTTCACCACATCAAAGATTGTGCTTCTAGGTACAGCTGTCTTCTGTTTTTCTCCCAACCCCACAGCATCTTCCTACGGATTCAAAGCCTCTTTCATATTAACAGTTCCTAACAGGAATGGAGGAGGTTTGATGGCGTAGTGCCTAAGGCATTTGACTGCTAACCAGAAGGCTGGCAGTTCAAACCCACCAGCCACTCCTCAGAAGGAAGGTTGAACAGTCTACTTCTGTAGTAATGCCGCCTCGGAAACCTAAGAAGGGGTTGCTATGAGTCAGATCTGACTCGACTGCAGTGTGTTGCGTTGCATTAACAGGAATGGAATTCCCAGTAAGAAAAGTAAGCATGAGGTTACATGTGATTCCTTACTAATTTGTAGTAAACAGCTAAAATTGTTTATTACAGATTAGTAAGTAAGCACAAGTAAGGCATAGAGTTCCCAGTAAGAAAAAATGGTAAGCATGGGCTTACTTTTTTTACTTGTAGTGAACAGTTAAAATTGTTCACTACAGATTAGTAAGCCCACACTTGCTTATTGAGTAATTTGCCTGTTAGGACCCATGACGTGGGTTGCTGCAAGAATCAGAAGGTAATTCTATATGAAACTGTAAATGGCTGCACAAACAGACTTGTGTTTTTATCCTCAGTGCATTTGTCAAACTGATACACTCCCAGGAATATCCTGCCTTTTCTGTTCCTTTACAATGCTTGCAATAAAGGGCAGGGGACTACATAGCAGAGTATGTTTCTCAAAATCACTCGTTTCTGTCACAAAGGTTTGGCAAGTGTTCTGATTTGCTGTCCAAAGGTTTTTTCATTTTTTGCAATCAGGTCACTTCTGCCTTGCACAGCCCCCATGGATCAGAGTAGAACTGTGCTCCATAGGATTTTCAATAGCTGATTTTTCAGAAGCACATCACCAGGCTTTTCTTTTTCTTTTTATGGTGGTTTGGGTGAAAGTTTTACAGAGCAAATTAGTTTTCTATTCAGCAATTTTGTTCCATGACATTACTTGCAATCCCCTGAATGTAATAACACTCTTCTCATTTCCTCCCTGGGTTCCCCATTTATACTTCTTTCTGGCCTGTTCCTTTTCTGGGTTTTGTTTTGGGCAAATGTTGCCCTTACAGCATTTAGTATGGTTAATTGTTCTGAGGAGTATGTTCTTCATGGATGTTGTTGCTCACTTTATAGGCCTATCTTTGGTTTGGCTGAAAAGGGAACCTCAGGGGTGGGTTCAATTCCAGGTTTGAAGGGTGGCTAAGAGCAATGGTCTAGGGATTTCCAACAGTGTCTATCACACCAGTAAGTCTGAATTTACTTTATGATTTTGAGTTTTGTTCCACATTTTTCTCCTACTCTGTCCAGGACATTTTATTATGATCTTGACCCAATCAGAGTGGTTGGTAGTGGTAGCTGGGTACCATCTAGCTCTTCTGGTCTCAGGGTAGTTGAAGCTGAGGTTCACATGCTCTAGCAGTTCTTTGGATTAATTGTTTCCTTGAGTCTTTGATTTTCTTCACTTTTCTTTGCTCTGGACAGAGAGAGACCAATTATTGCATCTTAGATGGCCAGTCGGAAGCTTTTAAGACCCCATTTACTACTCAATAAAGTAGGATGTAGAACATTGTCTCTGTGGACTATGTTATTTACTAGGCCTTTTTCTGAGGTGTGTCAGAGTTGACTCAAGCTTTCAACCTTGTGGTTTGCAGTTTGCATCACCCAGAGACGCCATCCAGAGGTTTACTGGATGATTGATCTGGACATAGATAGTAACAGTGGGATACAGTCTTTGAAGGAAGGCTTCCTCAGTGTCCCACAGTTTCCAACTGTCTTGTTTTGCCCCGCCCCAAACTCTGCCATAAGATGTTTTGTGCAGGGAGACAACATGATCAAGGTGATAATTTCAGAGAATCAGTCTTGTATGTACACCTAAGATGGATTGGAGTAGGCAAAGCACAAGAGGCCCTTGTGCTTTTATAATCAAACAGCTATTTAATTATATGGCAGATCACTTTTATGCACTGGGTCCTTTGCACCTCCTGGGTCTTGGTGTTATCAGGATTACCTGCATGAGTATCTCAATTCTGTAAGCTCCCAATACCCATTCCAACAACTGCAGCCCTCGTATGCTGTAGAAGTGTCCAATCAACTCCCAGGCTATAGTCAAAAAAGATTCTTTTACTACATTACTAGGAGAACAGCAAAGGACATGTTGACAGGAACTAAACTCTTATTAAAGAATAAACTATATGCAAGTTTCAAACAGTTAACTTCCATATATGACTTGTAGTATATATAAAGTTATACAACTGTAGTGTGTCTCGAATCAGAAGCAATGCATTAGATACACTACCACAGGCAGAAAAGAAGCAACCCTCCTCCCATCCAGGTAAAGATACAAGTCTTTTTCCTCAAGGCCATCTTTCCTACTTCCCAGCTCTCTGGCTGATCTCTATGCCAGCACACTGTTCCACACTCACTTGTGTTGTTTGTCAATATTTATTGAGCACCGAAGAGGTAACTATGGGGAGGAAGTAGGAAGAAAGTTCTTGCATTGTGGGAAATTGCAGTCAATGTCATGAGACAAAGAGTATGTGAGCTGTTGTATGGAAAGTGAATTTGCTCTGTAAACTTACACACAATTCACAATAAAAATTTAAAAACACAAAAAAAAGATTTATTGAGCTCCTAATATGTGCCAGGCACCATGACGGGCACAGACAAGGTAAAGATTAATGAGGCATATTTCTGCACTATAAACATTTTAGCTCAGTCTTGAATTGGGTGTTAAATAATTTTCATCAAAAATATGGATCAAATAATTGATGTCTGAAGTGGATAAACCCTAAGATTTACTAACTGTTCATTTCTCAGTTGATTCAAACTCATGAAGAACCCATGTGTGACAGAGTAGACCTGCACCCATAGGTGGTGCAAATGGTTTGTGCTTGACTTCTAACCTAAAGTTTGGCAGTTCTAACGCACCTGACAATGCCTGGCCCAGAAAGTCCTGGTGATCTGCTTTTGTAAAGATTAGTCAAGAAAACCCTATGGATCAGTTCTACTCTGAAGCACATGGGATTGCCATGAGTCAGAACTGACTTGGTGGCAACAAGTTTCCTTTTTTGTTGTTGTTTTGTTTTAAAGAGTCCCTGGGTGGTGCCAGACTACTAACCCAAATGCCTGCAGTTCAAACACTCCTAGAGGTGCTGTGGAAGAAAGGGCTAGCAATCTGCTTCTGAAAGGTCACAGCCGCGAAAACCCACTGAAGTGCAGTTCTACTCTGAAATATTTGGGATCACTATGGGTGGGAAGCCACTTGTCAGCAGCATTTTTTTTTTTAAATCTCATAGAAGTAGACCACCAGGCCTTTTGTGGCACTGCTGGTCATGTATGTATATCAATACGTATGATATGACAATATGGCTTTAGTCATAAGCAGTAATATGAGAAATGTAGAAATATAAAGAGAATAAATTCAACATTTGTAAAACTTATGTTGTAGATTCTGACCTTAATATCTAGCATCGCTATACAAGCATTTTTAAAATAAATTTCTCATGTAATTCAGTGCTTTTGAAAAATTTCCCCCTTCTTGTATTTTTTTTTTTATTAGAAAACAAAATTTGTGCAAATTAGAACATTTTCTGTCTTTCCTTGGCTACCAGAAGCTCAGGACTAGATTCTGGTAGAAGTATCTATCTCTCTCACTTCACGACACTTTATTTTTGAAGCAACTTCAAATCCTTAAATAAAATCTAGGCAGAATGTAATAAACACATACATTCTATTATATTTTCTTATAGTTCTTGAGCAATTTCTTTCATGGCAGAAAACATAGGAAGATTAGTTTTCTAGTGCAGTTCTCTTTAAAGACCCTTGGTTAAGTGTGGTGGTTGGGATTTTTATAGATTTAGGTAATTTTAAGTAGAAGAGATATCTTCTGGGTTAAATGTTGATTGGAACAATCTTTGACTGACTCTCAAGCTTTTTCTGCATGTCCTAAAAGAAAAGGTCTCCTGCAGTTCTGAGGTGCAGCCAAGCTCTGCTATGGGAGCTATAGTTTCATTGTGTAACTGTTTCATGGCCTGTGCCTGAGAGTTAAACAGTTACATAACTTTTTTCTGATTAAGGAAAATGTTTTTTTTTGTGTGTGTGCTTTAATTATGTTAATTTATTTTTCCAGTCATCATTATTGAGCATGTCCTGGTATGCACCAGCATCTTTAGACAGTGGAAATAGGTGGCTGGGATGGTAAATGCTGAAGTTTTTGAACTGACCAGGTGTTGGTCTTACAGGAGACTGCAGCTTGGGGAAGGAGACAAACACACAAGCACAACAGTACTTTTCAATCATTTCTTAAAGTGGCATTCCTGAGAAACAAACAAACAAAAAACTCTTCTTCTCCTTTATGGTAAAATTTGGGGTTGGCAAATGTCTGACATGGGAAATGAAGGGCTGGAGGATCAGGGTGCAGAGAATCTAAGAAGGTATCTATAAGGTATACTCATGAAAATAAGAATGCTAGCACATCAAGTACACAGGAATATTGTCAAGAAACTTTTCCTAAGGCTTGGAAACAAGACTTATCCTTCCTATGCCATATGGGGGCATTGTCTAACAAGGGGAATTAAATTATCTTGGGGGATGTGCCTTTGCTTGACTTTGCTGTTTATTATGGATTAAGGGCTCAAACTCTGTGAAGTTGCATGTTAACATGTAGATCTAGTGTGGTAGAGATGTAAATAATTTCTGCCAAGTAGAAAACCAAACCAAAAAACCAAGCCCACTGCCATCGAGTCGATTTCAACTCATAGTAACCCCCACAGGGTTTCCAAGGCTGTAAATTTTTATGGAAGCAGACTGCCTTAGCTATCTATCTTCCATGGAGCAGCTGGCAGGTTCAAACCACCAACCTTTTGGTTAGCAGCTCAATGCCTTCACCACAGCACTACTCCAATAGAAAAGATAACCCTAAAGGTATGGCTGTTATTGCCCTGTAGGACATTAATCAGTTTTGTATCTAGACTAGTGATCTTATTCTAAGATTTGTTTTTAAATGTCTATAAATATCCCATTCTTCAAAATGTTCTCTAAACTCAATTTGCCTTCTCACTATTTCCCTCAATAATGAGTTAATAGATCTTTGACAGGTGTTCATTTTATATTTGTATCAGAGTCATGTTTTCAACTATAAAAAGTTCTACATTGACAGTATGTATAGCATTGTCCACATCTTGCATAATTATTAGTGCAAAATCAATTTCCACTCACCATCCCTGTTAGAATCTCTCTCCCTGCAGTTTCTGTGAGCCAAGTAGGAAGTTATTTTGTTTTGTTGCAGATGCAGGAAAGAGACCTAGTCATCTCAGTTATGATTTTTATCTTCAAGTTCAATAGTTTTTACCTTTTTAACTTGGATTTCCTTTAGGGGGTCTCACCATGACCCATAGCATAAGGATACTTGATATGGAGAAAGCATTGAGGATTCTTTATTTAATCCACTCCACTCACTATGACATAGTAGAATTTCTCTGACATTCTTCCAGTATCTTTGCTCATGATAACTCCATGCCAGAGTTTATAGGGAGATAGTGTGGCACTACAATCAAGGTCCTCTATCCCTCATGTTTGATTTAGCTGTCTTATGTCTTTCTGACCTTAATAATTAATTAATTAAACAAATATTTATTGTGTACCTGACGGAAACTTTCCATCTGGGTATTAGCTGTTAACAATAGCAACAAAAGAACAGCATAAAAAAGCTTATTGAGTGCCTACAATGTGCCAGGCTAGGTTCTAAGCACGTCATGTTTATCAACTCAGACAAGATATCTTTGAGAATGGAAACTACACAACTTAATAGGATTGAAGACTAAGATTGAATTAACATGACTTCACTATTCCAGAAAACTTTTGTACAGAAAGATGAATTTGCTGATATGTTGATTGTTTACTTCATGAACTTCTGTCTCTCTCTCTTTGTATATACAGACACATACACAGATATACATACATACAGATAGATAGATAGGTAGATAGATAGATATAGATGTATTAGGTTATTAAATGACTGTTTACACTTCAAGGCTAACTTTCAAACCCTTGCCTACTGTGTCCACCAATCCCAAACTAATCTATCATAAACTTCATCCAGTTTTAATTGGGACCACTGCACTGAAATATCTGCTTTAAACTGAACTCCCAAATCTTAAATTATCCTGCCCTTCACCTCTCCCTTCTGAGATGGTACTAAGATTTTGTCAAGGTACTGAACTTCTTTACTGTAGTAACAATATGCTTGAGTTAGTCTGAGCAGCACCTTATTTTGATGGTCTTTTCAGAGAGTTGGCAGGCAGTCCACACCTGCCTTCACAGAAGATAGACCATAAGCAAATAAGCATGTGATAACATTCAAGGTAGTAATAAGAGCTATGAAGGAAAAGAAAAGAGGTGAATGGGAATAGAGAGTATTTTGTAGTAGGGGCTATCTTAGATAAGGTGCTTAGGAGGTCTTCACTAAGGAAAGGAAACCTGAGCAGAGACCTGAGGGAATTGAGAAGATCTGGGGAACAATGCTGAAAGGAACAGAAAGTAAAAAAATCATGAGGTGATTATGGTGTGTTTGAGGAATGGCAAGATGGTTGGAGCATAATGAACTAAAGAACTGAGATGTGAAGGGAGATGTAAGAAGGAACCATGGTAAGGTGGTTGGATTTTGTTCTAAATATGAAGGAGAAGACTTCAGAGGAATTTAAGCAGGGGAATGACATGATCCAATATACCTTTTTAAAAGATTACTCTGTAGAGACTGGATTATGGACACATGAAAGGATTTGGGCAAATACTCAGGAGACTATTGTAGAAGTCCAAATGAAAGATGATGGTAGTCAGACTTGGATGCTATCAACAGAAGTGCTGCCTGGATTTGGGACATATTTGAAGACAGAGCTTCCAGGACTTACTAATTGATTCAGAGATCTTAAGCATCCTAGTCAATGGTGGTATTGAGGTAGGAAGAGTGGAATAGAAGAAAGAGGAAGGAAAACAAAGAATTTTGATCTGGATATGTTGAGTTTGAGGTGCCTTTTAGGTACCTAAGTTGAGATGGATGGATGCATGAGGTGATAAGAGGCTAAGTCATTATATAAACTCACTCCCCTTATATCTCTGGGAGTTCAAAGGCAAAATCCTCCTCTGAGGCCCTACTACCTTTCCTCTTTCTCATTGTATCCCTGAATTTTCTTTCTTCCAATCGTTCCTAGTAAGAATTGCTTGGAATTTACATATGTTAAAACCAAAAGGAATACAGAAGTAAATCTACATATTGTAGAGTTTCACCTCAGAGAAATTTACAGTGGAGAGAAGAATTATTTAATTAGCATTACATTATGAAAAGGGCTATAGCACATTTTTTAAAAAGAAACTGTTAAGATTTTGAACCCACTAGTGGGTTGAAAAATCAGTTTAGTGGATAGTGAAATCAATTTAATGGGTCACAAATAACATTTGAAAGAATGAAATAGAATGAAGAATAAAAGAGTTCATTACATATAATTAGGGTAAGTATTGTTACATGAAATTTTTGTTTCACACACATATATGTATGTGCTGGGTCACCATATAAAAAGTAATTTTTATAGTGAATTACAAATGACTCCGAAAGACACTGCCATAGGAGAGGCATATCCAAAGTATTTGTCTTCAGATAACAGCAATTTCAAAGAGTAATGCTATGTCCATAGTTAGGGCCAAGCCCACATAATCTTTGCTACCTTAATTTCTCTCATCTATACAGTGGGAATAATATTTTCTCCCTGTGTATAAGTCTGGATTCTTCTAGTTGCAACTGAGAAAAACTCAGACTAAAATCGCTTAAGTAATATTTAAAAAATGCTTTATTGGAAGGATGTTGGGTAGGCTTATAGAGTCTGAAGCATGAGCTTAAGGAGAAGCTGGGCAAGTCTGAGGCCTGGTACTAGAGCTGGAAATTTGGTCTATTTGCTTGGCTTCTTTCTCCCCTTTTGCAGACAGCTATCTTCACGTGCCAACAATTATGGTTACCATTTTTCTTGGGTTCATATCCTTCTAGCTCTGAGATCTAAGAGACAAAATATTGTCCCTTACTAGGGTCAATTAGAATATACCCTAATTGGAATACTCCTCACTTATTGATGTAGTTAGGTTCCAAAGACTTGGCTGTTATGTGAAAATTGGTGTTATGTGAAAATGAAGGATGACCACATCAGATCACAAAATGAAGGATGACTACATTATTTCATAATTGCCAAACCATTGAGAATCATTGCTCAGCCAAGTGGACACACACAGCCAGCATTACTTTCACTTTGAACCTCAGTGTTTGTTATTGCCAGGTGTACATTGTTAATGTACAAAATAGTCAGATGGTAAACTTTTTTTTTTTTTTTACTATTATCATATTATCATAAATACAAAATGTCAGATAACAAGATAGTTGGTAATGTGTACTCCCAGGGCAAAGCTCAGATTGATCCATCTCTGAGCACATACCCAGCCCTAAATAATCACCTTGGCCAACAGGAAGAGAGCTAAGATTGGCCTGGCTAGGTCTTGTGTAGAGGGCTGGTTGTGGTACTACATGCCTAGAAGTTTGGAGGAACAGCAGGTAAGCTAATGTGAATGGAGAGGAATGAGCCAGGGGCAAGGATGGATTATCCAATATACCCAACTGTGGTCTGTGTGCACATGTACACATGTGCTAAAGAAAGACACTGAGCAAAAGGATGATAGAAAGACAAAAAATGAGAGCTATTGTATCTTCTATATCCCACAAAAATGTTCTGAGAATGAATAAAACATAGTTCATGAGAGGTTCTGAACTTGTAATTTACCTTGAGGAATAATTCAAATGTCTTCATAGTAAACTAGTATTTGGAATTAACACTTGGGTTCATGGATTTTCTTGAATTCATGGGTTTTCTTGGGTTTTTGCTTGGGTGTGGCTCTATATTAAGACAGGGCCCGAGGTAGGCAAGTCCAGGGCTTGGAGGCTGCTTTTCACTTGGGTGTGGCTCTTTATTAAGGCCGCGACCTGAGGTAGACAGGCAAGGGGCTTGGAGGCTGCTTTTCACTTGAGGATGGCTATATATTAAGGCCAGGGCCTGAGGTAGGCAGGCCTAAGGCTTGGAGAATGCTTTTTGTTTGGGTGTGGCTCTATATTAAGGCCATGGCCTGAGGTAGGCAAGTGCAGAGGAGTTAGGAGCAACTAAAGGAGATGAACTTGTCTGTAAGTTTGTCATCCTGTGGCGGCTTACATGTTGCAGTGAAGCTGGAGGCTATGTCACTGTGTTGCAAAATGCCAACAGGGCTACCCATGGTGAAGAGGTTTCAGCAGAATTTCCAGGCTTAGAAAGACTTGGAAGAAGGAAGAGGCCATCCACTTCTCAGAGAATTGGCCAGTGAAAACCTTATGAATAGCAGTGAAACACTGTCTGATACATTACTGGAAAACTTTATGGACAGCCCTGAAACATTGTCCAACACACTGCTGGAAGATGAGCTCATCAGGTCGGAAGGCACTCAAAATTTGACAGGGGAAGAGCTGACTCCTCAGAGTAGAGACAATCTTAACAATATGGATAGGGTAAATCTTCTGGGACCTCCATTGGCTGATGTGGCATGGCCCAAAATAAGCAGAAATAGATGAACAAACATCCATTAATAATTGGAACATGAAATAAACAAAGTATGAATTTAGGAAAATTGGAAGTTGTCAAAAATGAAATGGAATGCCTAAAGATCAATATCCTAAACATTAGTGAGCTGAAATGGACTGATTTTGGCCATATTGAATCAGACAACCATATGATATACTATGCTGGGAATAACAAATTGAAGAGGAATGGTGTGGCATTAATCACAAAGAGTGTTTCAAGATCTGTCTTGAAGTACAATGCTGTCAGTGATAAGATATCCATATGCCTTCAAAGAAGACTGGTTAATACTACTATTATCCAAATTTATGTGTCAACCACCAAAGCCAAAGATGAGGATATTGAAGATTTCTACCAACTTCTTGAGTCTCAAAATGATCAAACATGCAATCAAGATGTGTTGATTATCACTGGTGACTGGAATGCAAAAGTTGGAAGCAAATATGGGTTACTGGTAGTTGGAAAATATGGCCTTGGTGATGGAAATAATTCTGGAAATCGCATGATAGAATTTTGCAAGACCAACAATTTATTCATTGTAAATACCTTTTTTCAACAACACAAATGGTGGCTATACACATGGAGTTCACCAGATGGAGTACACAGGCATCAGATTGACTACATCTGTGCAAAGAGGCAATGGAGAAACTTACTATCTTCAGCCAAAACAAGGCCAGGAGCTGATTGTGGAACAGACCATCAACTGCTCATATGCAAGTTCAAGTTGAAACTGAAGACAATTAAAACAACTCCATGAGAGCCAAATTATGACCTTGATAATATCCTTTCTGAATTTGGAGACCATTTAATGAATACATTTGATGCATTGAACACCAAGGACTGAAAACCAGAATTATGGGATGATATCAAGAACATCATCCATGAAGAAAGCAAAAGGTCATTAAAGAGACAAGAAAGGAAGAGACCAAAATGGATGTCAGAAGAGGCTCTGAAACTTGCCATGAGTGGAGAATAGGTAAAGCAAATGGAAGAACTGACAAGATAAAGGAGCTGAACAGAAGATTTCAAAGAGCAGCTTGAGAAAGCAAAGCCAATTACTATAATGAAATGAGCAAAAAGACCTGGAGTTAGAGAACCAAAAGGGAAGAACACGCTTGACATTTCTCAAGCTGAAAGAACTGAGGAAAAAGTTTAAGTCTTGAGTTGCAATACTGAAAGATTCTATGGGCAAAATATTGAATGGCACAGGAAGCATCAAAAGAAGATGGAAAGAATACACAGAGTCACTGTACCAAAAAGGCTTGGTCAGAGTTCCAGTAAGATGGTGGAATAGGCACAAAGACTTCACAGACCCTCTTCAACAAAGAAAAGGGGAACCAATTAACAAAGACACAGAAGATAATCCTGGGCCCCTGAGCTTTGAAGGGAAGGATAGAGAAGTGGACTAAACTCTAACTAGCAGAAGAATTTGCATGAAAACACCAAAAAAGGAGACATACAGAGCTGTGGTCTAGCAGCAATCCTGATGGCACAGACAGCTTAGATATTGCTAAGTGGTGGTAGGACCTAAGAATTAACCTAAAAATCAGGCCTGCTAGGCAGGGACTGCACAGAGGACTGCTCTGATGGCTGGTGAATAAAAGGGAAAGCAGAGAAGAGGAAAGCAGGCAGAGCTGTGAATTTTTGCCTGTCCGGAGGGCGCAGCCATTTTGAATGTTTACAAGTGGCTTGACTGTTTTGGATATTTAAAGCAACAGCATTCTCCCAGATTCCAGGGACTTAAGAAGCTTCACTTGCTGGGAACTGCAAAGATATGCCACTCAGACTACTGAAAAGGTGCGACATTCCCCTTGTTACTCCTATATCTCACACCCTCTTGGTGAAGGGAGGTGCAGCCATCCCTCACTCCCAACCACCTTCCAGGCTGGCAGGAATTCCATCCCAGTGTGTGTGCTCCAATGGAGTCTGGATGCCCTACCCTGCCCTGTACAGATTTTTTTTTTCTTTTTTTTTAGTTTGTTTGTTTTTGTCTGTTTTAAAATTACTGCTATTATTTTACTTCTGTCCTTTTTTATTATCATTCTTTATTCTTCCCCTTCCAGGTTCTAGTTTTCAGCTTTTTTTCTTTTCCCTGTTCATGGTTCCAATTTTTTTTCTTCTTTCTTGTGGGTAACCCTGTTCCTTGTTTTTCTTTTGGCATTTTTCCCATTTTTTTCTTCATTATTCTCCCTCTCTACTTTGTACTCTTATTTCCCTCTCCCCAGATGTTGTGGTGTCTTTTTCTCCCCCTCTTCTCTTTTTTGATTACTATTCTTGTGTGATTACATGGTGTGTTTTTTGTCCATTTGCTTTTACTTTTTTGATGGTTATTCAATTGTAATTTTTGTCTAACTGAGTGGGAGACAGCAACAGTCCCATACAACATAACTACACCACACCTTCTGCAGCTTCACTTACTGAGTGAGAGTCACCACCTCCTTCTCCACCAATGGACCTGTGATAAACAACCACCAAGAAGAGCCTGACTCATCCTTAGCTGCTCTTCACAAACAGTTAACAGACATCTAAATATAACAATGTTACAATGTCTCGGAGATAACAGACCATCGCAGACCACACAGAAAACCAGATAAAGAGGTAGAAACAAGGGAGCAGGATACAGACCCAGAACACATCCCTGAGGAAGAAACAGCATTGGAACTCCCTGATAAGGAATTCTAAAAAATTGTATTTAGGTATCTTCAAAAGATTGAGAGACAAATCAAGGAAAACACAGACAAATCCCTAGAAGAATTTTGGAAGAAAATACAAGAATAAAATGACAAAATAAATGAAAAATCAGAAATGATTCAAAATCTCCAGATAGAAATCCAGATTAATACTAAATTGTCAGAAATAGATAACACATTGGAGGGGCAAAAGAGTAGGTTTGATGCAATGGAAGACAGAATTAATGAGATGGAAGAAAAATACCTGAATACTTCTTTGGAAAGGGATCAATCAGAAAAAAAGATCAAAACAAAATGAAGAAAGCCTAAGGATCATGTGGGATACCACCAAAAGGAATAACTTACATGTCATTGGAATTCCAGAACAGGAAGAGAAAAATAAAACCACTGAGAAAATTGTCCAAGATTTATTGGAAGAGAACTTCCCTGATATGATGAAAGATGAGAATATATCCATTCAGGAAGTCCAATGAACCCCAAACAGGATAGACCCCAAAAGAAAATCACCAAGGCATATCATCATCAAACTAATAGAAACCAAAACAAAGACAGAATCCTGAAAGCAGCATGGGAAAAACAAAAAGTTACTTACAAAGGACAACCATTAAGAATGAGCTCTGATTTCTCAGCAGAAGCCATGCAAGTGAGAAGGCAATGGGATGGTATATGTAAAACACTGAAAGAGAAAAATTCTCAACCAAGAATTATATACCCAACAAAATTGTCCCTCAAGTATAATGGTGAAAATAGGAGATTTCCAGATAAGCAGAAACTAAGGGAATTTGCTAAAACCAGACCAACCTTACAAGAGATATTAAAGGGAGTCCTTTAGACAGAGAACCAAAAATACCAAATAGTAACTGACTATTATTACACAAGATGACATACCCAGAAACCACAGCTATGGACATAGCCAAAGTAAAATAAGCTTACAAGATTGTAAACAGAGAACCAGAGACTTCAGTTGGCAAATGAGGACAACTACAAACCAAAAAGAGGGAAAATACAGTGTAGTTACAAAACTTTTACATGGTGAGGAAGTCAAGAGAGTTGCAAGATAGAATGGACTATTCCAAACTCAGGGAGAAAATTATAAATCACAGGGTAGCCTCAAAGAAAAATGATAAACCTTCACATCACGATAAAAAAGAGGATGAACACAAATATTCAGCAAATACTAAAACAAAAGCAACAAAGGAAATGATAACATGATTCATAAACATAATGAGCTCAGCACAGAAAATAATATGGAACAAAGAAAACAGGGACACCATGAAAAAACACATAACAAAATGACAGCAACCAATTCATACTTGTCAATAATTACATTGAATGTTGATGGATTAAATGCACCACTCAAGAGAGGGAGAGTGACAGATTGGATAAGAAAACAAAACCAATCAATATGCTGTCCACATGAGACACACCTTAGAGAAAAAGACAAAAATAGACTAAAAATCAAAGGTTGGAAAAAGATATATCAAGCAAACAGCAACCATAAAAGAACAGGAGTGACAATATTACTTTCTGATCAAAATGACTTTAAGAGAAAAACCCACCATATGAAACAAGGAAGTACATTATGTAATAATTAAAGGATCAATTGAACGAGAAGATATAACCATAATAAATATCTATGGAACCAATGAAAGAGCCCCAAAATACATAAATCAGACTTAAAAAGAGTTGAAAAGTCAAATAGATGACTCCACAGTCATAGTGGAGATTTTAATACACCACTTTCAATGAAAGATAGAACAACAGGAAGGAAACTCATCAAAGATGCAGAAGAGCTAAACAATGCAATCCATTAACTTGACCTTATAGACATCTACAGAGCACTTCACCCAACAACAGCACAATATACATTCTGTTCCAGTGCACATGGAACATTTTCCATGATAGATGATACGTTAGGCTATAAAGCTAGCTATAATGAATTTATAAACATTGAAATACTGCAAAGCATATTCTCAGATCATAATGCTATGAAATTAGAAATCAACAATAGGAATATCAATGGAAAAAGAGTAAACACATGGAAACTGAACAACACCCTCCTCAAGAAAGAGTGGGTAAGAGAAGAAATAAAACATGAAGTTGAAAAATTCCTTGAATCAAATGAGAATGAAAACACAACATACCAAAATCTTTGGGACACAGCAAAAGCAGTGATCAGAGGCCAATTTATACCAATAAATGCACACGTCAAAAAGAAGAAAGGGCCAAACCAACACTTTAAATCAACATCTCCAACAATTAAAAAAAGCACCACAAGAAAAGCCTACAGTAACAGGAAGAAAGGAAATAATCAAGATTCGAGCAGAAATCAATGAAACAGAAAAGAGAAAGACAATAGAAAAAAATCAACAAGACCAGAAGCTGGTTTTTTGAAAAGATTAGTATAATTAACAAACCACTGGAAAATTTAACAGCAGAAAGAGGGAGAGAATACAAATAACACGAATAAGAAACAAAATGGGTGACATCAAAACAGAACCAATGGAAATAAAAAGGATAATATCAGGATACTAGGAAGAACTATACGCCAACTAATTTGAAAATCTGGAACAAATAGACAGATTTCTAGACACCCCACTTACCTAAACTAACAGAGACTAACATGGAGAAGTTGAACAGATCCATAACAAAAGAAGAAATTGAACAGGTAATCAAAAAATTACCAACAAAAAAAAGGCCTGGCCCAGACAGTTTAGAATTCTATCAAACATTCAGAGAAGAACTGACACCAATCCTACTCAAACTATTCAAAAACACAGAAAAGGATGGAATCCTCCCTAACTCATTTTATGAAGCAGCCAGAATCTTGATACCAAAACCAGGCAAAGACATCACTCAAAAGGAAAACTACACATCAATATCCCTCATGAATATAGATGCAAAAATCTTCAACAAAATCCTAGCCAATAGACTC
>NW_006921590.1:20007852-20060188 GCF_000298275.1 Orycteropus afer afer | reverse complement strand
CATCAACATTTTTTAAGGATATGGAAAAACCAATCACTAACTCTATATGGAAAGAAAAGAGACCTCGGATAAGCAAAGCACTATTGAAGAAAAAGAACAAAGTAAGAGGTCACACACTGCCAGATCTCAAAACCCACTATATAGCCACAGTGGTCAAATCTGCCTGGTATGGGTATAAGGACAGACATATAGACCAATGGAATAAAATTGAGAACCCAGAAACAGATCTATCGCCCTATGGACAGCTGATTTTTGACAAAGGGCTGAAATCCATTAAATAGGGAAGAGAATGTTTGTTTAATAAATTTAATAAATGGTGCTGGCAAAACTGGAGATCCATTTGCAGAAAAATAAAACAAGATTTTTACCTCACACCATACACAAAAACTAACTCCAGATGGATCAAAGACTTAAATGTGAAACCTAAAACTATAGAATTCCTCAAGAAAAACTAGGGACAAATTTAGGGGCCCTAATATGGTGTAAATAGACTATCAAGCATAACCCAAAATGCACAAACAGCAGAAGAGAAACTAGATTAATGGGACCTTCTAAAAATTAAATTTGTATGTGCTTCCAAAGATTTCTCCAAAAGAGGGAAAAGAGAACCTACAGATTGGGAAAAAATAATTGACATATCTGACAAAGGACTTATCGCTATATAGATAACTTATCTCTATATAGATAAATTATCTCTATATAGAAAACTCCAACACCTCAATAACAAAATGATAAATAATCCAATTAAAAAATGGACAGAAGACATGAATAGGCACTTTGCCAAGGAGGATATTCAAGCAGACAACAAACATATGAAGAAATGCTCATGATCATTAGCCATTAGAGAGATGCAAATCAAAACAACAATGAGATACCATCTTGCCTGAGCACTAACAGCAAAGTTCAACAAGACAGAAAATAACAAATGCTGGTGAGGATGCGGAGAGATTGGGACTCCTACACTGCTGGTGGGACTGTAAAATGGTGCAATCACTGTGGAAAGCAGTATGGCGATTCCTTAAAAAGTTGGAAATAGAAATACCATTTGATCCAGCCATTGCATTACTAGGTATATATCCTGAAGAAGAGAGAGCCATGACAAGAACAGACATATGAACACCCATGTTCATTGCAGCACTATTTACAATAGCCAAAAGATGGAAACAACCTAGGTGTTGATCAATTGAGGAATGGATAACCAAACTATGGTATATACACCCAATGGAATACTTGTTGTGGTGGTGGTGGTTATGTGCCGTTGAGTCAGACTCAACTCATAGCGACCCCTCCTAGGGTTTCTGAGGCAGTATTACTACAGAAGTAGATTGCCCCATCTTCCTTCTGAGCAGTGGCTGGTGGGTTTGAACCGCCAGCCTTCTGATTAGCAGTCAAGTGCCTCAGGCACTACACTGCCAGAGCTCCCAATGGAATACATGTTATTGTTGTTGTTATATGCCATCGAGTCAAACCCGACTCATAACGACCCCTCCTTGTGTTTCTGAGGCAGTATCACTATGAAAGTAGATTGCCCAACCTTCCTTCCTAATGGAATACTATGCAGCCCTAAAGAATAATGTAGAATCTGCAAAATACCGCATAACATGGATGAGCTTGGAGGACACTATTCTGAGTGAAATAATCAATCACAGAAGGACAAATATTGTATTAGTCCATTATTGTAAACGTCAAGGAAAAGTTTATATATGGAAGGAAATTTTCTTTGTTGGTTGCCAGGGATGGGAGAAGAGGTTAGGGAACACTGTTAGATAGGTAGAGATAAGTATTGATTTGGGTGAAGAGAAGGCAATGTACCAAATGTGAGTGATCAACATGGTGGCACTGAGGAAGAGGAGGACATAGAGAGGTACATGGGAGATGCAGACAACAAAGATGATCCCTTTTGCACATACAGTACTGCATTGTCAGTGAAGGCAAACATCGGTATAAGGGTGGATAGATGGGTGGGCAGGCTGAACTATTAGGTATATCTATGCAGCAGGGAGTGCAACCAAGACCATGCATAGGGTTTGCAGACAATGGTTCTACAATTGTTTTTTGTATGTTCTGTAAGAATTCCCAGGGATATAGTAGAGCTGACAGGGTTGTAGTCACTTCTTGGTCACAGCCAGCTACCCAGAAGGACCAAGTAGTTGAACCTGTGGGTTCAGGACCATAGTCACAGGGGACACCAAGGTCAATTGGCATAACATACCACACAAAACATTGTTCCACCTCCTACTTTGGCGAGTAGTGACTGGGATCTTAAAAGCTTGCAAGCAGCCATCTGGATGCAATGATGGGTCTCTCCTCATCCAGACCAAAGAAGAATGAAGAAAGCAAAGTTTCATGGAAACAATTAGTCCTCATGACTGGTACACCATGCAATCCTCAGCCTATATGACTGAGACCAGAAGAACTAGATGGTGCCTGGCTACCACTGTCAAACATGCAGAGGGGGATCTATGTAGGAGATCCTGGATAGAGAAGGAGAACAATGTGGATCAAAACTCAAAATCATTTGGGGGGAGGGCAGCAGGGGACCAGGTTTGCTGGTCTGATGGAGCCTGGCGGAACCACTGAGACTATGGTCCCTGGTTGCCCTTCAGGTCTGGAATTGAATGCACACCTGTGGCTTCCAGCCAAACAAAAGACAGGTATATGAGTTGAACATGTACCTAACGTAGATACACTCCTTGGAGAGAACAATCATGGGAGAAAGAAGGAAGACAGCTCAGAGGGCAGGAGTGCTTGGAGGGATGGACACTGGGAAGGTAACTATAGGGAGGGGAGCTGTTGCATTGGGGTAAATTGTAGTCAATGTCATGAGAACACATGTGTGAACTGCTCTATGGAAGGTGAATTTGCTCTGTAAACCTTCACCCAAATCACCATAAAAAAAAAAAAAAAAAAAGACTTGGTCAATGTTCATCCATTCGGGAGATGGCAAATGATCAAGATCCAACGGTACTGAAAGAGGAAGTCAAAGCTGCACTGAAGGAATTGGTGGAGAACAAGGCTCCAGGAAATGATGGAGTACCCACTGAGATGTTTCATCAAACAGATGCCCTACTGGAGTCACTCAGCTATGCCAAGAGAATTGGAAGACAGCTATCTGGCCAGACTGGAAGAGATCCATATTTGGACCCATTCCAAAGAAAGGTGATCCCACAGAATGTGGAAATTATTGAATAATATCATTAATATCACATGCAAGTAAAATCTTACGTAAGATAATCAAAAAACAGTTGCAGCAGTGTATTGACAGAGAGCTTCCAGAAATGCAAACTGGATTCAGAAGAGGACATGGCGCAAGGAATATCACTGCTGATGTCAGATGGATCTTAGCTGAAAGCAAAGAATACCAGAAAGATGTTTATTTGTGTTTTATCGACTATTCAAAAGCATTTGATTGTGTGAATCATAACAAATTGTGGATAACATTGAGAAAAATGGGAATTCCAAAACACTTAATTGTACTCATGATGAACCTGTACATAGATCAGGAGGCTATCATTTGAACAGAACAAGGAGATACTGCATGGTTCAAAATCAAGAAGGGAGTGCATCAAGATTGTGTCCTTTCACCATACTTATTCAATGTGCATGCATGCTGAGCAAATAATCTGAGAAGCTGGATCAGATGAAGAAGAATGTCACATCAGGATTAACAACCTGTGATATGTAGATGACATAACTTTGCTTGGTGAAAGTGAGGATGTCCTGAAGCACCTACTGATGAAGGTTAAAGACTACAGTGTGAAGTATGGATTACACCTCAATATATAGAAAACAAAAATCCTCACAACTGGTCCAAAAAACAGCTTCACGGTGGATGGAGAAAAGACTGAAGTTGTCAAGGATTTCATGTTACTTGGCTCCACAATCAACAGCAATGGAAGCAGCAGTCAAGACATCAGACAACGTATTGCATTGGGTAAATCTGCTGCAAAGGACCTCTTTCAAGTGATAAAAAGTAAAGATGTCTCCGTGAAGACCAAGGTGAGCTAACCCAAGCCATGGTATTTTCAATTACCTCATATGCACGTAAGAGCTGGGTAATGAATAATGAAGTTCGAAAAAGGGTTGATACTTTTGAGTCATAGTGTTGGAGAATACTAATAATACCATGGTCTGCTAAAAGGACTAACAAATCTGTCCTGGAGGAAGTGCAGTCAGAATGCTCCTTGGTAGTGAGAATGGCCAGACTTCATCTCACCTACTTTGGTCATGTTGTCAGAAGGGACCGTTCCCTGGAGAAGGATATCATGCTTAGTAAAGTGGAGGGTCAACAAAGAAGGGGAAGGCCCTCAATGAGCTGGATCGACACAGTGGCTGCAGCAATGGGCTCAGGTATAGCAAGGATTGTGAGACTAGCACAGGACTGGGCAGTGTTTTGTTCTGCTGTGTATAGCGTCGCTACGAGTCAGAGACAACTCGATGGCACCTAACAACAACAACAACAAGTTGGGTTCATAAAAAGAGCAAGATGTGATTAATACTACAGGAGGTGCCTTACGGACCACCCCACCCTCTGCTTGATGTGTATGATGCCTTCCCAAGTAACCTCTGGGTATCAGCCTAGCTCAGTCAGGTCTGTCCAGCATTTTGTGATATATTAAACATGCTGGTTATAGTAACTTAACATAGGAAAGACCCAGGAACACTGTGATCCAAAATCTCCAAAAGATCATGAGATAGAAACTCTAAGTTTTCTGATTTCAAATGCCTCGCATGTATAATAAGCTTCATACTTAGAAAATGATGGTATCTGGTAATGGTGAGGAAAAATATTTGCTAATGAAAATCTAACTGAGGAATGATGAAGCTAAACACCATTTGATTTGGTTAGTTTCTCTAAATGATTGGTTTAGTGATAACTTATCCACAGAAAAAGTTCCTTTATGCCAGACATTCTTTTCTTACAAGTATCACCTCACTTCAGATAAATCATCTTAATATCTTATGCTGTTCCAGAGAATGTCCAGGCTACCCAAATATTTTCTTGTCAATCTTCTGTAATATGTTCTGTCACATTGGGCCCTCCTGGGAATGAAACAGGTTTACTTTAAAATTTTATGAGATCAACTCCTCTATATCCAATGTCCAGTCATAGAATGGGATTATTAATACAGAATAAGTAACAGGCAACTGAATTAGAGGACTGTAATTCCATTGAGAGGCTCTAGATTTTTAAATTAATTTAATGCTTATGAATGCTATAATACTGACAGCTCAGGAGAATGAAGTGGGTTTTTTTTTTTTTTCCGGTGAGTGAGTACCAGCTGTGTCTGAGACTGAGACCAAAACTTTTGACAAGGCCTGTTAAGGTGATTCTTCTTTGTGGGAATGGATAGACCTATATTTTTCTGACCTATTTCTTCAGAATAAGAGACTGTGGCAAGGCTTTGGGGTCTAAGAAACCTGGATTCATATCCTAACGCTGTCTTTTGCTTATAATGTGATTTAAGTAGAGTTGCCAGATAAAATACAGGATACCCACTTAAATTTGATTTCTAGGTAAACAATAAATAATTTTTTAGTATAATTACGTACCCAATATTACATGGGACACACTTATGCTAAAACAATTATTTGTGTCTCTTATATCTAAATTTCACTGGGCTTCCTGTATTTTTATTTGCTAAATCTGAAAACTCTAGATTCAGGACAACTTACTTAAACTCTCTTTGTCTTGTTTCCTCTTCTCTAAAATAAAACTAACAACAATTATCTTTCAGGGATACTGAGAGCTTAGATAATATAATTTATTCATTCAACAAATGTTTATCTACTGCCTACTATGTGCAGTAAACGAAAGGTAAGAATCTGTGCTCATGAAGCTCACATGCAATTATGAAGAAGATGGAAAATAAAGAGAGAAAGCGGTTACATGTTATGGGAAGAAAATAGCAGCAGGGAAGAGGGGGGGATTGGTGGTGAGGAGTTAGGATTTTAAGTAGGTTGGTCAGAAATGTCTTCACAGGGAAAGTGGTGTTTGACTGAAAAGAGGAAGGAAGGAAGGAAGGAAAGAAGAAAGCCATGTGGATAGCTGGAGGGAGACTATCTCAGGTAGAAAGATCAGTAAGGGTACCAGCCCTGAGGATGCCTGGCATATTGGTGGAACAGCAGGGAGACAATTGTGACTGGAGAGGAATGAGCTAGGGGCAGGGATGAATTACCTAATAAGCAAGGTAAGCATAGATTTAATTGTGCTTACTTACTAATCTCTAGTGAACAATTTCACCTGTAATAAATAGTTTCACTTGAGATTCAAAATGTCAACAATGTGGTGAAACACAGATGAAATTATTCACTACAGATTAGTAAGCAAGCAAAATTAATCCCATGTATACTTTGCTTACTGTAAGCCAGTACATACTGTGCTTACTGGTTGATCCACTCCTGGGCAAGGGGAGAGGAGAAAGCTAGTATGTATAAATGTCTGTTACATTATCGGTTCCCTTATCCTATTGCTATAGGGCTATCTGGACCCAGATGAATGCTAGTTGATGACTAAAGAGCCCATCCCAAAAGTCTTAAGTCTTCTGCAAGCTACTTGTAAAATCATAGTTTACTCAATCACAAAGAGATGACAATAGTAGCACACAGCCTCGCCTCACAAGGCTGTTCAAGGAATCAACAGAAGAAGGATTTGAGAAGAAGAAACTGCCAGACTCTTGTACTATTATTCAGAACTGTGTGGAGCCCTTTAGTTCTTTCTACTTTCCTCCCCCAAAGAGAGCAAGCATAATTCAGTAATTTCTGTAATTGAATGTACTTTCCTGTCTTTAGCTGGTTAGCTCAGAGCTCTTGATTGATGAGTCCAAGGCTATGAGTTTTGGCCATTATGATGGCCAATTAGTGTCACTCTGTTCCAACCTGCACATATAAAGTAAGCCCCATTTCTTCAGGGAAAGCAGCTTAGATGACATTAACCCATATGTTATAAGGGAACCTTGCTGTGAACTTCAGAGGCAGGACTAGAAGCATGGTGGCAAAGTCGAGGGGAAGACAAGTGAGAATCAGTAAAGAAGGCCTTTGGAGCTAGAGGACCTATTAGAATGCAGATCAGCAATAATTAGGAGAAAGGCAGAGACTAGAGTTCGATCAATGCAGAGTTCTTGGTCAAAGCTTGAAGAAGCAGTTTGTTACCCAATCTGGTGAGATAATTTATGACCAGGAGCTGAGGCAAGGAGAAAGAGCAATGTAGAAGAAGGCCAAAATATCAACCCCAGACATAAAAAGCGCCCCCCCCCAAAAAAAAAAAACCCAAAAAACACCTCACTGCTTGTGAGTCTGATCCGAATCATAGCAACCTCTCCTAGCGTTTCTGAGGTGGTATGACTACAGAAGTGGATTCCCCACCTTCCTTCTAAGGGGTGGCTGGCGGGTTTGATCCAGCAGCCTTCTGGTTAGCAGTCAAATGCCTTAGGTACTACACCATCAGAACACTGCTTTCTAGTGAAAAATGGGATGGAGTAAATTCTTAGGGCAGATTTTTCTATGGGTGGTTAGAAACCACCTCCACCAGAAACACCTGGCAATTATGTTAAATGCAAATTACTAGGCTTCACTGACTCAGACTCAATGATATGGAGTTTGAAAATCTTCTCAGAATAAAAAAGACTTTGGTTATTCTGGTGTAAAGCCCCAAGCAGTTGCTGTTGAATTGATTCTGGTGCGTGGCAACTCCATGTGTGTCAGATTACAACTGTTCTCTATAGACTATTCAATGGCTGTTTTTTTGTAAGTAGATCACTGGGCCTGTCTTCTGAAGCACTTCTGAGTGGATTCGAACTGCTCATCTTTTGGTTAGCAGCCAAGTGTGTTAATCATTTGCACCATCAAGGAACTCCAATATAAAGCCATTTATGCTATAATCTGAAACCTGTTAGTAGAGTTAAGTATATTCACCTCTTAGAGTAAGGCACGAAGGAGCAGAGAGAAGGATTTTTTAAACACTAACCACTCTGTCCATGATGTAAATCCCTTTGTGCATTGTGTTTTTGTGCCAGTTAACTCCTTATTTTCTCTGTATCTTTCTTTAATTTTTTTTTTTTTTTTTTTCATGGATAATAGTCTTCTCGGGAGCTCTGGTAGCATAGTGCCTAAGGCACTTGACTGCTAACCAGAAAGCTGGCAGTTCAAACCCACCAGCCACTCCTCGGAAGGAAGATGGAGCAATCTACTTCTGTAGTAATACTGCCTCGGAAACCCAAGGAGTGGTCACTATGAGTCAGGTCTGACTCGACAGCACATAACAACAACAATAATAATAGTCTTCTCTAACTAAATCAAATCTGAGTCCAGGGACCATGGTTTTTCTTCTTTGAATTCTGAGTAGTATCTAATTTAGTGCTGGGCATGTGTAATTTCAGTAGTTACTTTCTGACTTCAAGGATTCATTACACAGTTATCCTCTCTACCTCTTTACCTATGATTAATCAACATTTTTGAAATGTGCTGATGGTCATAGATAGCCAATATAATAAGATATGCATGAATCTACATAAAACCTTCTTATCATTTGGAAAATAGCTTATTATTCTCAACATTGGCTGCACAATAGTGTGTTTAAAATCCAGATGCCCAGGATGTACCTCAGACCAATTAATCAACAAGTTCTTGGGTTGGGACCCAGGCTTTACCATTTTTCAGAGCTCCCCAAAACCACCCATTACCACTGAGTTGACTCCAACTCATAGTGACCCTTTATGACAGAGGAGAACTCCCCTATGGGGTTTTTCAAGGCTGTAAATCTTTATGGAAGCTAACTGCTTCATCTTTCTTGCATGAAGCAACAGGTGGGTTCCAACTACCCACCTTTTGGTTTATAGTTGAATGCTTTAACCACCACATTACCAGAGCTCCTTTCAGAGCTCCCCAGGTAATTTCAATATGAAGTCAAATCTGAGAACTACACTCCAGAGCAGTGTTTTTCAAACTTTAATGTGCACACAAATCACCTGTAGATCTTGTTAGAATGCAGATTCTGGTTCAGAAGTCTCAGATGGGGCTTTTGATTTTGTCAGGACTTCAAACCAGTTCATTCTGTTTTGACCTCCTGCTGAGAATATGCATTTCCATCCAATGACCTGGAACAGGTAAAGGGAGAGCCCCAGGCAGGAAGTGGGAGCCAGGCCAACTGCCAGAACAAGAAAGAGGAGAGTCCCAACAGGAAGCAAGAGCCAGCAGATGGCCGGAACAGGTAGAGGGAAGGCCAGGAAGTGAGTGGAGGGTTTGAAACAGCTAAGGGAGATAAACTTATCTGTCAGTTTGTCATACTGTGGTGGCTTGCATGTTACTGTAAGGCTGGAGGCTGTACCACCAGTGTTTCATATGCCAGCAGGGTTACTCATGGTGGACAGGTTTCAGCAGAGCTTCCAGATTGAGACAGACTTGGAAGAAGGAAGAGGCCATCATCTGCTTCTCAAAGAATTGGCCAGTGGAAACCTTAGGAATAGCAGTGAAACACTGCCGCATATATTACTGGACAACTTTATGAATAGCCCTGAAACATTGTCCAATACAGTGCCGAAGATGAGTCCCTAAGGTGGAAGGGCACTCAAGATATGACTGGAAAAGAGCTGCCTCATCAAAGTAGAGCAAACCTTAATGATACGGATAAAGTAGAGCTTTTGAGACTTTCATTTGCTGATAAGGCATAACTCAAAATAAGAAGCAACTGCTGCGAACATCCATTAATAATCAAAACATGGAATGTACAAAATATGAATCTAGGAAAATTGGAAGTTGTCAAAAATGAAGTGGAATGCATAAGGATTGATATGCTAGGCATTAGTGAGCTGAAATGAACTGGTTTTGGCCATTTTGAATCAGACAACAATATGATTCATCTACTATGCCAGGAATGACAGAGTGAAGAAGATTGACATGGCACTCATAATCACAAAGAATGCTTCAACATCTATCCTGAAGTACAAGGCTGTCAGTGATAGGATAATATCCATACCCCTATAAGGAAGACCAGTTAAGACTACTATTATTCAAATTTATGCACCAACCACTAAAGCCAAAGATGAGGAAATTGAAGACTTACCAACTTCTGCAGACTGAAATTGACTGAACATGCAATCAAGATGTGCTAATTATCACTGGAGATTGGAATGCAACAGTTGGAAACAAATAAGAATCACTGGTATTTGGAAAATTTGGTCTCAGTGATAGAAATAATGTTGAAGATTGCATGATAGAATTTTGTGAGACCAACAACTCATTCATTGCAAATACCTTTTTTCAACAACAAAAACAGCAGCTATACATGTGGACTTTGCAAGATGGAGTACACAGGAATCAGATTGACTACACATGTGGCAAGAGGTGATGGAGAAGCTCAATATCTTCAGCCAAAACAAGGCCAGGAGCTGACTGTGGAACAAACCATCAACTGCTCATATGCACATTCAAGTTGCCATTGAAAACAATTAAAACAGGTCCATGAGAGCCAAAATATGGCCTTGAATATATCCCTTCTGAATTTAAAGACCATCTAAAGGATGAATTTGATGCATTGAGTACCAATGACTGAAAACCTGAAGAATTGTGGGATGACATCAAGAGCATCATCCATGAAGAAAGCACAAGGTCATTAAAAAGACAGGAGAGGAAGACCAAAAGGGATGTCAGAAGAGACTCTAAAACTTGCTCTTGAGCAGAGAGTTGTTGTTGTTGTTAGATGCCGTCAAGTTGTTTCCAACTCATAGTGATCCCATGCATAGCAGAACGAATCCCGTGCCAGATCCATGATCCTTGCTATACTTGAGCCCATCGTTGCAGCCACTATGTCAATCCATCTCATTGAAGGCCTTCCTCTCTTTTGTCGACCCTCCACCTTACCAAGCATGACATCCTTTTCCAGGGAATGGTCCCTTTTGACAACATGACCAAAGTGGGTGAGACAAAGTCTGGCCATTCTCACTTCCAAGCAGCTTTTCAGCTGCACTTCCTCCAGGACAGATTTTTTAGTTTGTTTAGCTTTCCATGGTACTTTCAGCATTCTTCGCCAGCACCACAACTCAAAAGCATCAACTCTTCTTTGGTCTTCCTTATTCATTGTCCAGCTCTCACTTGCATACAAGGCAATTGAAAATATCATGGCTTGTGTCAGGCACACTTTAGTCTTCAAGGAGACATCCTTGCTCCTCAGCACTTGAAAGAGTGGCTGACTTGCCCAATGCTATGCATTGTCTAATTTCCTCACTGCTGCTTCCATTAGCATCAATTGGATGTAGAACCAAACAGTGTGAATTCTTTGACAACCTCAATCTTTTCTCCATTTATCATGATGCTGCTTATAGGCCCAGTTGTGAGGATTTTTGTTTTCCTTATATTGAGATGTAATCCATACTGCAGACTGTATTCTTCAATCTTCATCAGTGAGTGCCTCAAGTCATCCTCACATTCAGCAAGCAAAGTTGTGTCAACAGTGTATCTCAGGTTGTTAATGATTCTTCCTCCAATCCTGATGCCACGTTTTTCTTTATATAGTCCAGCTTCCCGGATTATTTGCTCAGCCTATAGATTGAATAAGTATGGGGAAAGGATACAACCCAGATGCACTCCCTCCTTGATTTTAAACCATGTAATGTACAGGTTCCTCATGAGTACAATCAAGTGTTTGGGAATTCCCATTCTTCTCAATGTTATCCATAAATTGTCATGATCCACACAATCAAATGCCTTTGCATAGTCAATAATACACAAGTAAACATCTTTCTGGTATTTTTTGCCTATAGCCAAGATCCATCTGACAGCAGCTATGATATCCCTTGTTGCATGTCCTCTTCTGAATCCAGCTTGCACCTCTGGGAGTTCTCTGTCCATATACTGCTGCAACCGTTTTTTAATTATCTTCAGTAAGATCTTACTTGCATGGGATAATAATGATATTGTTTGATCATTTCCACATTCTGTGGGATCACCTTTCTTTGGAATGGGTACAAATATGGATCTCTTCCAGTCAATTGGCCAGGTAGCTGTCTTCCAAATCTCTTGGCATAGCTGAGTGAGTGCCTCCAGTGGGGCATCTGTTTGTTGAAACATCTCAGTGGGTATTCCAACAATTCCTGGAGCCTTGTTCTTTGCCAATTCCTTCATTGCAGCTTTGACTTCCATGTTCAATACCATTGGTCCTAGATCATATGCCACCTCCTGAAATGGGTGAAGGTCAGCCAGTTCTTTTTGTTTCAATGATTCTGTGTATTCTTTCCATCTTTTGATGCTTCCTGCATCATTCAATATTTTGGCCATAATTCTTTCAATATTGCAACTCGAGGCTTAAACTTTTTCCTCAGTTCTTTCAGCTTGAGAAATGCCTAGCATGTTCTTCTCTTTTGGTTTTCTACCTCCAAGTCTTTGCACATTTCATTATAGTAATTGGCTTTGTCTTCTCCAGCTGCTCTTTGAAATTTGTTCAGCTCTTTTATCTTGTCATTTCTTCCATTTTCTTTAGCTACTCTCTGCTCAAGGGCAAGTTTCAGAATCTGTTCTGTCATCCATTTTGGTCTTCTCTTTTTTTCTTGTCTTTTTAGTGACCTCTTGTGTTCTTCATGGATTATGTTCTTGATGTCATCCCACAATTCTTCTGGTTTTTAGTCATTGATGTTCAATGCATCAAATCTATTCTTTAGATGGTCTCTAAATTCAGGAGGGATATATTCAAGATCATATTTTGGCTCTCTTGGACTTGTTTTAGTTGTCTTCAACTTCAAGTTGAACTTGCATATAAGCAGTTGGTGGTCTGTTCCACAATCAGCTCTTGGCCTGGTTTTGGCTGAAGATATTGAGCTTTTCCATAGCTTCTTGCCACAGATGTAGTCAATCTGATTCCTGTGTGTTTCATCTGGTGAAGTCCACATGTAGAGCCACCATTTGTGTTGTTGAGAAAAGGTATTTGCAATGAATAAGTTGGTCTTGCAAAATTCTACCATGCAATTTCCAGCATTATTTCTGTCACCAAGGCCAAATTTTCCAACTACCAGTGATTCTTCTTTATTTCCAACTTTTGCATTCCAGTCACCAGTGATAATTTAGACATCCTGATTGCATGTTCAGTCAATTCCATACTGCAGAAGTTGATAAAAATCTTCAATTTCCTCATCTTTGGCTTCGGTGGTTGGTGCATAAATTTGAATAATAGAGGTGTTAATGAGGACTCCTAGTAGGCATATGGTTATTATCCTATCACTGATAGCATTGTGCTTCAGGATATATCTTGAACCATCCTTTGTGATCATGAAAGCCACACCATTCCTCTTCAATTTGTCATTCCTGGCATAGTAGATCACATGGTTGTCTGATTCAAAATGGCCAAAACCAGTCCATTTCAGCTCACTAATGCCTAGGATATTAATCTTTATGCATTCCATTTCATTTTTGACAACTTACAATTTTCCTAGATTCATACTTTATACGTTCCATATTTTGATTATTAATGGATGTTTGCAGCTGTTTCTCCTCAATTTGAGTGGTGCCATGTCAGCAAATGGAGGTCTCGAAAGCTTTACCTTAGCCATATGAGTAAGGCTGGTTTTACTCTGATGATGCAGTTCTTTCCCAATCCTATTTTGAGAGCTTTCTAAACTAAGTGACTCATCCTCCTCCTCTGTATTGGACAATGTTTCTGGATTATTCATAAAGTTGTACAGTAATGTATCAGACAGTCTTTCTCTGATATTCATAAGGTTTTCCCTGGCCAATTCTTTGAGAAGTTGGTGACCTCTTCCTTTTCCCTAGTTTGTCTCAGTCTGCAAACCACACTGATACCTGTGCACCATGTGCACCCTGCTGGGTTTGAAACACCGGTGGCACAGCCTCAAGACTCACAGCAACACCTCACCACAGTAGGACAAACTGACAGACAAGTTTGTCTCCCTTAGCTGTTGGAAACCTCTCCAACCTCCCCTTACATGGATTCCTACTGCTGCTTCCTTGTTCTGTCCCGGTCTCCCCCACCTTTCTGTCCTTTCTCTGCTTTTCCACCTTGCCGCTTGTGGGGCATGGCCGAGGTTCCCTCCCCTCACTTAGATCCCTACTGCTGACTCCTTACTCCGTTGCGGTCCCCCTTGCCTTTTTAAAAGCAAATGGAAGAAATGACATGATAAAAGAGCTGAACAGAACATTTCAAAGAGTAGCTCGAGAAGACAAAGTTAATTATTATAGGAAAATATGCAAAGACATGGAGTTGGAAAGCCAAGAGGGCAGAATATGTTCAACATTTCTCAAGCTGAAAGAACTGAGAAAAAATTTAAGCCTCAAGTTACAATACTGAAAGATTCTATGGGCAATATATTGAATGATGCAGGAAGCATCAAAAGAAGATGGAAGGAATACACAGTCACTGTTCCAAAAACAATTGGTCAATGTTCATCCATTTCAGGAGCTTCCATATGGTATTGAAGGAAGAAGTCAAAGCTGCACTGAAGGAAGTAACAAAGAAGAAGGCTCCAGGAATTGATGGAATATCCATTGAGATGTTTCAACAAATGGATGTCGTGCTGGAGGCACTCACTTGGCTATGCCAAGAAATTTGGGAGAAAGATACTTGGCCAACTGACTGGAAAAGATCCATATTTGTACCCATTCCAAAGAAAGGTGATCCCACAGAATGTGGAAATTATTGAACAATGTCATTACACACACAAGTAAAATCTCACTGAAGATAATTCAAAAATGGTTGCAGCAGTATATTGACAGAGAACTTCCAGAAATGCAGGCTGAATTCAGAAGAGGTCGTGTAATGAGGGATATCATTGCTGATGTCAGGTGGATCTTGGCTGAAAGCAAAGAATACCAGAAAGATGTTTACTTGTATTATATTGACTATGCAAAAGTATTTGATTGTGTGGATCGTAATGTTATGGATAACATTCAGAAGAATGGGAATTCCAGAATACTTAATTATACTCATGGGGAACCTGTACATAGACCAGGAGGCTGTCATTCAAACAGAACATGGGGATACTGCATGGTTGAAAAATCAGGAAGGGAGTGTGTCAGGGTTGTATCCTTTCATCTCACTTATTCTAACTGTATGCTGAGCAAATAATCTGGGAAGCTGGACTATATGAAGAAGAACATGACATCAGGATTATATTGGCATCATTAACAACCTACAATATGCTGATGACACAATTTTGCTTGCTGAAAGCAGGGATGAATTGAAGCACTTACTGATGAAGATTGAAGACTACAGTCTGTAGTATGGGTTACACCCCAATATAAAGAAAACAAAAATCCTCACAACTAGACCAATAAGCAGCATCATAATAAATGGGGAAAAGTTTCAAGTTGTGAAAGACTTCATATTACTTTGTTCTACAATCAACAGCAATGGAAGCAGCAGTCAAGATATCAGATGACATATACCATTGGGTAAATCAGCTGCAAAAGACCTCTTTCAAGGGCTGATGAGGAAACATATCTCCTTAAAGACTAAAGTGTGCCCAACACTAGCCATATAGCCTCATATGCATGTGTGAGCTGGATAATGAATAAGCAAGACCGAAGAAGAGTTGATGCTTTTGAGTTGTGGTGTTGGTGAAGAATGCTGAAAATACCATGGAGTGCTTTAGCACTCTGTCCTAGAATAAGTGCAGCTGGAATGCTCCTTGGAAATGAGAATGGCTAGACTTCTTCTCACCTACTTTTGTCATGTTGTAAGAAGTGACCATTCCCTGGAGAAGGAGATCATGTTTGGTTAAGTGGAGGGTCAACGAAAAAGAGTAAGGCCTTCAGCGAGATGGATTGACACAGTAGCTACAATGGGCTCATGTATAGAGATGATCGTGGGGCTGGCACAGAATCGGCAGTGTTTTGTTCTGTTCTACATTGGGTCTCTATGAGTCAGAGATGACTCAATGGCACCCAACAAGAACAACCCCAGGTAAACTGGATCAGAATTTACATTTTAATAAGATACACAAGTGATTCTGATGTAATTATCTATCAGGGGTGGAAATGTAAATTCTCAGTAAGGAGTCAAAGCAGAGTGAACTGGCTCAAAACCCTGGATTTTGCATTTGTGACCATCTCTCAGGTGATATCATTGCTGTTGATCCTAGAACTTTTTAGTAGCAAAGGATCTAAACCATTGATTCTTGAAGTGTGGTCCTTGGAATGCAGCATGAGCATCACCCCAGAACTTGTTAGAAATGCAAGTTATCTGGCATCATCTCCAACCCAAAAAACCAATTGCCTTGGAGTCAATTTCAACTCATAGTGATTCTAAAGGAAAGGAAAGAGTAGAATCACCCCATAGGGTTTCCAAGGCTGTAATCTTTATTGATGTCGACTGCCAAATCTTTCTCCCACAGAGTATCTGGTGGATTTGAACTGCCAACTTTTCAGTTAGCAGTTGAGCACTTAACCACTGCACAACCAGGGTGCCTCATTTTGTCTTAGACCTCCAGAATCATTAACTTGGTGTGGGGCCCAACAATCTGTGTTTTATCAAGCCCTCTAGGTGATTCTGATGCATGCTTAAGTTTGATAATAACTAATGGGGCATGAGTATCAGTTATGGATATCAGTATGGGGCATGAGTATCAGTATGAGTATCACTATGGGGCATGAGTTACTGATGAAATAGAATCCAGGATACAAGGGAAGCAGCGTAGCTTAGAAGTTAAGTGCATGGGAATTACACTTGATCTACTACATTTGTTCACTCCTTGCAACCTACCTATAATGCTGGCATAAGACTTACCTTAGTTATGTAGTGCTATTCTAACAGAAATACTAGAAATGAGTGGCTTTAACAAACAGAACTTTATTTTCTTACACTTTGGTGGGTAGAAATCCAAATTTAGGGTGCCAGCTCTAGAGAAAGGCTTTCTCTGTCAGCTCTAGGAAAAGGTTCTTCTTTTTCCTTGTTTCCTTGGAGGTCTTTATGTGGTATGGCATCTGTCTTCCCCTTCTTTTCTTGCTTAATTTTTTCATTTTATACCTCCAGAGATTGACTCAAAACACACCCTACATTAATACTGGCTAATTAATATAACAAAGAAAACCTATTCCCAAATGGGATTATAATGACAGGTCTATATAGGGGTTAAGATTTACAACACATATTTTGGGGCATACCATTCAATCCATAACAATCCTGCTCTTGTGAGGAAACTGAACCAGAACTCTTGCTCTTTGCTGTTTCTCATTTGATTTATTGCTCAGGGAGATCAGAGCTAGGCACAGCACCATCTTTATTGGTTTCTCATGTAGTATGGTCATAGTACGGTTGGGAACTTGCCAGTTTCTTGGAATGGGTGATGAAATTTCACAGATGGATATGAAAGGCACTAACCATCCCTCTTTCTAAGTTCAGAGAGCAACCATCTCCTTATAGGGCTTACCAACCGGTACCCTTTCCACAGAGCTAGCACTCTGTGAGACTGAGAACTGTGACAGAAAAACAAATGACTTTTTCAGGTGAAAGGAAGAAGTGCTTGTAAATTATAATTAGCAATAATAATTATTGCTAACCTTTATATGGCACTTATTGTGTGCCAGGATCTGTTTAAATCACTTTTATATGTAGTTAATGTAATACTCATTTAATCCTCATAACAATTCAATGAAATTGCTTCAATTTTTGGCCCCATTTCAAAGATGAGGAAACTGGAGAACTAAGCCATTACATAACTTGTCCGGGCTATTGTCAGTGTCCAGCCAGACAAACAGTTAACCACAATAGGTATTTCAAACAGAGGGGATTTAACACAGGGTTTGTTTTCCCTTGTTTTGTCCTTGTGAAAGGACAAAAAGATAATGCTGAGATAGGCCAGAGGTTGATAACTATAGGAAGCAGCTACCATTACAGATCTGAGAGAGGGAAGAGAAGTGTTATAAAAAGCTGGAAGTTTTGGAGGAGAAGCCTCTGTGGGCATGTGGTTAAGTCTCAGAAGGAGTTTTGAGGGCCTGGCGCTCAGATGTTTTATGAGGCATGGGTGGGCTGGAGTCTGAGTTTAGGGACACAGCCCAACCATAGAGGCAACAAGGTTTGGTTGGAACTCAGACAGCCAAAATGGTAAAGTCAGCTGGTATTCAAATCATGATCTGGAATGGGGACCACTAGCATGGGTCCTCAGAATAGAGCTGACCGTAATGATGTGGATGAAGTAAAGCTTTCAGGACCTCCTTTTGCTGATGTGGCACTACTCAAGATAGGAAGAAACCGCTGCAAATATCCATTTATAATTGGAACATGGCATGTATGAAGTATGAATCTTAGAAAACCGGAAGTTGTCAAAAATGAAACAGAACAGATCAATAAAGATTGATATCTTAGGCATTAGTGACCTGAAATGGACTGGTATTGACCATTTTGAATCAGACAGCCATATGATCTCCTATGCCAGGAATGACAAATTGAAGAGAAATGGCATGGCATTCATTATCACAAAGAATCTTTCAACATCTGTCCTGAAGTACAATGTTGTCAGTGATAGGATAATATCCATACACCTACAAGGAAGACCAGTTAATATTACTATTGTTCAAATTTATGCACCAACCACCAAAGCCAAAGATGAGGAAATTGAGGAATTTTACCAACTTCTGCAGTCTAAAGTGGACTAAACATGCAACCAAGATGTGTTAATTATTGCTGGTGATTGGAATGGAAAAGTTGGAAACAAAGAAGAATCATCGGTAGTTGGAAAATATGGTCCTGGTGATAGAAATGGTGCTGGAGATCACATGACAGAATTTTGCAAGACCAATGACTTATTCATTGCAAATACCTTTTTGCAACAACACAAATGGCAGCTATACATGTGGACTTTGCCAGATGGAGTACGCAGGAATCAGATTGGGTGATGGAGAACCTCAATATCTTCAGCCATAACAAAGCCAGGAGCTGACTGTGGAACAGACCATCAACTGCTCATATGCACGCTCAAGTTGAAGTTGAAGACAATTAAAACGACTCCACAAGAGCCAAAATATGACCTTGATTTTATCCTTCCTGAATTTAGAGACCATCTAAAGGATAGATTTGATGCATTGAACACCAATGACTAAAAACCAGAAGAATTGTGGGATGACATCAAGAACATCATCCATGAAGAAAGCAAAAGATTATTAAAAAGACAGGAAAGGAAGAAAAGACCAAAGTGTATGTCAGAGGAGACTCTGAAACTTGCCCTAGAATGGAAAGTAGCTAAAGCAAATGGGAGAATCAACAGGATAAAAGAGCTGAACAGAAAATTTCAAAGAGAAACTTGAGAAAACAAAATCAATTATTATAATGAAATGTGCCAAGTGTTGGAGTTAAAAAACCAGAAGGAAAGGACACACTAGGCATTTCTCAAGCTGAAAGAACTGAGGAAACACTTTAAGTCTCAAATTGCAATATTGAAAGATTCCATGGGCAATATGTTGAATGATGCAGGATACATCAAAGGAAGATGAAAGGAATACACAGAGTTCCTATACCAAAACGAACTGGTTGATGATCATCCATTTCAGGAGGTGGCATATGATCAAGAACTAATGGTATTGAAGGAAGAAGTCAAAACTTCACTGAAGGAAGTGGCAAAGAACAAGGCTCCAGGAATTGATGCAATATCCATTGAGATGTTTCAGCAAACATATACCCCTCTGGAAGCACTCACTTAGCTATGCCAAGAGATTTGGAAGACAGCTACCTGGCCATATGACTGGAAGAGATCCATATTTGTACCCATTCCAAAGAAAGGTGATCTCACAGAATGTGGAAATTATCGAACAATATCATTGTTATCTCATGCAAGTAAAATCTTACTGAAGATAATTCAAAAACGGTTGCAGCAGTATATTGAACTTCCAGAAATGCAAGCAGGATTCAGAAGGGGACATGGAGTGAGGGATATCATAGCTGATGTCAGATGGATCTTGGCTCAAAGCAAAGAATATGAGAAAGATGTTTAATTTTGTTTTATTGACTAGGCAAAGGCATTTGATTGTGTGGATCATAACAAATGATGGATAACTTTGAGAAGAATGGGAATTCCAGAACACTTAATTGTACTCATGAGGAACCTGTACATAGACCAGGAGGCTGTTGTTCGAACAGAACAAGGGGATACTGTATGGTTTAAAATTAGGAAGGGAGTGTGTCAGGGTTGTATCTTTCACCATACTTATTCAACTCGTATGCTGAGCAAATAATCTGAGAAACTGGACTATATGAAGAACATGGCATCAGGATTGGAGGAAGGCTTATTAACAAGGTGAGAGACATGGACAACACAACTTTGCTTGCTGAAAGTGAGGATGACTTAGAGCACTCATTGATTAATATTAAAGACCACAGTATGGATTACACCTCAACATAAAGAAAGCAAAAATCCTCACAGCTGGACCAATAAGCAGCATCACAATAGATGGAAAAAAGATTGAAGTTGTTAAAGACTTCACATTACTTGGTTCTACAATCAATGTCAATGAAAGCAGCAGTCAAGACATCAAAAGATGTATAGCATTAGAGAAATTTGCTGCAAAAGACATGTTTCAAGTCATGAAGAGCAAAGATATCTCCTTGAAGACTAGGATGCACCTAACCCAAGCTATGGTATTTTCAATCGCCTCACATGCATGTGAGAGCTGGACAATGAATAAGGAAGATCAAGAGTTGATGCTTTTGAGTTGTGGTATTAGTGAAGAATGCTGAAAGTACTGTGGACTGCTAAAAGGACTAACAAATCTGTACTGGAGGAAGTGTAGCCGGAATGCTCCTTGGAGGCAAGAATGGCCAAACTTGGTCTCATCTACTTTGGTCATGTTATCAGAAGGGACCATTCTCTGGAGAAGGATGTCATGTTGGTAAAGTGGAAGGTCAATGAAAGAGGGGAATGAAATGGATAGACACTGTGGCTGCAGCGATGGGCTTAGCAATGTGTAGGAATAGTGAGGCTGGCACAGGACTGGGCAGTGTTTCATTCTGTTGTACATAAGGTCACTATGAGTCAGAGATGACTCGATGGCACATAACAACAACAACAGCATGGGTGCTACTAGTATAGCTAAAAGGTTTTGGTAAAAGTGGGGTGGTGAATACCACAAAAGCTAGTAGGTTGAAGCTATATTTTCTTTCATGATTGGAGTGATGCAGATAAGACTGGAAGCAGGAGGGTAAAAACCCTTCTCCTCTCCTTTTTTTCTCTTTAATGGTGGCTGACCTGGCAATAGAGTCTACACAATGTCGTTTTCAGATTTCTATCCCCTGTTATACATTGCCAGTAATCAATAGCTTGCACACCCAGTTAATACATGGTAAATCTGGAACTGGAACCCAGCTAGTTCATTTCTGAGTCCATGCTAACCACTATACTTTGCTGAAAAGTTCAGCTCATCTTTCTTTCCTTGTCACAGGTGTTTACATTCCCCCTCACCACCACCAGGAGCTCTGGTAGTAGTGCCTAGAGCATCTGACTGCTAACCAGAAGACTGGCAGTTCAAACCCACCAGCCACTCCTTGGAAGGAAGGTTGGGCAATCTACTTCCGTAGTGCTACTGCCTCGGAAACTCAAGGAGGGGTCGCTATGAGTCATGTCTGACTTGATGGCACATAACAACAACAACCCCGCCCCCAGCATCTTAGGAAGAAAGGAAAAGTGATGACCTCTTCCTGTGTTGGGTACTGCTGAGTGATTGGACTTGCTGATCTTCCCCAGGGAGAACTGAGTGGGTGGGAAATACAGATGGTATGATTATACTAGCAGAAAGAAAGTGGCAGTGAGTTGCCTCCTTAAGTTCCTAATTCTTCAGTGATACTGAAGTTGATTGTCATGACCCTGGCATCTAGAATTGGGAATATGGAAGATAGGTGAGATTAGGGACTAATGGATATTTGGGAATCTCTGCAATGTGGGGCAAAGAGATCCATGCATTAGGGCCACCTTCTGGGAGTCAGAGAAGTTACAGTTGCATTTTTCAAGAAACCACTAAGGCAGGAAAGATGGCAGAAATGGATTTCCACATGAACAGTGCCAGTAGGGTCCTCTAGCTGCCTCACAGAGGATTTGGACCATGAGCTAGATTAGGCACCTAACCCAGGAACACCCCCAGTTCAGAAGGATGTGCATGTAAAGGAACAGTACTGTTATCGATACAGAAGAAGAGAGCTAATTTGCTATAGCAGTCAGGAAATAACTCTTTTCTCTCCTTCCTGTGGGAACATGAGTAAAATAAGCACATCAAAGAAAGAGTGTGGGAAGGAGAGAATAGATTATATTCCCTGCAGATCACTGGGGCCACAGTGCCGCTGCACTGGGGGCAGGAGGAAACTCTGGATTGAATACAAGTCTTAAATTGTCAGGACTATGTTTTAAAAATTTAAATGAGACTGTTTCTGTACCTGAAGGTGACTGCAAAGTTATGAAATCAGTCTGAGACATCATTAAAGATATCCATTAATCTGTAGAAAAATTGGGTGGCTTGGCAGAGCACAGTTGGTAGTAATTAGTAGAAAAATAAAGTAATTTCATGTTTATACTGTGATACATTCAAACTCTTCAGTCCAACCAGTTACAGTTTATAACCCTTATAAATCTAGGATCCCATCTGCCTCAGTCTGGGAGCTACGTCTTGTTCAAGAAACATACTTTGAAAGCCAAAAGTAATTAAAAAGGAATTCTCTTCTCTATTTGAATTTTGGAAATCTGTGAGAAAGATCAAAATATAACAGTCCACAGTGATTCTTTCTCTTCAAGCCACTTCTCTCACACTTTATAATTACTCTAGTGTCTCTCTCCTCAAATCACTTTAAAACTCCTCTATCTCAAACTGTCACTGCTACTTTTTGCCTTCTCTTATCTCCTTCCTTCTCAGCACTTTGTTATATAAAAAGTGGAGTCTCCAGAGAAGATGGTGCAGGAATGCTGGGACAGGGCATGGAAGGTGGCAGCGGAAGGGGGAGAACTCTCTTTGCCAAGCAGGTGGTGGTGGTATTGTGAGTGCAGAGATGGCCCTAAATCCTCAGACATTACTAACTTTTGTTTATCATAAATGAAAAAAAAAATCTACTTTTTTTCCTTGGGTGTTTATGGTTCCAAAAACATTTTACATAATTTATCTCAGTTAAAAAGGAACTCTGATGCTGTAGGGGTTAAAGCATTTGATTGCTAACTGAAAAGTCAACAGTTTGAACCCACCAGCCACTCCATGGGAGAAAGATGAGGCAGTCTGCTTTTGTAAAGATTTACAACCTTGGTAACTCCGTGGGGCAGTTCTACTCTGTCCTAGAGAGTTGCTATAAATCAGAATCAGCTCTTTGTCAATGAGTTTGGGTTATTATTATTTTAATTTAATCTCAAAGCCCTGAGAGTGAGGTATTGTTATGCTTATTCAACAGGTGAGGACACTAGGTCCAGGTAGACTAATGACATGAATAACTTAGTAGGACAGAACCTCAGGATTTAAACTCAAGACTCTCAACTTTGGCCAGTTCTTCTCTTCTGACACCTTTCTAATATCTACTTTAGTCTCCTTGACTGTGGTTCTCTCAGAGGATGCTTTCTTCCTTTTACTTCATTCTTATCTGTCTCACCTACTATTTTAGATCTACTGGCTCTTTCCTTCCTGATTTGCAACCACATGGTTCTTACTGACCAAGACCTAACAAAAACTATGACATTTCCTTTTTTTTTTTTTTTTAAGTGACAGACATTATTAATCATTATAGAGAGACTTCTGCAGATGAATCTTTTTTTCAGAGTGGCATATATATTTGGTCTGCATGTTAACATCAGGACCCACACATAGAGTGTAGCTGGGAAGTAAAAAGACTATTTAACAAACAGCAGCAAAAACATTCAAATACTGAGGTGTTGTCATTGTACAGAATGTTTGGAATTTGTCTCAGAGTAGTTTATAAGCAGCATAAGACAATTCATTTTTTTTTTTTTTTTCCTTATGTACTTTTTGGACCAAAATAGGGTTACTCGGCTTAATCCATCACCTTGTTGACTATGCTCTGAATGCCTTTTGTCTGCTTCTAAGAATGAAATCCATTCCCAGAGGGCAAATGTTTGGGTCACTGAAGATAAATGTCTGTCTAAATTTATCTACCTATGGAGCCCTGGTGGTGCAGTGATTAAGCACTCAGTTGCTAACCAAAAGTTGGTGATTTGAACGCACAAGCCACTCTGCAAGAGAAAGATGAGAAAGTCTGCTTCTGTAAAGATTTATAGCCTTGGAAACCCCATGGGGGCAGTTCTACTTTGTCTTATATGGCCACTGTAAGTCACAACCAACTTGATGGCAGTGGATTTGGGTTTGGTTTATCAATCTATCCAATCTAATCTCTATTAAAATTCCCAAAAGCCTCCTGGGGTGACCTAGATGTGCATATTCAGGAATATTACGTTGTAGTTATCAGACATTCAGCTTTATAAATGTGGGCTTGAGCTGAAGATTATTCTGTGATATGAGACAAGTTATGTATTTCATGCAGTACATTTCTAAGGCAAGGATACTAATAATAGGGAGCAAGTAAGGTCCCTAGCTGTTTGCATTTGACTACTAACCTAAATATTGGCAGTTTGAAGTCACTCAGAAGTACTATGAAAGAAAGTTCTGGTAATCTGCTTCTGTTAAGATTATAATCAAGAAGACCCTATAGAAGAGTTCTATTCTGTAGCACACCATGAGTTAGAATCAACTCAGCAGATTTTTCTTTTAAGTCAGTGATATGCTTTGAGCTTTTGGATAAAACTAAACCAATCAAACCTGTTACCATTAAGTTGATTCTAACTCATAGTGACTCTGTAGGACAGAGTAGAATTTCCCCATAGGGTTTCCAAGGCTATAAATCTTTACAGAAGTAGATTGTCACATTTTTCTCTGATGAAGTGACTGGTGGGTTCAAATAGCCAAACTTTCAGTTAGCAACCAGGTACTTAACCACTGAGCCACCAGTATGAGATAAAACATCATACAAATAATATAGTTTATTATTATTCATTGAGAAACTCTCAGGATAATGATCAATTCTACCCCAGGAATAAGAAAATTTCCACTGTTTTTTCCAAAGTGTGCACCAGCACTACCAGTTGCTGATGAGTTAGTTCCAACTCATGGCAACTCCATATGCATTAAGAGTAGAACTCCATAGAGTTTTTAAATGGCTGTGATTTACAGAAGTAATTCTCCAGGCCTGTCTTCCAAGGTGCCTCTGGGTACATTCGAACTGCCATGCTTTTGATTAGTAGATGAGCGCTTAACTGTTTTTACCTCCGGAATGTCATACAATAAAGATGAAATACAACCAAGACATGAAGGAGATTAATTTAAATTCTAAAGTGCATGTCAGAGCGATAAAGGAGGGCTTCCCTCAATGTTTACAAATCAAAATGTAGAAGTATTTGAGTCAGTAGCTTGCATAAGCCAGTTTTATCTAGAACTTGTGATAATAGTTTACATTTTTGTTGAATCATGTCACAAGTACACATTTAATAGCTTATTTTAGCACATGCAATCTATCTTTGGTCAAGTTCTTCAGAAGCAGATCTTCAAATAGAATTTGTGTGCAAGACATTTATTTGAAAAGTGCCATAGGATACGATGGCCCTTGAGACCAGAAGAACTAGATGGTGCCCTACTACCAATGCCAACCACTCAGGAAAGGATCAAATCTGGAGATGCTGGATAGAGTGGGAGGGAAAATGTGGAACAAAATTCAAAAACTCAATAATGGTTAGATGAAATCTGGTGAGACCCCCATACTATGACCCTGGAATACATTCTGCACCTGGAATAAAATGCATCCCCAGGGGCTGGCTCTCAGCCCAATAGTTAACAAGATGTTCATGCAGATCACTCAACCCAGAATGACACACCCACATACTCTATGGTAATACATCCCTTAGAGCAATAGACCATGGGACACCAGAGGACCAACATTCAAGTTGAGGAAATGCAGGACACACAAGAGTGCATAAATATGAGGGGCACAGGGGGAGGGTTACAAAGTAGGGAGGGGAGGAGACTGGGTTAGGGTTGGACATGGTAAATGGGAAATGAAACTAAATGTACATGTAATGTTGAATGTAAAACAAGCTCTTAAAATAAAAACAAAAAAGGGGAAAAAAAAAAAAAAGAAACCAATATGTGATTCAGTTCCTTTTAGTTAAATGTGCATATAAACATTCACTTCTGAAATTTAGCTTTATTATACATGTTTTATTTTAAGTTATGTACATATACTTGATTTACACAGTTGAGAAAGGTACATGTGCACTCTCTTATTGAAATAAAGTGTGGTTACTTCCATTCAGCTACATGAAGTAAAAAGAGATTTGCAGTTTAGTGAACTTCCACTTGCTTTTAAAGATTCCAAATTTCATTATAGCCTGGGTTCATTAGAAAGCATATTGTGATTCAGTTCATATTTCTGAAATGTACAATAAACATTTGTACTTGTCAAATTTCACTTTATGAATACATGTTTTTTCTCAGTTTACAATGTACCCTTGATTTACATGGTTGACAAAGTTACACATGCATTCTCTGATTGAGTTAACAAAGTATTGTTACTGCCTTTCTGGTTCATGAAGTAAAAAGGTATTTGCACGTTATTTTGTTTCTTCTTGTTTTGAAAAATGTGAAAGTTCCTCATACATTAATTTCATTAGAAACCAATGTGATTCAGTTCTTTTCAGTTAAGTGTTCATATAAATGTTTCACTTCTGAAATTTAACTTTATGAATACATGTTTTATTATAAAATATGTACATGCACTTGATTTACACAGTTAAGAAAGTAACATGTGCATTCCCTGATTGAATTGACAAAGTGTGGTTACTAACTTTCAGCCACATGAAGTCAAAAGAAATTTGAAATTTAGTGAAATTCCACTTGCTTTTAAAGATACCAAATTTCATTGTAGCCTGGTTTCGTTAGAAACAGAAGTGCAATTCACTTAATATTTCTTAAATGTGCATTAAAATTTGCACTTTTTAAATTTAACCTAATGAATACATGTTTTTTTTCCTCAGTACAACCTACACTTGATTTACCCTGTTGACAAAGTTACACATACATTCTCTGAGTTTAAAAATAAATAAATAAATACAAAGTGCCCCTAGAAGATCCAGTATGGGAGGGGAGTAAGCAGGACAAAGAATAGAAGAAAGTCAAGCAGGGGCATGATATCAAGTAAAAGTCCAGCCCCAGTCTTTTTTTTTTTTTTTGATTGTGATTTGGGTGAAAATTTACAGAGCAAATTCACTTTCCATACAGCAGTTCACACACACTTTGTCTCATGACATTGACCACAATGTACCCCAATGTAACAGCTCCCCTTCCATTTCCTCTTGATAGTTATCTCTTCCCTGTGTCCAGCCCTTTGTGCACTCCTGACCCTAGAGCTGTCTCCCTGTGAATAAACAGCCTTTCTTTCTCCCATGATTGTTCTCTCCAAGGAGTGTGTCTACCTCAGGTAAATGTTCAACCCATATACCTGTCTTTTGTTTGACTGGAAGCCACAGGTGTGGGTTCAATTCCAGACCTGAAGGGCAGCTAGGGGCCATCATTTCAGTGGTTCCACTAGGCTCTATCAGACCAGAAAACCTAGTCCCTTCCCTCTTTTTCTTTTTCCAAATGCTTTTGAGTTTTGTTCCACATTGTCCTCCCTTCCTATCCAGGATCTTCTACCTAGAACCCCTTCCAAATGGTTGACAGTGGTAGCTGGGCACCATCTAGTTCTTCTGGCCTCATAGTCATACAGGCAGCAGATCACATTCTGTACCAGTCGTTAGCACTAAATTTTTCCATGAATCTTTGGTTTTCTTCATTCTTCTTTGCTCTGGACAAGGAGAGACCCATTGTTGCATCCAGATTGCTGCTTGCAAGCTTTTAAGATCCTAGTCGCTACTCGCAAAGTAAGAGGTGGAACAATGTTTTGTGTAGTATGTTATGCCAATTGAGCTTGATGGTCCCTGCGACTATGGTCCCAAGCCCACAGGTTCAGCTACTTTCTTCCTCTGGGTAGCTGCCAGCCCCAGTCTTATTCCTAGAGCATACATAATGCTTCAGAGCTTGCCTGCCTTTAAGCAAGGCAAGCATTCATTCTCTTGTACCTGTTAGCCATTGGCTACTCTACTGTTGGGTGAGTGTGGGAGGGAGTATGAACTCCCAGGAGCTCCTAGCTTCAGCATGTGAGATGAAGCACCCCACAATTGGGATGATAGCCCTCTTCTGGTGATGGTTGAAGTTGTTATGTAATTGATAACCTGGGTGTGAGGACTGCAGAAGCTGGGGGATGGATGCACAGACCCATCAAGGGGATCTGAGATATTGTGGGGAGCAATGACATAATCAAACTGGCCATGCATTTGATCACATTGGTCATAAAGACAAGCAGGTTTGACCACTTTAACTAAAAAGACATTGTATCAGTATGTATGTCTGAATGGAAATGTTCATGTTTTGGCCTTAGTTGAAAAATAGTTATCTTAGGCTAGATTCTCTAGAGAAGCAAAATCAGATAAATAAATAAATAGATAGATAGATAGATAGATAAATGCATGTATATGTGTGTGTGAGTGTGTGTATACATATATATATATATATATATGTATATGGAGAGAGATTTATCTAAACAAAGCTAGCATGTCCCAAGTCCATGGGTCAGGCATTAGGTTAGAGGCTTCTCCTGACTCATGAAGCTGCAGGGACTGATGAATCAAAATCGGCAGGTAAGACAGAGTACTACTGGCTCAAGTCCCAAAAGCTGGAGGTCAGATGATGAAAGTCGGTGCAGGATCCATAGTGAGCAAAAAGTTAAGAGAGCTTTGCCGGAACATCCATATATGTATTCCGTGCAATTCATATCCCCAGGGAAACTCCCTTCTAACTGATTGGCTACTCAGAGCAGGTCTCATAATGGAGATGATTACATTATATCAGATCTCATCATAGGGGATGGCTACATCACAACTGCCAAACCAGAGAATCAGGGCCCATCCAAGTTGACACAACTTCAACCATCACAATAATTGAAGAGGATATTGGGTAACATTGTGGAAAGATTCTTAAAGAGATTATTTAACCTACTTGCAAGGAGAAATATAATTGCTTTAATTTTTTGTCTTCAGAGCACCACTCACCTTTGATAATTCTGCTTTTTCATAAAAGATAAAAGTAAATTTCCATTCCTAGAACTTAATCAGTGTGTATCTCTGTTGAGCCACCCTTTCTTCAGCTTGTTGATTTAATTTGGTTGCCGGTTCATCCCTAGGTGTGTCTAACCATACTTGTTCCCCTCTTTGTTGGAAACCAAGTGAGGAGCTTCTTAGGAATCTGTTCTCTTTGAGGAAGAACAAGATATTAAGGATGGGGAAGTGGAAAGGAGGGTGAGTTTCTGAGGTGATCAGCACTTTCTGCCACTAGATCAGTTACTGTTGAGTTGACTCCGACTCACAGTGACCCCCCCGTATGTGTCAGAGTAGGACTGTGTTCCATAAAGTTTTCAAAGTCTGATTTTTCAGAATCAGATCTCCAGGACTTTCTTCTAAGGCACCTTTGGGTGGACACGTATCTCCAACCTTTTGGTTAGCAGCCCAGAGTGTTAACAGCTTGCACCACCTGCAAACTGCATCATATAATTATACTTAAGGCATGGAGGGTTTGTTGATTGTCTTACATACTTTAAAATACTTGACTTTTGGCAACTGAAGTTTACTGTAATCATGAACTAACTTTTACTGAACACTTTCTCTATGCCATAAACTGTGCAAAGTTCTTGAGTGCATTGTTTTATTGTAATCCTCATAACAATTCTCTGTTGTATAGATGAGAAAGGAGCTCTGGTAGCATAGTGCCTAAGGCTCTTGCCTGCAAACCAGAAGGCTGGCAGTTCAAACCCACCAGCCACTGCTTGGAAGGAAGGTTGGGCAATCTACTTCCATACTGATACCACCTCGGAAACCCAAGGAGGGGTCGCTATGAGTCGGGTCTGACTTGATGGCACATAACAACAACAAACAACATAGATGAGAAAGCTAAGGCTTGGAGAGGTTACATTATTTGTCCAAATTACATTATTTGTGCGATGATAAGGGGTGAGATCAAGAGTAAGTTCCACTCCTGTTTTGCATCTGGGCTGTTAACCATTTGACTGTGAAAGATAGAAATAAACCATGTTAAATGTCTAAAAACTTCAATTCAAAAACAAATATTTTTTCTCCATTAAAAATTGCTTTTGAGTAAGTTAACACACATGCATTTCCTAATTATCCATGTACTTATTGACATCCCAAAATCCAAAACATATAGCAAAACTCAGTAAATGCATTTATTTGAAAATGAAACAAATAGCATGCCTCTAGGAAGTAGTCAATGATGGAGTCTTCTTGCTGAAATAGTTTTAAAATTTAGGGAGAGACAAAAGCTAAGACTTCCTAAGCAACATTGAATTTCCCTAATTTCTCAGGCTGTAAATAACTACTTAAGAGTCTGATAGTAACAACACAGAACATACACACAAATACACAACCATTGTAGAGTCAGCTCTCACTCATGGTGGCCCCATCTGAGGGAGATAGAACAGTGTGCTATAGGCTGTTCAGAAGTAGATCACCAGGCCTTTCTTCTGTGGTGCCTCTGTATGGACTTAAACCTCCAACTCTTTGCTCAGTAGCTAAATGCATTAACCATTTGCACCAGTCTGTGTAGTACTAACACACAAGACAACACACTTTCAATTGAGCACTTCTTTAAAATCCTCAGTTGTGCTTTGTTTGGCTATCCTAACTTAACAGACCCGAAGATTTTGAGTTGACCTTGGCCTGGGTATTAGCTAAAGAGAAGAAGAAGGAAAAAAAAAAAAAAAAAAGCCTTCTGCAGTCTGTTATCATGGAAATAGAGTGGATTGTGATTCTGGAGGTGAGTTCCCAGTTTGACTTCAGCTACAAATTAGCTGGGGACATTTGTAACTTCATTTCTCTGAGTCTTAGTTTTCTCATTTTTACTATGGGCCAGACCCATACTTCTTACTTTTCTTTGGTCTTTGATGATCTGAGAAAAACTATGGATTCTCTTCTCATAAAAGTGCCCATTTTATATGCAATGGAAAGTCCACATGCTTATTGTAGCCCATTCATAAATCTCTGGTTGTGTGTGGACCCCAAGTTTTGAACGCTGGACTAGCCCATCCCTAAAGTCCCATTCAGCTCTAATATCCTAGCATTCTGCCAATACTAGCCCTGGTCTATCAGAGAGACAGTTATGTGTGGTTTGTGAAACAAAAATCCTTCAATAAACAAAGAACGAGGAGAAGACCATGGTACAAAATAACAGAATTGTGTCTATTTTACTACATGAGAAAAATGTACACATTTTGGAAATGCTGTTTGGAATGTGAAGACCCTATGAAAGTTGTTCAATAATTAGTCTGGCACATATTTAAAGGATTTTGACTTTTGAAAGGTTTTGACTTTCGAGTTTTCATAAAATTACATTTTCCATCTGATGCCAGGGAGGCAGTGCTGTTTTTGTCACAGCCAGAATCCAAGTGAAATGGCTGCTGGCAGTTCCAAGGAGTCAGAAAAAGTTCATGTGGCAGAGGGATCGTGCCCCCTGCACAAAGAAGCTGTGCTGTTCTTCCAGGGTGGGTTTGTGTGCGAGCAGCAGCTCTGGGGATGCTCAGTTGGCACCAGGGGACATGCCCAGCAGATAAGATTTCCACAAAAGACATGGCGTGATTCTTTAGAGCCTGTATGTCAAGGGATTAACACTCCTTCTGAACAGGTTCTCCTATTAAAGGCCTATTGCTTTGCAGTTTGCACTTTCTCACCTCCAAGTTACAGCACCGTCATTTAGTTTGTGACTTTTTGATGAGCAGAGGTTTGGTTGTTAGTACTATGGCACCCGTATGATACCCGTGCAGGGAGATTGAGAATCTGGCAGTATTTGCTCTCAGTCACCTGTTAGAAGTAACTGATTAGCAGTTGAAAGGTCAGGTCTGCACAGCTGGGCTTGTGGGTAGGCTTTTCCTCGAGCCTTCCCGAAGGTTACTGTTGCCAGCCTTGTTTGGGAATCAGGGAATTTAGGTGAGTGTCTGCACACACAGGTGTGCATGAGACTCAGTAAAAGAGGGAACCAAATGGCACAGTCCCCATGACTAGAGGAACAGAATAGTCAAACTCTGTCTCCTGATGTGCAAATCTAATCTTCCTCCATTGCTTTAGGGCTTCACTGTCCAATAGCACTTTCTGCGTTGAAGGAAATGTTTTTTATCTGCACTGTCCAATATGGTAGCCACTGACCATGTGTGGCTATTAAATACTTGAAATGTGGCTAACATGACAGAGGAACTAGATTTTAAACTTTATTTCATTGTAATTCATTTTGATTTCAGTTTAAAATTATATTGCCACATATGACTAGTGGCTACCAGACTGGGCAGCACTGCTCTGGATGGTCCTTTTGATTTCATTTTCATGGAATATTCTCCAAATATGAGACACTAGAAGGTGTCTTAAATCACTGTCATCCTTTTGATAGGCAAGCCTAATGATCAGCTTAGAATAATTTTTTTTTAAAAAAGCCTTATTAGCTTGTCTGTATAAATAAAGATGTGCTCCATTACTGCCTGTTCTGGAGCTTTGTTTCTCAGTAATATTTGCATCCATACACGTGCACGTGTCGCACACACAGCAAGGCAGTTTCCTAATGGGTGGCCTTTGCTTCTTACACGTCCCTCTAATTTCTGCCTATGTGGTACCTGCCAAACCCTCCTTATTTTTATCCTTAGAATTTTTTGTTCTTATTCCATTCACTTCAAAATATCATTACCATTGCAAACAAGAAAAATGTGTTTATCAGGATCTGCAAACTCCTTTAGGGCCTCATAGGATTAATCACGGTTATAAAGTTTTATTAAACACAATTTTTGTTTAATGACAAGCTCCACCAGTCCTTCCCATTCCAAACCAATCCTGTCCTAAGGGTGAATTGCGCTTAGCAGATTGTTTTCAACAGACTCTTCAAGACAATCCCTATTACTTTGTCATGCACAGAGATATTTTTCTTCCTGGATAATTTGAACTTCCTTAAAAATCACATCTGTTTCATACTTTATTTATTTGTAATTTAAATCCTTAAATTGAATCTTTCATTACTAACATCTGGGCTTGAAATGCAGCCCACTTGAAAAAATACAAATTTTATTTTATTTGTAGTTACCCCCCTTCACTCGGTAGCACTGGTACAAACATTCTCTGGCCAGAGGCAAAACAGCCGGGTATCTTAAAGCTGTGATGCTGTACCACGTGTAATGTGGCTCACTTGATTGTCCCTGAAGTGACTGGCAATTTGCCCAGAATTAGACTGAATGCACGTAATAAGCTGTAGAATTTCCACAATATTGACAATTAGATATCTCTATACAGCAGCAGCTGTGTATTGTTCTCATGGTATGGTCCCCTCAAAGCACCTCCTAAAAAGAAAAAAAAAAAAAAAAAACCTGGCAGAAGGTTGGAGGCAGCAGAAAGGTAATATACATTGTATGAAATATCTCAAATTCAGATTAATAGGGATGTTTCTATTAGTACAGTTTTCTGCAATGGAAATCATGGCTGAAACAGAATGCCTTGGAATAGGAGTTTATAACACCACATCTGTATAGGGTAATTGTTATATTTTTAGCATGTTTCAGAGGAAAATACCTATTCTCATCTCCATTCACTGGGATTGGGAGGGAATTTTATCACCAGCACTCTTCGAGCATTTCAAGCAAGCAGTTCTGACCCTGTGGACATGTTGCTATACTCATACCCTTCTGAAATGGCTTTGGTCATTTAAAATAACTTTCACTATCCCCTGAACGGAAATCAGCCCCAAGAAACCATCTTGTTTGTGGACAGTTTTGTGGAAAAAGAGCTCAGCTTCTAATTTGCCATTTTTGTACTCTTAATACGCAGGGAGCCATTCAGATAAACATGGAAACATCTCTCCATGTTTCATCATTTTTCATACTATTTCTCCACCAGCCCATTTGTTCTATGATTATAGAAAAGAAAGGAGAACATGAAGGAATGGAGCTAATGGTTTCTTACTATTTAGAAACCACTGCCCACAGTCCTAGGATTTGAATATTATTTTAAAGCACATGTTTGAAGTTCGTGTTATGAGTGGCTAGGTTTTGATGTTTTGCCCAGTGGATCTAGGGCAGGCTGTTGTTGTCTGGAGCCAGACTCAACAAACTTTGGGTTTGTTGTTTGTCTCCTTGCAATAGAAATGCATGTTTTAAAAGAAAGCTGCTGTTTTTAGAAAAATACCATAAAACCGCGAGAACAGTAAGATGTCATGTTTTCTATTACAGATCTTAATTTATCAAGCTAATTACCAACAAAATGTAGCTAAATTGCTGATAATCTTGAGACTGATTAATTCAGCAACAAGACATTGTTGGGTTCTTTAAAGGTTACCAATAGTGTTTGGGTAGCATGGATTCTATCTTACCTCAAATTATATTATATCCTTCTTTGAGAAAACTTGACATTATTAAGAATGCATTCAGTTTTTGTCCAACACATATATTTATTTTCTATTAATGCTAATTAGAGGAGAAAAGAGAAACCAAATTTCTTATTTAGAAAGAATTTATTTTAAAACTTGTAGTTTCTGTCTTGCAATTCAGTTGAAAATATTATCTATCTATCTATCATTTATCTATCTTTCTCTTCCCTTTCCTGGGTTCAACTTTTAATGAGTGCTTATTAAAAGTGCCCTTTGTATTTGAAAACATCAGGAGGTGGAGTGCAAGCCCCTTTCTAAGAATCAGGAACTCTGAATTTTCTAGTTTTGGCCCTGCTCCTGACAAGCTGCGTGACCTTAGGCTACTTTTTGCATCTCTGGGCTTCAATGTCCTCAAATATGAACAAAAGTCAGCAGAACTCAATGACATTGAAGATGCACTCTACCATGACAGTGAAGTAAAACTGACTATGGGCCCTGGAGTCAGCCTCAATGATGGTGATTTCTTTGATCAGAAATGAAAAAGGTGCTTTCTTGGCACCCACTCGCATCAGCCCTTCCCCTGTATTCTCCTTCCACCAGACTGCAGCTGAAACAGTGCCCAATGAGGTCAGCTCATGATGTGTATCCCTGTGAACTGAAGTCAGGGCTGAGACGGCATGAAATGGTATCGCTTGGGTCTTTCTATTGCCAGCAGCATAACATTGAGTCCCTTTGGTGCCCAATGTACTCTAATAAAGGAGGTTAAAGAGCCAGTACATTAATTGACTCCAGTGCTAAGTCCCTTTTATAACCTGTGTTATCAGCATAAGTACTAGTGTGGTGTAGTAAGGAATATCATTATGAAACAGATTTCCTGAGAGAGGAATTAGCTGGCTCTGGTGGGCATCCCTGCTATAATGAACACACTTCCGTGTTTATGAATACAGTTATAGATGTACTCTTAACAATTCTGCCGGGGTGTGGGGGCCTTCACTGGATGTCTCATGCCTAATGGAGCACTTTACTGACTGGTTCTTGAAGGGTTAATTTGCAGTTTACTATTGAATAACATAAAATGAGCTGTAAATAATGTAATGATATGTATTGTTAAGCTACATATACTATACCAGGTGCTAGTACACCCACTCCTCACTTAGATATAATCTGGGGCAGTCAACAAACACAGATGTATTTTAACAAAGAGAGAGAAAAAGATAAAGACAGAAAGAACAAGAAAAAAAATTAAAACATATGTAAGATAATTTAACCAAGATAGCGATCCAGGTAAAACTTGGCCTATTTTTTTTCCCCTCAGAAGAGCTTCCTTATACTGGGTGAAATACAACAGCATTTTGGTTTGTTTTTGGAACACACATGAGCCAAACACGTGGGAAACACCTTGACAGGCCTTTTGTATAACTACAAGGAAACTGATAATCCTAAATAAATTACACAGGAAAAATATGAATCTTTGAATACTAGTAATTATAATGGTTATTTTTCACTTTTGTAGCACCTGCAAATGATGTATATATAACAAAGCTTCAAAAAGCTCTAATTAACTTTTTATTTTTTTCCATTTACTGGCTTTAACCAGTTTGCATTAATTGACAATTTATATCTATATATTTTTACCAAATATTTCTATTACTCTTGAGTGGCTGGAAATCACACATTATGAATTTATTTTCACTGAGTTTATTTTTAATTGTTGTCAGCCACTTGCTCTAAACTTCCTCCTGCCTGCCCCATTCTTTCAGGGGGTACAGAGGGAAGAGGAGATTTCTAGGTTGATCTTTGGGGCAGGAGAGAACCACTGTTGCTTCTGTGGTACAGTGACATGACTTCTGACTAATAGTGCCAGTCAGAATTCCTAACTGCTCCTACCAAATGTGCAAGGGCTCAGTTTGGAAGATCTCCAGGCTCAGCTTTTCAACAGATTACTTGGGCTATTCATGGAACAAGATTATTCTGACCACCATGAAGACGATGCTTTGTTCTGCTTTAGGGCTTAGGGCAAGTCAGACCCAGATGAAGTTGAGCTCTGAGAGTTCTTAAAAATGGACACCACATTTAAAACCTCCCAGTTTGCAAACCCGATTATGCTGAAATTACTGATTGCTGCCACTTTTGGTGGCAATGACAGGGGAAGAAGGAGTCTAAGATTATCTAGGGGTTAGACTTGTGGCATGGGAAGGAGAAAATATGTACTAGTTACCTCAGAAAATCTGGAGACAGGAGGAAGCAGTCCATACTTTAGACGTGCCATTTGTTCTTTCTTTCTTTCTGATTTTGTTTTGTTTTAAAGGAGCACATAGGTGCCATAGACACAAAGGGGAAGTGGGTTGAAGGTTTTGACAAGTGTCAAAAACAGTCTCTTACCTGGGAAGAAGAAGGCTACTCTCTGGGGATTGGACTAGTGGCCTTGGGAGAGGTTTGTTGAGAGGTTAAGAGGCATGTTTACATCAGGAATTCTGAGGGAGGAGGAATCAGATAGTGCGCACGCTATCTATATAGAAGTGGAAGCTGGGAAAAGTTCTGGTAACTATCAAATGCCTCTCAGGCCACTGACTCAATCTCTCTGGCTGACCACAGGCCTAGGCTAGAGTGAATGCCCCCTGAAAGTAAGACCTAGGCCTCTCACAATGCAAAGGCAAGATGGCTGCCACAGCCATCTGTAGGACATCAAAGGCTGCTGCCTGATGCTGTTTGGGCTGCCAAAGCTTCTAAAGGGTTTGGCGCCTGACTGGAAATCGGACGCAAACTGTCCATCTGCCGCATGGCACTGGCGACTGCTGATTCTTTTGCAGCCTGCAAGATGGACCTGACTTAAGCCAATAGGCCCCAGTCCCTGATTGCACAAGGTTTGTCCGACCCGTTTCATTAGCCAGACATACTAGATACAGTATGTGGTTTTTCATTTTGCTCAGTACGTGACACTATAAACACCAGTGCTGGGGATGAACGGAGAAACCAAAGGGGACACACTGCTGCTTCTGCAGAGAAAGCATATTGGCAATGTTCAAAGCATATTGGGGCATAACAGTAGCCTAAAAACCCCAATATGGATTAGGACAGCTGACCAGATGTCTTGACTGACATTTTTTAGCATGTTTCAAGGGTATCCTGACAGGACATAAATGCTAACTATACATCTGTGCACTTATTTTTTGTCCTACCCCCTTCCAGCTTCAACTAAGTGTAGTGCATGGAATCTCTGAATATAGCTAACAGTTCCAGTGACAAAGGAAAGCTTCGACATGCTCAGACTGTGGCCTGCCTACCCAGGAAAGGTTTGAACTCCATTTGGAGTGAATGACTGCTTGTAGCTGAGGGAATTAATAAGGGTACGCCTGAAAAGTGGATGTTTGCAGCTCTTGTAAGCTGCCTCTTTAAGGATAGAGAAATATTTTTGGAAATGGAACTGTTTCCTTTACTGCTTACTGAAAGAAGCTTTTATGGAAACTTCAGCCATTCAGTGTCATGTGGTAAATTTGTTTTTGCTCTTGGCTAACCTCGTTGGAAGGAACCCTTGTAGTGCAGTGGTTAAAGTGCTTGACTGCCAACTGAAAGGCTGGTGGTTCAAATTCACTAGGCATTCAACAGAAGAAAGATGCAATAGTCTGCTTTTGTAAAGATTACTGCCTAGGAAACCCTATGGGACAGTTCTTCCCTATCCTATAGGTTTGCTGTGAATTGGAATTGAAGGCAATTGTTTTTGGAGACTGGTTGGGGCTGCTGCCACTAGGAAGGCAGGCAATATACAGCCATTCAACAATGAGTGGGAAGGTTAGCAGGAGAGAGATTTGAATTTTATGAAAAGGAGCATATTTATAATTCCATTTTTTTAAAAATTATAGGTTTGTTTAATAAATTATAGGAGAAAGCTGACTTTAAAAAGTTTGGAAATCACAAGGATTTCAATGTAGTTTTAATATTTGGGTCCTCATGTGTTATGGTTAAATTCTGAACTCTGTGGCAGTAGAATATTTAAGAGTTTATATCTTCCAAGTGATTCTGTTTTTCTTAATTTAAGATTGGTTATCAGTTAATCCTAACTTCCATTTTGAATTCCAAATGGTTCTAGGGTGGGTTTAATGCAGCATCTCCTATTCCCTAAGAGCAAAGCAGATACTGAAAGTCTTGTTGACTTCTTCAGAATATCTGGTTATCTTTTTACGGATCATGGCAGGATAAAATTTGGATCTGCCAATTTATTGGGACTGATGGTCAGTATCTGCAGGTTTCATAGCTCAAAACTTTCTTTTCCTTGATGATCATCATTTAAATGCATTGGAAACATATTTCTTTCTTTCTTTCTTTTTAAATTGTGCTTTGGGTGAAAGTTTACAAAGTAAATTCATTTTCCATACAGCAGTTCACACCCATTTTGTTTCATGACATTGCTTGTAATCCCCATAATGTGACAGCTGTCTTCTCGGTTCCTCTCTGGGATCAACTTTTCCCTGTGTTCTTCTTTCCTATGCATTCCTGCCCTCTCAGCTATCTTCTTGTGCAAATACTGCCCTTCTGATCTCCCATGGTTGATTGTTCTAAGGAATGAACCTACCTGGTGTAAATGTTCATCTTAAATGCCAGTCTGTTGTTTGGCTGGAAGTCACAGGAGTGAGTTCAATTCCAGACCTGAAGGGTGACTAGGGGCCATATTCTCAGGGGTTTCACCAGTCCTTCAGACCAGTAATCCTGGTCTTTTTTTTTTTTTTTTTATGATTATGAGTTTTGTTCCACATTTTTCTCCCACTCAATCCAGGATCTCCTGCACTGATCTTTTTCAGAGTGGTTGACAGTGGTACATGGACACCATCTAGTTCTTCTGGTCCCAGGGTCATGTAGGCTGAAGTTTGCATGGTCCACTAGTCCCTTGGACTAGTTATGCGAACATATTTCTTATTCAACTGAAATGTGTGTGATAGTGAAGGTAGGCTCCTCTTAGAGAACTGTGGATTAATTTCTGAATTAGAAATTTGAGATTATCTCAGTCAAGATTCCTGGTGCATAGAAGAGGAAATTATGATGAAGAGCAAGATTAAGTGACACATCCAAAGAAACACAGCAGCCAGTTACTGGTTGTCAGCTCTGGAACCCAGTTTCTGGGTTTCCAGGCCTGTGTGTTTCCTTCTGTGCTTGAACCAGGTTGACTCAACAACTGAACTTGTTCTCCTCAGCAGAGCATGACATAACTGTGTGCTTAAATCCTATTTTCCTTTGATTTTTTTTAAAGGGAAAGATGATGCTTTTAGATGAAATTAGAGATTTTATAATGAAAAACTTCTAAATCTTGCCTTGACCAGGAGAACCTATACCACGAATGAGATTTCCTCAATTCAGCTTTATCCATCTGATGTTTGCGAGGCTATTGAGATAACAGTTTACCTGGAGATGGGAATTTTTGTTGATTGCAGTTATGAGCTGGCATTCACCATAGAGGGCTCAGACCAGAGCTCCCCAGGATCATTCTCTATGTGTAGAAGCTGGGAGGTGGACACGCTCTCACACACACACACATAAAAATTTTTTAAAAAAGCACACACTCCTTCTCTCTGCCAGAATCCTCTAGTAAAAACTGACAGGAAAAAGCTGGGAGGCAGACATGAGCCCAGAGTTCATACACACATGACAAAAATATATGTGCTGAATGCAGAAACACACTATTTCCTTGTGGGTGTTGGCACAGGCAATTCTCTGTTCCACAGATAGTTAAAAATAATGCCAAGTGCAGCATAAATACAAGTTTCTAACAGACACTGTACCATTACTTGCTTTTGTAAATGAAAGCATTCATTGTTCCCTACTTCTTTCTGAGACAACTTTTATGTTGCCCAATGAAAGGAAAATCAGAAGGCCAGCAAGGAGAAAGTTCCGAGACTCAAACCTGCTGAAAGAGCATGGGGTGTGCCTGTGGAGTGTGGATTCCAACTCTTTACGGGGCCCAACTCTTTACGGCCTTCTTTCCATGTTGAAATTCATTTCCCAAAGATGGATGAATATAGTAGAAAACCTTTTCTTTACTAGATGATGTCACATCACATGATAATTTTGATCCTAGCGCATGTGATACATTCATGAAAATAGCTCACAGCACCATCACATCATATCTTTAGTCTGTCTGGGTGATCTGAGCAAGATCCTAAGTATGTTAAAGTTGTGACTTGAAATATTTAGGAATGTAAAATTGGCGAAATGCTTCAACACAACTTACGAGGATTTAAAAAAAAAAAGAAAGAAAAGAAAACTAGGTCCTTGGGTGGCACAAAGAGTTTGTGCTTGACTACTAACTTAAAGGTTGGAGGTTCAGAGCCACCCAATGGGGCTGAGAAAGAAAGGTCTGGTGGCCTGCTTTAGTAAAGATTACAGGTAAGAAAACCCTATGGAACAGTTCTGCTCTGTAACACTTTCTTCCTTAAAAAAATCCATCAACAAAACAATTGTTTCCACCTGGACCTCCCAGACAAAGTATCGGGTTTCAAGATAGAATCTTCCAATCATCACCATGGGTCACCATGGATAATCAACTTGATGGCAATGGGTTTTGTTTTGATTTTTAATTCAACTACTACAATTCCTGCTCATTATTTTTGGATAATTACTTTGACACAGTGGCTGCAGTAATGGGCTCAAACACAGCAATGATTGTGAGGTAGGTGCAGAACAATGAAACGTTTTGTTCTGTCATAGGATTGCTTTGAGTCAGAGCCAAGGTCATAACACCTAAGAACAACTGGCAGATAAACATCAACTTTTTTTTTTTTAATGTCAAAATGAATAAAAGCTTATTTAAAAAGCCTTCCATTATCTCCTATTTCACCCTTTATTATTCTCCCATTGTCATGGATGGTTTTTCCATGGAGCCAAGACTTTCTGAGATGCTGTACAAACTAAGGTAGAATGGAGCATCAGGCACTGATGATTGGAAGATTCTATCTTGAAACCTGATACTTTGTCTGGGAGGTCCAGGTGGAAACAGTTGTTTTGTTGATGGATTTTTTTAAGGAAGGCCTGGCACCTACCTCTAGAATATCTGGATTGTAGAATGTGGCCAATTAATTGCCTTAGAAAAGAACATGAAGCTACATTGAGAAGTTATTGGAAGGGAAAGCAGTGGTTTAAATGTGGATGTTACTTCCTTCCATGTGCACCTGTACACTTCTCCTCACAAACACACACAAGCTTGGCATTTGTTGGTTTTCTAGATTTCTTTGGATCTATATGATGATAAATAAAAAACCAAAAAAAAAAAAAGCTGGATGGAAAATAAAGAATTAGGCCATCCAGGTGTTTTGACTGGATGTTCCAGAGTTTTTAACAAAATTTATTGAGTGGTTATTATAACAAGGCTGAGTGATAAAGACATTTGGAGATGCCATGGTGAATAAGATCAATTTTCAATTTTCTGTTCTTAAGAAGTTTGTGACAGAGCTAGGTGTTGTGCAGCATCCAATAGAACTTAGCTGGATCCTAGGAATTTTGAGTGAATTCAACGGGTGCTAGAGGAGGAAAATTATGGTTTGAAAGGTTATCAGCATAATGGCCATTTCTATGAATTGGACAGGGTAGCCTGTTCAGCCTGTTTATTCAACAAAAAACTATGTACATTGCAAAGAGGAGAAGGGTTACAAATTCTAGCAGGAGCTTGCAACTTTGGAGACTGTCACATTTCTAGCACTGGGTCAGGATTGGAATTTGTTCTAATGCAAGTCTTGAGGTACATGTCATAGATTGTGTTATGGCTATAGGGGGACCGTGTAATTAATCATCTCTAAACAGGATCCATTTGAAAGTACAAATGGAAACTATCAATAAAAAACATCCCAAAAGATGAGACAATAGGGTTAATCTGGGATGTATGGTCACTCTAGTATAGCTGAGGCAAACCTAGGGTGAAGCTTTCCAAATATGCGTACAGGGCAGAAGTATTTCTGAGATCACCTAATGCAATAGTTCCAAACTCAAGGACACCAAATTGAGATGATGCAGAATTGTGACTCTAATGGTGGTGTCCACATTGTTAATTTTGACATATGTTGGCTGGGCTATGATCCTCAGTATTGGAACTCTATCCTTCTTAGCTATCTCTCTAACTCAAATGGTCAGTTCTGTGTAGAATGCCTAGTTAAAGATTAAACCTGATAATGATTTATATCATTGACATTTTTATATGGGGTCTCTGAGTGATATAAATGGTTAACGTGCTTGGCTGCTATTTGAAAGGTTGGAGGTGTGAGTATACCTGGAGATTCCTTGGAACAAAGGCTTGGTGATCTACTTCTGAAATAGCAGCCATTGAAAATCTGATGGAGCACAGTTCTACTGTGACACACAAGAGGCTGCTGTGCGTCAGAATCAACTCAAAGGCAACTGGTTCTAGGGAGCAATGATGGTTCCATGGTAGAATTCTTGCCTTCTGTGCAGGAGGCACAGGTTCATTTTCTGGCCAACGTACCTCAAGTGTAGCCACCACCTGCCTGTCATTGGGGGCTTACATGTTGCATTTATGCTGACAAGGTTAAGCAGAGCTTCCTGTCTAAGACAGACAAGGAAGAAAGGCCTGGTGATTTATATCCGAATAATCATCAGTGGTTCATGTCATTGTGCATGAAGTCACCATGAGTTGGGGCCAACTCTATGGCAGCTGACAACAACAATGTCTTCAGATCATCTAGAATTAGCAGATTAGTTGCAACTTCATAATTAAATGCAATGGATCTTACATTCATTTTACCACAGAAGAATGCCTGAGATAAAATTCTAAAATATATCCAGTTGCAGCATAAAAATATAATTAATATAGTAGTTTTAAAAATTTTTCTTTGATTTTTTTTTTTAATTAACAATATCCATTTCACCCAGTTTGCAAATTTTCTGCTGAAAGCAGTTTAGGAATCAGAGTGATTTCTTTATTGATCATTTATTTTATTTCACCCATGAATTATGTTGAACTTAAGAAACCATGCTGTATGGAACATAGTAAGAACTCAATAAATGTTAGATAAGTGAGTGAATAAATTAATTTTGTTAAAACAGAGTAAGAATCAGTAATCTTGTTTACTTTCCAATGTACAGATTTTTGAAATTTTCAAAGACATATTCCCTTAGTCTCAATTTGTATTTGTGAATCCTTTGTAAAAGGATTTATATACCTACTCCTTTCTTACTATTTCTTTATCTGACATTTACGACAATAGTAAAAAATTTATTATCTGACTACTTTGCACATTAACGATGTATGTCTGGCAGTAATGAACACCGAGGTGTGAGGTTAGAGTAATACTGGCTGTAATGGTTAAATCTATGTGTCAATTTGTCTGGGCTGTGATTCTCAATGTTCTGACAGTTATGTAATGATGTAGTCATCCTCCATTTTGTGATCTGATGTGGTCCTTCTCTGTTTCCACATAATGAAGATTTTTGCATAATGACCCATGGTCATTATGGTTTGGAACCTAACCATATCTTTAAGTGAAGGGTGGCTGTATGACTCCGTATGATGTGCATGTGTCTGGGTGTGTGCATGTGTGTAGGTAGCTGTCCATTGAAGCCTACTAGATGTTACTAGAGCATTGCACTTAGAATCCACCACTTTTCTACATTTTGCTTAGGAATTCTACCCTACGCTTATATTTCATAATTATATATTCTGTGTGGGTAAATTCATCTTATTATCAGCTTCTCATCTTTCATGGGGCAGTCATTATAACTGTATAAATGGCTCTACTTAGAATGCTTAGCATAGTATCACACGAAATTCAACAACAGTGATGATTTTTAACCAATGGTGACGATGAAGAAGTAGAATCTTCATTTGGATTTGTTTTACATGTAGAAACTCAAGGAAAGGAAAGGAACCCTGAGTTTTTCACTATGATATTTTCATCCAAACCATTAAAAGCAGTATAAAATGCAGATTGCTTAGTCTGTGAAAACTTTAATGTTCATTTGATATTTGCTGGAACTGTGGCTTAATAAAGTCATCTATCTTTTCCCTTGTATTTAAAACAAAAAACAGATGCTACACAAAATATCAGTCATGTGAGAAATAAATGCATAGGGCATATTTGGAAGTATGTAAAAAGTAACCAGCAAATTATAGATACTGTATTGCTAAAATTTCATGTTTTAACCCAAACAAAATTAACAGTTCACTTGGGTTTTGGAAAGATTCCTCCTGGACCACCAGTGCATTTCTGAATGACATAAATATAAGAAAATTAGAAATTAACTTTAAATGGATTTAGGCTCCTTACATAAATGAGAGCCACCCTTACACAAATTACTAAATCTATTCAGAGTAATTTATCAAGCAGTTATATGTTGTTTTCCTGTGTTGAAATTCCAGAAAATTTAATAACAACATACTTTCTGGAAATTGCATTAGCATAGACCATTAATAAGTTAGACCTATGGAGTTTGTGTGGGAGTATAACGTTGCCATTAGCAATGTATAGCAAAGTGGAAACTGGTTATCACTTAAGCATATCTATGGTAATGCTGAAAGACAAGTTTTCCAAGAGCTTTCAGAATCATCTGAAATAAGCATTAAAGAAATTGTTCTATGATATTTAGCAGTTAGCATGAGCCAACAGTGGTGAGATAAGTGGTCCCAAATGAAGAGGATATATGGGGAGCTAATTGTACAATCTGACAGCCACAAGAGCTCTTAACATTTAACTACTTAACTCTTAGATATACAGGTTCAGAGAGGCCAAGTGACTTGCTTGAAGTTACACAGCTAGAGCCAAACTGAAATCCTGGGTTTCCAGACTCTCGGCTAAATATCCTCCTGACCATATCACACAGAAATTCTTACATCCTGGTTTAACACTGCTCACAAATTAGCAGGGGTCTGCCAGCTAATGGATAATTTTGGCTAGTGCAAACAATTAAACAGAATAACTGCAAAATTGCAAAAAGTGTGAAATTTTATTTTATTTCTGATCTGGGAGTCTCACAAAGAAGCTTCTAGCTAGTCCAATTCAAATGATTACTAATTCTTTACAAAGGGTTACTCTACTTCTAGAGAATCATAAATAATGATTCAGAAATGTAATTCAAGCTTTAAGTATTCATTTCAGCCCTTTTACTCAGATCCCTCAAAATAATTAGGGAACAGAATAAGTTACTTAAAGTTTAAGGAAAAGTCTTTCAGGTCACAACCCATGTCATTTTTATTTTCCTTGGGTAAAACAATTTTCCAATTGTTTTAGACACATCAAACTTGAAAAACAAACACAGCTGATCATTAAAAATTAAACCTAGGTGCATTCATGAGCCACCTCTCCAGTTGGAGAAGGGGGAGTAGCTTGAATGGAGTCTTCCAGCTGTGTTCCAAGTTAATGAGAGGTTTTCGATTTTACTGGTCACCCTATTTGCCCTTTGATCTTGTTGGCGCCTCTGCTGGTCTCCTTTGTTACTAAACTAGAAATACAGTCCTCCTTTTTACACCGCTCCACTGTATTTGCAATTACAATGGTGTTGCAGTTCATTGAGAAGGCTAGGTCATCAGATAACCATAAGCTTAAGATCTCCAACTTCAGCTATTAACAGTTTTGGTGGAAACCCAAGTATCATATCAATGGTGGAGAAGATGTACAAAATGCTAGCCATCGCAGCAAGAAATTAAAAAAGAAAAAAAATAAATAACATGGCTTAGAGTGTTTTGACAATGGCAGGTGTGAGAGTAGATTATTTCTTCTCTTCCCACAGCTCCGTGTCACTTTCTACCCATATTCCTTTCTTATTATTGTACATATTTCAGCATTATAGTATCTGCAAAAACATGGTTCAGAAAAGCTGAACTTTTAATTGTGGTGAGAAATAAGTTAGCTTAATTATTCTCAGGAAGTAGAAAAGATGGGTTTTGTTTCCCTCCCTAAGTCCTCCCTTTCTAATCGCAATTCAACACCCTTTCCCAGCATTGCTATGTATGAACTTCATGCTGCTAGACAAATAAATTCTTTGGAAAAATGCACATTTTTATTTGGAAATAATGCCATCTCTTTGTTAGATTTGCAGCAATCCTATTTTGCCTCTACTGTTTTTAAGTCGAAAATGAAAAATTATATAGAAGATGTTTGTGCATCATATTGTGCTGAATGGTATGTAGGTCAGCATGCTGCAGCACCGCAGATAAGGGACAGGGAACAAGTGTTCTATGTACTTACAAGCAAATATCAGTCATAATAGAGGAAGACAGATCTACAAGAGCGTTTTGGCTTCGAAAATGTTTCTTGTCATTAGCATTTAAAAAAAGCTATGAGATTCAGGCCTATCAGCACCGATTCACAGCAAACCCTGGCTTGCACAGGTTGTTATCTATTTCGCACAGAGGTACAGCTGGTTAGCAAATGGATTTGCAGATTTTTTTTTTTTTTTTTTGCAGAGATGAGTAAAAAGGCAAAGAATCAGGTACTTACAACCCATTCAGAATGTAACAATTTTGTTTGTGTTATAAACCAAACCTTCTGTTTTTGCAAACTGCATTATTTTTAGAAACAGAACCAAGAAAAAAAAAAAAAAACAGGTGATTTAAAAAAAAAAAAAATCTTTATTCATATTCCAATATCCCTAGGGGTTCTAATATCCATGAAGTAATTCCAGCAAAGAGAGCAATAAGAACAGCAGAATCCCATGATTCAGTTTACAATGCTATTTTATTGTGTTAGCAGTAAAGTCAAAAGGCAATATCTAATATTTTTAATTTTTTATTCCTTTCTCTACTCTGAGATGTAAAGAGGGAGAAGGTGCTGAGTAAAAGAGTGTGTGAATGTGGGTGTGTGAGAGAGAGAATAAGAGAGACTGTTATTGAGTACTCACTTGAGAAGGTAAAGGTAATGAATTTTAAAATTTATGCGAACTGATATCAATTATCAGAAAGGACATCACAATGCAAGGAATACAATTGTTTCTTCTTTAACTATGCTATCTGTTAGACTTAGCTGATTGAGTTCTTAGGGACAAAAGGCAGTTACTGAGAAGAGAAAATAGGCAGCAAAGTGTTCTGTCTCCTGGGTCCAGAGATATTTAAATCCTTGGCTTTTATTAAAGGGGTGCTCCAGGAGTCACCTACGTGAAGAGGGGCCACATTTAATCACATGGGTGCATATAGGTCCTTCTCAAATACTTTCTATAAAGATGCAGAGTTGTGAAAGATGTCAGATTTGGCGTGTCAAAAACAGTGCCCCCAAAATCAAGCCCAGTAGATGAATTACCATGAATGATTAGGCATGCAATCAAGCAATCTACGAGGCTCCTGATATGTCACAGTTACTGTTCACACAGAGAATACCAAGACTAGATCCCTGTCTAGTGCTATTTGCTTCATTAATAGGGAGGTGATGGAATCCTGTGCAATGAGGCAGGATAAGCCAAATCCTTTGTCAACATCTAAGACTTAGATCAAAGATTGGAATAAAGCAGAGATGGAATAGGGAGATGATGAAAGAGTAAACAGAAATTAAGAAATGGATTGGATGTTCTAGAAACATTTGATAAATGAAACACTCTGTTGAAGTACAACACTGAGCATTTTTGATTACAGTGCTTTATTAGGAAATAGACAATCAGCCACTTCACTTTTAAATCAAGTTTTCTTGTGTTAGTTTATTCTTCTGTTTTGGCAAATTGTTTTTTTAAATTTCTTTCTCCAGTTAAATCACTATATACTAGCCAATTATCTTTCGTGCAAGTAGCCACAAAAGTAGTTAGTTTTGTTTGGTTTTTGGTAGAGTAGAAAAGGTCTTGTGTTCTTACTTTGTTTTATCATCCTAGTCTATCCTCTCCCAGGAGCTCTGGTAGCATAGTGCCTAAGGCACTTGACTGTTAATCAGAAGGCTGGAGGTTCAAATCCACTAGCCACTCCTCAGAAGGAAGTTTGGGCAATCTACTTCCGTAGTGATATTGCCTCGGAGACCCAAGGAGGGGTCTCTATGAGTCAAGTTCAACTTGACGGCACACAACAACAACAACAACTGTCCTCTCTCAGGATTGTCTATGGGTGGAAATGCGTTTCCGAGTACTTGGTCTCTTTGCAATTCTATGTATTCTTACTTTATGCATCTAAATACACTCTTTTGAGAAGGAGTCTATAGGCTTCATTAAGAGTCCATAGCCCCAGAAAGGTTAAAGATTCCTGCCTGAGACAGACTTGAGATAGAGTAGACCCTTGGGGAATCAAAAGACAAAGCATTAGAGGTACTCATGTAAAAACTCACTCAGGATCAGGTGGCAAATAGTGCTCTCTTCTGTTTTCACTGTCAGCCTGTGAAGATCAAGAATGTCTTCAAAGCAAAGCACCCCAGCAAAGCTGAGGGACAATGTAGGGTATAGAGGGAAGTATATCAAACAGGGTGTGCTTCAGGATTAAAGAAGTAAAAGCCTTATTATCACAACTATGCATCTCTTTTATTTTCCCAGGAAGCTTGTTTTCCCTCTCTCCCCCCTTTTTCTCCTCATTTCCTTTGTTCTTTCCTTTGAATTACCCTGAACCCCTACTCTAAAAGTCCCATAAACTGCAGGCTTCAAGGAACATAAACTGTGGGCTCTGAGTTCTTCACAGAGCCTGGCACAGAGTAGGAAGTCAATAAACATTTGTTGAATAAACAAATGAATGAATGAACTGATGTTTGTGTAATGGGAAATGATACTTGTTTTGGTTACCTAGTACTGCTCTGACAGAAATATACCACAAATGGGATGGCCTTAACAAACAGTAGTTTATCCTTAAAATTTGGAGGCTTTAAGTCCAAGTTCAAAGTGCCAGGCTCTAGGGGCTGGGTGAAAGCCCCTCAGCCTTGGGCTTCAGCTCTGCCTCCTGCTCCTGGCCCACTGGAGCTAGAGGCTTTTCTTCACTCAGACAGCTGCTGGCTGCTGAGACTGACAAGCCCAAGGTTGACAAGTAAAACACCATAGTCTCGATGTTACCAAACCACACGGCAGGCCATTAACTTAAGTCCATTGAAAGTCCTAAGGTCAGCAAAGCATGGCAGGCTGCTGAACAGTGACTCAGCTACGTGCAGGGTTCAAGCGTGCCATAAGCTAGAGACCGTTCCCCAAGGCTTTTCTTGTATATAGGAGGCAGACCACATCCCTAAGGCAGCTACTCAGCTGCTCACAGTAGATTCCACCATGGAGTTGATTACCAGTCTCATCATGGGGTATATTACTACATCCCAGCTGCCCAGCCATTCAACTAGGCCCAGCCAAGCTGATGCACAAAGTTAACTACAACAATATTCTAGCCTGAGTAGATCCTGTGTGGAAAGCAAAGGCTTAAAATATCCAATATAATGTCGATAAATCTGACAATGAATTTTCTTTTTCTTTTGAGATTCAAGAGTTTATCTATTTAAGTGTTTTTCTTCAGAATTTATTTTGTTGTTTTTGAGAATATACACAACAAACCCACTGCCGTTGAGTCAATTCCAGCTCATAGAGACCCTACAGGACAGAACAGAACTGCCCAAAGGGTTTCCGAGGGTGTAAATCTTTACGGAAATGATCAGCCTCATGTTTCTCCCATGGAAAAGCTGGTGGGTTTGGTTAGCAGCCAAATGTTTTAGCCACTACACCACTGTAGCTCCTGATACATAGCAAAACATTACTAATTCAACCATTTATATATGTACAATTCAGTGACAAGTTCAACCATTCTCACTTTCCTTTTCTAAATTGTTCCTCCTCTATTAGCATGAACTCACTGCCCCCTATGGTTTCTAGCTAATTTTTCCAGTTGTTGTCACTTTGATCCCATATAGAGAGTTCTTAAAAGATTATATTTAAGCCAACCTATTGACAATGAACTATTACATCAAAACTTTCAGTCCTACTCAACAGCAAACTTCAAGCCAGGAGTAGATTAGTTGAGAGCTCTCTAGCATAGAGCTGATCTTACTATATGGACAATATCTCCTTCCTTCTTTACTTCTCCCAACACTGAGACTTCAGGCAATATTGAGAGACAGCCTCCTGGTTCATGAGGACCACAAGAAATTTGTAGTCACACTACCTGGGTCATTTACAAGGGTCATGCTGGTTAGTTGTTGTTGTTGTTGTTATGTGCCGTTGAGTCAGACCCGACACATAGCGACCCCTCCTTGGGTTTCCGAGGCAGTATCACTATGGAAGTAGATTGCCCAACGTTCCTTCCAAGGAGTGGCTGGTGGGTTTGAACCACCAGCCTTCTGGTTAGCAGTCAAGTGCCTTAGGCACTATGCTACCAGAGATTCTTGTTGGTTAGTAGTTCTTGGCTAATATCCTCTTTACAAACAGTTTTCAAACATTTATTTCAAGCATAAAAATAACATGAAAAATAGTAAAATAAACATTCAACATCAGCAGTAGATTACTTTAAATATTTCTGAAATACCTTTTGACATGTTTTATTCCATCCTTTTCCCTCCTCATTGGGTATAATGCCATTATTGTTCAGATGTTGGTTTATCACTCCTTTGCCTTTTGTCAGCATTTTTATAACAAAGATTTGTATCAATGCTATATTGTTTAGTTTTGTATTTTCTTAAAAAATAAAGAGTATCATATTGTCTGTCTTATGGATCTTTATGGAATTTGATTTTTTTTTTCTAAAATTGTATGTCTGAAATCCATTCATTTGATGTGTATAGCCATAGTTCACTGCTTTTTCAATGTTACATAGTATTCTCTTATATGAATAACCACAATGTTTTGGGTTATTTCTATCTCTTTGGTGTCATTACCACACTTAGGCAGTCTCTTGGGACTTGTGTACCAGAGTTCTTCAATCAAGATGTTGTGAATCGGCTGTAGAATTTTGTGTCTTTCACTGCTAAGGGGCAAAGCTGTGATGCTTTGAATTCAGATTTATAATAGGGAGGAGCTCTGGATTGATGCTTATTTTTATTAGTGACTTAGACTTTTCATCTGCTAACTAAATATGTCATTTTATAAGGAAAAATTTCATGATAGCAAAGTAAACTGAGGAACAGTAAGAATTACTGAAACTTCAATACCTTATCACATTTAGGTGACATATTCATGATGTGACTGATTCTCTCTGTTAGAATTAGAATTCAGAAATGAGATGATAATCAAAAGGACACGAGGACAGATTTATTTAATTGAAAATCATAATCAGCCTTTTTCTTATAGAAAGTTAGTCTGATTGGTTTTATCTGGAGGGCATTTTCCATGAAGTGAATTAACTAAACTTGCATTGCCAAGGTTTTGATTAAAAAAAAAAAAAAAAAAAATTTAAAGCATGTGTTAAATAAAAGCACTTATGAAGATATCATATTAATGATATTTCATTTTCCCAAAACCTTTCTGAGCAGATTGGGTTCTATGAGGTACCATTAAGGGAAAGGATAACAAACATAGTAAGATGATTGACCTCATCTTCCAAGAAATTGAGAAAGCAAAAGATAGTCATTAGACTTATGCAGATTGGATGGTTCAAAATCATATTTTTTTTCACCAAGTTGAAAACAATTTTTAGCTAATAGATCTTTACAAATAATGTTTGATGATAGAACCTTAGGTGAGTTTTGAAAGGAGTTCAAAAAAAGGAGTGATATTGCTGAAACACACCCTTTTTCCATCTACTAATTTATGTGAATAAGGTGACTCGTCATTTATGTCTATAAGGACCTAAGAGTGCAAGAGAATCGATACTAAATCCTACCTTATTTTATCAATAAATTCTATCCATTCATAGAAACATAAATAATACGAAACCTCATTTGTGTTGGTAAATCTATCCAGGAAAAATACTATTAACGTTAAGAACCTTAAGATCACTAAAAATAAATAGATTTTAATTTAAAAAATGTACATTTTTGGTGTAAGGAAGCATGGTAGGATGATCACTAAAATACTTTTTTTTTTT
>NW_006921590.1:19919974-19996879 GCF_000298275.1 Orycteropus afer afer | reverse complement strand
GATTATCTTCTGTGTCTGTGTTAATTGGTTTCCCTTTTCTTTGTTGAAGAGGGTCTGTGCAATCCTTCTGCCTAGTCCGCCATCTTGCCCTGCCTCCCCTAAAATACTTTTAAGCATAAAAGAAATTAGGATAAAGTTAAGTGAGTCAAAGGAACGATGTAAAATTTCTGACTTTCTAGAGGAATTTGTATAAAAATTTTTAAATGGGTGTTAGATTCTATCAGATTAAAAGGTTGTTAGATTCATTTGGATACATTTACGAATTATATAAGAATGTCAGTATTTATAAGATGCCAAAAATTTTATCTTTTGCACCAACTCAAATTGATGACAAAAAGTTTTAAACTGTGCATAAAGGTACTCAACTAAAAAAATTCTTTTATGATTGTTGTTGTTATGTGCCGTTGAGTTGGACCCAACTCATAGCGACCCCTCCTTGGGTTTCCAAGGTGGTATCACTACAGAAGTAGATTGCCCAACCTTCCTTCCCAGGAGTGGTTGGTGGGTTTGAACCACCAGCCTTCTGGTGAGCATTCAAGTGCCTTAGGCTCTACGCTACCAGAGCTCCTTCTTTTAGGGTTGTTGTTGTTGTTATGTGCCGTGGAGCCGGACCTGACTCCTAGTGATCCCTCCTTGGGTTTCAGAGGCATTATCACTAGGGAAATAGACTGCACCATCTTCCTTCCAAGGAGTGGCTCGTGTTTTTTTAGGGTTGGGAGAGCAAAGAGTTTCAAAGACCAGTTAGGAAATGAGATTGCTGGGTCATAGTATGTGCATATTCAACTTTTTAAGATAATTCCAAATTGTTTTCCAAATTAGTTATTCCAATTTGCATTTTTGCCATCAGCATATGACAGTTACTCTACACTCTTGTCAACAACACTTGGTATTGCCAGACCTACTCATTTTTTTTTTTTTTTTTTCGGCCAATTTGGTGCGGGTAAAATGGTATCTGCTATTCTTGTTGTTGAGTCACTTCCGGCTCATGGCAACCTATGTATGCAAAATAGTACTGTTCCATAGGGGTTTTACAGCTGTGATCTTTAGGAAGCCAATACTCAGCCTCACTTCCAAGGTGCCTCTGGGTGGGTTTGAACCGCCAGCCGTTCAGCTAGTAGTTGAGAGCTTAACCACTTGCCAGGGACTTCACTGAGATTTTGATATTTGATACTGTAACATAGCCTAACCTATTCTAGTAAGATATTATTTTCTCACTTTTTAATTTTAATTTTTCAGCACTTAATAAGAATCTTTTATGAATTCTATATACTGATTCTTTTTTGTGGTAGATGGTCAAATATCTTTTTTCAATTAATGGATTATATTTTTAGTCTCCTTATGGCACCTAACAAGAACATGGTATTATTTTATTAACAGACATTCTTCATTTTAATAATCAAATTTACTAATCTTTTACTTTATGATTTGTATTTTGTTTAAGAAATCCTTCCCAACCCTGAGGTCATCTAGATAGCATATATATTTTTTTTTTTTTTTTCTGGGAGCTCTAGTAGCATAGTGTCTAAGGCATTTGACTGCTGAAAACCTCAGTTATTTTTTTCTTTTTTACTTTTAAGTAAATTAATCTTAGAATTAATTGATTAATTAAATTCATCTTAGAATTCATTTAAGTAATTCATCTTAGAATTGACTTTTATTTTTCTTTTGTTGAAGGCAAGAGAGAGGGTCCAATTTTGTATTTTTTTACTTTTTGGATAACCAGATTCTATTATTTTACTCTTTGATATGCAATGCCATCTCTGCCATAAATCAAGTTTCCATATATGCCTGACTCTGATCTTGGCTCACTAACTGTTCAATTGTTTTATGCCTCTGTCTATGCCTGAAATGTATTAATTATTATGGATTTAATGTTTTCTAGTACGACAAGTTCCCTCGCCTTTTTCTTTTTATGAATGTGTTAGCCGTTCTCGGTCCTTTACTCTTTTGTACAAAAACCCTTATAGGGATTTTTATTAGAATTGCATTCACTTTTTAGCCATACTTGGGCATAAAGCTGACCTCTTTATTATGTTGACAGTGTTTATCCATGAAAATGATGTGTTAGTCCATTTGTTTAGATTTCTTTAATGTCTTTAAAATGTTTTATAATTTCTCTATCAAAATGTTTTATACATATTGTGAAATTTATTTCTAGGAACTTTGTGTTTATTTTTTGCCCTTGTATATGGTACCTTTTATTTAAGTTGTTGTTCATGGAATAATATTAACATTATTCCAATCTTGTTTCATTTACCCTTTCCTCCTCCTTTTTTTTTTTTTTTTGGATTATTTTCAAACAAATCTAGATAGTAATGACCTTTTTAAAAAGTAATAACCATGTCATTTTCATATATAGCAAAATTATTAGTTCCTTTATATCATTTAATACCAATCCATATAAAAATTTCCCTGTTTCTCTTCAAGATGGCTAGTTTGTCCAAATGAGAATCCAAACAAGGTTGACATTTTGCATTTTGTTGTTTGTATTCAACTGTCTTATTCTTACACATCTTCTCCTATTTATTTTTTTTAATTGAGATTTAATTCACACAGTGTAAAATCAACCATTTCAATGTGTGTAATTCAGTGGCATTTAGTATATTCACAATGTGCAACTATCACTTCTGTCTAGTTTCAAATATTTGCATCAACCCATGATGTTGGTTGTTGGTCCAGTTGTTAGAATATTTGTTTTCTTTATGCTGAAGTGTTATCCATACTGTAGGCTGGAGTCTTTGATCTTCATCAGTAATGGCTTAAATCATCTTCACTTTCAGCAAGCTAGGTTGTGTCATCCACATATTGCAACGTCAATGTAAAATGGAGAAAAGATTGATATTGTCAAGGATTTCATTTTACTTGAATCCACAATCAACACCCATGGAAGCAGCAGTCAGGAAATCAAACACATGCTGCATTGGGAAACCTACTGCAGAAGACTTTTTAAAGTGTTAAAAAGTAATGCTGTCACTTAAAGGATGAAGGTGCACCTGACCCAAGCCATGATATTTTCAATCACTTCATATATATCCAAAAGCTGCACAATGAAGAAGGAAGACCAAAGTAGAATCAATGCATTTGAGTTATGGTGTTGGCAAAGAATATGGACTATACCTTGGACTGCCAGAAGAACGAACAAACTGTCTTGGAAGAAGTACAGCCAGAATGCTCCTTAGAAGTGGGGATGGTGAGATGTCATGTCACATACTTTGGATATGTTGTCAGGAAGGGTTAGTCCCTTGAGATAAAGTAGAAAGTCAATGAAAAAGAGAAAGATTCTTAATGAGATGGATTGACACAATAGCTACAACAATGGGCTCAAACACAACAATGTTTGTGAGGATGGTGCAGCGTTTCGTTCTAATGTACATAGGAACACTATGAGTCAGGACCAACTAGATAGAACCCAACAACAATAACAATTAATGATATTGAACATAATTTCGTGCACCTGTTGGTCATTTGTACACCTTCTTTAGAAGATATCTATTCAAGTCTTTTGCCAATTTTTTCTTTTAATTGAATTGTTTGCCTTTTGGCTGTTGAGTTGTAATAGCTCTTTATATATTCTGGATACTAGACCCTCATTATATACATGATTTGCAACTATTTTTCTGATATTTTGTAGATTGTCTTTCCTTTCTTGATAACATCCATTGATACATACATTCATTTCTTAATGTCATTCAATTACTGAAAGGAGCCCTCGTGGTGTTATGGTTAAATGCTTGGCGACCAACTGAAAGTTTGGTGGTTTGAATCCATCATTACACTGTGGGACAAAAAGACTTGTCAATCTGCTCCAGTGGAGATTACAGCCTAGGAAACACTAGGGCAGTTCTTCACTGTCATATAGAATTGCTGTAAGTCAGAACCAACTTAACAGCACACAATAACAATAAGATATCCAGGTCATTTGTCCTGTAGAATGTTCCATAGTTTGGATTTGACTTCTTGCTTTTTGTGGTGTCATCTAAATTATTCCACTATGACCCATATTTCCTGTAAACTGGGAGTTAGAACAAAATACTTGATTCAATCCAGGTTACTTTTCCCTTTTTTGAAGAATATGTCATAAGTTGTGCTGTGTAATTTCTATTGCATCAAATTGTAAAACACAAAGTACCTTTTATTTTTAGTGATGAAAAGATTGACCAGTTAATGCTACTATTATTCAAATTATGCACCAACCACCAAAGCCAAAGATGAGGAAACTGAGGATTTTTACCAACTTCTGCAGTCTGAAATTGACCAAACACACAATCAAGATGTGTTGATTATCACTGGTGACTGGACTGCAAAAGTTGGAAACAAAGAAAAATCACTGGTAATTGGAAAATATGGCCTTAGTGATAGAGATAACAGAGATAGTATGATAGAATTTTGTAGCCCAACAGCTTATTCATTGTATATACCTTATTTCAACAACATAAACAGAGGCTATACGTGTGGAACTCACCAGATGGAATACACAGGAATCAGATCAACTACATCTGTGGAAAGAGTTGATGGAGAAGCTCAATATCTTTAGTCACAATGAGGCCAGTAGCTGATTGTGGAACAGACTATCAACTGCTTACACAAAAGTTTAAGTTTAAGTTGAAGACAATTAAAACAAGTCCATGAGAGCCAAAATATGACTTTGATAATATCCCTCCTAATTTAGAGACTATTTAAAGAATAGATTTGATGCATTGAACACCAATGACCAAAAACCAGAGGAATTGTGGGATGACATCAAGAACATCATCCATGAAGAAAGCAAGAGGTCATTGAAAACACAGGAAGGGAAGAAAAGACCAAAGTAGATGTCAGAAGAGACTCTGAAACTTGCTCTTGAATGGAGAGTAGCTAAAGCAAATGGAAGAAATGACAAGATAAAAAAGCTGAACAGAAGATTTGAAAGAGCAGCTGGAGAAGACAGAATCAATTATTATAATGAAATGTGCAAAGATTTGGAGTTAGAAAACCAAAAAGAAAGAACATGTTTGGCATTTCTCAAGCTGAAAGAAAAAATTTTAAGCCTTGAGTTGCAATATTGAAAGATTCCATGGGCAATATGTTGAATGCAGGAAACATCAAAAGAAGATGGAAGGAACACACAGAGTTACTATACCAAAAATAATTGGTTGATGTTCATCCATTCAGGAGGTGCATGTGATCAAGTGCCAATGGGTACTGAAGGAAGAAGATGAAGCTGGAACAAGGCTCCAGGAATTGATGGAATATCCATTGAGATGTTTCAACAAATGGATGCTGTGCTGGAGGCACTCACTCAGGTATGCCAAGACATTTGGAAGACAGCTACATGGCCAACTGACTGGAAGAGATCCATATCTGTACCCATTCCAAAGAAAGGTGATACCACAGAATGTGGAAATTATCAAACAATATTATTGATATCACATACAAGTAAAATCTTACTGAAGATAATTAAAAAATGGTTGTAGCAGTATATTGACAGAGAACTTCCAGAAATACAAGCTGGATTCAGAAGAGGACATGGAACAAGGGATATCATAACTGATGCCAGATGGGTCTTGACTGAAAGCAAAGAAAGCAGAAAGATATTTACTTGTGTTTTATTGACTATGCAAACTCATTCGACTATAAGGATCATAACAAATTATGGATAATATTGAGCAGAATGGGGATTCCAGAACATTTCATTGTACTCATGAGGAACCTGTACATAGATCAGGAGGCTGTAATTGGAACAGAACAAGGAGATACTGCATGGTTTAAAATCAGGAAGGGAGTACATCAGGGTTATATCCTTTCATCATACTTATTCAATTTGTATATTGAGCAAATTATCTGAGAAGCTGGATTAAATGAAGAAGAATGTGGCATCAGGATTGGAGGAAGACTCCGTAACAACCTGCCATATGCAGATGACACAATTTGCTGAAAGTAAGGATGACTTGAAGCACTTACTGATGAAGATTAAAGACTACAGTCTGCAGTATGGATTATACCTCAATATAAAGAAAACAAAATTCCTCAAAACTGGGCCAATAAGCAGCATCATGATAAATGGAGAAAAGATTAAAGTTGTCAAGGGCTTCATATTACTTAGTTCTACAATCAACACGAATAGAAGCAGTAGTCAGGACATCAGACGACATTGGGCAAATCTGAAAAAGACCTGTTTCAAGTGCTGAAGAACAAAGATGTTCTCCTTGAAGACTAAGTTACACCTAACCCAAGTCATAGTGTTTTTAATCACCTGTTATGTATGTGAGAGCTGGACAATGAACAAGGAAGACCGAAGAAGAGTTGATGCTTTTGAGTTGTGGTGTTGGTGAAGAATACTGAGAGTACCATGGACTTCTGAAAGAATTAACAAATCTATTCTGGAAGAAGTGCAGCCAGAATGCTCCTTGGAAGTGAGAATGGCCAGACTTTGTCTCACCTACTTTGGTCATGTTCAGAAGGAACCATTCACTGGAGAAGGATATCATGCTTGGTAAAGTGGAGAGTCAACAAAAAACAAATAGGCCCGCAATAGGATGGATGGATACAGTGGCTGCAACGATGGGCTCAGGTATAGCAAGGATCATGAGGCTGGCACAACACTGCACAGTGTTTCATTCTGTTGTACATAAGGTCGCCATGAGTCGGAGATGATTCGATGGCACCTAACAACAAGATTGATCAGTGGGTTCCCTGATTGTTGTATTGTAAATTCTCCCCTCATCCTGTTGTCTAACAATTTTGGTATTTTTATCAGCTAGAGTCCTGGTGAGGAGCCCCTATAGTGTAGTGGTTAAAGCACTTGGCTGCTAACCAAAAGGTCAATGGTTTGAACCCACCAGTCACTCTGTGGGAGAAATATGTGGCAGTCTGTTTCCATATACATTTATAACCTTGGAAACCCTGTGAGGCAGTTCTACTCTCCTATAGGATCACTATGAGTTGGATTTGACTTGACAGCAATGAGTTTGGTTTGGTTTTAGAGGGTCCTGGTGGGGAAAATATGGGTCCCTCAAGGAGTTTAATTAAAGAGAGTTTAATGAAAAGACTATTTTATGGGCATGGGCAGGGTTATAGTAATCAATAACAGATTAAGCACCTCAGAAATAGCAATCACAGGGCTGCTACTGCTCCACAGCATGAAAAGATAAAAGGAGGGCATGTTGTTACCTGACCCTGGTTGCAGTTGTGAAAGACAGGCCTCCTAAGGGGAATTGTGCCCAAGGGAAAAGCGATTGTCAGAAACACAAAACCAAAAAAAACAAACTCACTGCTGTGGAGTTGAAGCCTACTCTTAGCAACCTCTCCTTGGGTTTCCGAGGCGGTATCATTACGGAAGTAGATCGCTCAACCTTCCTTCCGAGGAGTGGCTGGTGGTTTGAACCGCCAGCCTTCTGGTTAGCAGTCAAATGCCTTAAGCACTACTCCACAAGAGCTCCTGTCAGAAATACAGGAAGCCTGAAATGGAGTGGGAGGAGCAACACTGATCTCTTTGTCATTCTTTCCACCTCCTCTCCTGTCAGTACTTGCCACTGGCCAAAACCAACTGGCAGTCAGAAGCTGAGGGACCTGTATGAAGCAGTTCACAGGGCTCTGATTCCTGGGACACAGCTGTGCAGGGAAGGGCAGAGAATGGAGTTGAGAGACCAGTAGAGGAAAACCAGCACAGCATCAATTGATGATTATTACCTTATTTGATTATTTCATTAAGTAGTAATAATGCAAATAATGAAAAGCACAAATATGGTGCTTTTCTAATTCTACCATTCCTTCTGCACTCATTGTTGGAAATTTCCAATAAAGAAGAATTTCCCCTTATCCATTATTTAGTCACCTTGAAAATACAACTTGTACAAAAAGGCAAAATAAATGCTTTGTTCTTTCATGGCAGTTATTAATGTTCAGATTAATTAGTTGATGCCTTCAAACCCCATTGCTCATAGAGACCCTATATGGACAGAGTAGAACTGCCCCATAGGGTTTCCAAGGCTATTATCTTTATAAAAGATTGCCACATCTTTCTCCTATTGAGCAGATGGTGGGTTTGAACTGCTGACCTTTTGATCAGCAGCCAAATGCTTTAACCACTGTACCACCAGGCCTCCTTACTTAGTGACATAGTAACTTTCAGTAGTGACTGATGTGTTTATTTCAATATCATTATGAAATATGGATTTTTGTATAAATGCTATGTGCCTACTATTGTAGTCATTGTTGTTGTTGTTGTTGTTATGTGCCGTCGAGTCGGCCCCGACTCATAGCGACCCCTCCTTGGGTTTCCGAGGCAGTATCACTACGGAAGTAGGATTGCCCAACCTTCCAGGAGTGGCTGGTGGGTTTGAACTGCCAGCCGTCTGGTTAGCAGGCAAGTGTCGTAGCCACTATGCTACCAGAGCTCCCATTGTAGTCATTACTCTTTTTTAATACTTAAATTGCCTGTCTTAGCTCATTGGGAGCCTTCTCAAGTTGGCTTCTATGTCCTTTAGAGATAACATCATTAGTCTTTTACAACTTTCTTCCTTTATGACACAATAATATATTTCAAGTTTATCTTCTACATTTTCTGCCCCCAAGTAGAATTATGGCAATTGGTACTTAGAAGCCTCAATTCTGATTGCTAGGGGTGTTCATTGCTTTTGGGTTGCCATTCCTCTAGCTCTTTTTAATAGACATATCTAGGAAGTATGTGTATTTTTGTAAGAGAGAATATCATGAGATTTCTCCAATTCAAACTTAAGTTTATAAAGTTTTTGTTTAACAGTATTGATTATATATTTCTTCTCTTACTCAGAAAAAGTCTTGTTTCATAATGATTAGTTATTTACTTTATTCCTACAAGTTAATGTTAGTAGCTTCAAAATATGAATACTTGTATTACTACTAGCAATAAGACCATTGAATGCAACTTAAGAATTCTTGTTGTTCTTTCTGTTTATTTTAAAGATGCTGTCAAAATAGAGGGTTTTAGAGTTTTTTGAAGGAGCTCTGGTAGCATAGTGCCTAAGGCACTTGGCTGCTCACCAGAAGGCTGGCAGTTGAAATCCACCAGCCACTTCTCGGAAGGAAGGTTGGGCAATCCTACTTCCGTAGGGATACTGCCTCGGAAACCCAAGGAGGGGTCGCTATGAGTCAGGGCCGACTCGACAGCAAACAACAACAACAACAAGAGTTTTTTGATGGCAAAGTGTAGTTATGTCACATACTTAATATTTAGACCGTTAGATTTATTTAAAAGAAGTAGTCTGATGCTATGTCATTTAAGCACTAGTTATTCCTTTACAATTTAATTTTATTTTTTAACTTACATAGTTCCAAAGTTGAAAGTAGAGGGCAGTGGTTGTTCAGTGGTAGAATTCTTACTTTCCATAAGGAAGACCCAGGTTTTATTCCTGTACCCCAAGTACAGCCACCACTTGTCTGTCACTATGTGTAGCTATGAAGCTGAACAGGTTTCAGTGGAGCTTCTAGACTAAGGTGGATTAGGAATATCTATCTACTTTTAAAAATCAATCAGTGAAACACAGTGCATCACAAGGGATCAATACCATTGTGCATGGGGTTGCTGTTAGTTAGGGGCCAACTCAAGAGCAGCTGACGAGAGCAACAGCAAAGTGAAAACTGTTAACAAGATACAGTCACAGAAGTTAGACTACTATCTGTTTCCCCTCCAACCTGCTCCCTATCTGCCTCATAGGTAACCCTTTTGTTTGTTTGTTTGTTTACTCTTCTATTGTTTCTTTCCAAAGATTTAAAAAAAAAACCAAAAAAAAACCTCACTGTCATTTAGTCGATTCCAACTCATAGTGACCCACTTTGGGTTTCCGAGGTGGTAAATCTTTACAGAAGTAGATTGCCCCATCTTCCTTCCATGGAGCAGCTGGTGGATTGTTGGTTTTTTTTTTTTTTTTTTTTTTTCCCTTAAAAGCCTTTTAATTTAAATTTAATTTTTTTAAATTTTGCGTTGGGTGCAAATTTACAGGGCAGAATTTGTTTTACATTCAACCGTTCATGTACATTTGGTTTTACTCCCCAATTACTATCCCCAACCCATTCTTTGCCTCTTCCTTCCCTGTGACCACCCCCCATCCCTGTGCCCTTCTTAGTTATGCACTCCTGTCTGTCCAGCTTTCCCTGAATGTGACTGCTGCCCCTCTGGTGTCCCATGGCCGATTGCTCCAAGGGGATCTCTGTAAAGTAGGTAGGTGCATTGCCCTGGGTTGGGTGTTTTGCATGTCAGTTTTACTACTGTTGGGCTGAGAGTCAGCCCTTGGGAGTGAGTTTTATCCCAGGCCCAAAGTTATCCCAGGGCCGTAGTCTTGGGTGTCCCACCAGACTCCATCTAACTAGTAATTCTGGTCTTTATTGTGTTTTTCAATTTTGTTCCACGTTTTTTCTCCCATTCCATCCAGGATCTCCAGTTTTGATCCCTTCCCAAGTGGTTGGCATTCATAGTCGGGTACCATTTAGTTCTTCCAGTGCAGCTGGTAGGTTCGAATCTTCAACCTTCTGGTTAGCAGTCAATTGCCTTAGGCACCGTGCCACCAAATTTTACTTATTTTCTTTAAGTACTTTCTATTACTTCACTTCACTTACTTGCACAATAGTATGTTTATAGTTGTTGTTAAGTGCCATTGAGTCACAGGAGCTCTGGTAGCATAGTGGCTAAGGCACTTGACTGCTAACCAGAAGGCTGGCAGTTCAAACCCACCAGCCATTCCTCAGAAGGAAGATGGAGCAATCTACTTCTATAGGGATACTGCTTTGGAAACCCATAGAGGGGTCTCTAAGAGTCGGGTCTGACTCGACGGAACATAACAACAACAACACGTACAACATAATGAAATACTGCCTGCTCCTGTGCCATCTTCACAATTTTTGCTATGCTTGAGCCCATCTTTGCAGTCACAGTGTTAATTCATCTCCTTGAGGGTCTTCCCTCTTTCACTGACCCTCTACTTTACCAAGCATGATATCATTCTCCAACAACTGGTCCCTTCTGACAACATGACCAAAATGCATGAGACAAAGTCTGGCTATTCTCGCTTCTAAGAAGCATCCTGGCTTTACTTCGTTCAAGAGACATTTGTTCACTTTTCTGGCAGTCAATGATATTTTCATTATTCTTTGCCAACACCACAATTCAAATGCATCAGTTCTTATTCAGTCTTCCTTACTCATTGTCCAGCTTTCACATGCATATGAGGCGATTGAAAGTACCATGGATTAGGTCAGGGGCACCTTAGTCTTCAAAGTGACATCTTTGATCTTTAGCACTTTTAAGAGGTCTTTTGCAGCAGATTTTCCCAGTGCAGTATGACATCTGATTTCTTCACTCTGAATTCATGGACATAGCTTGTGGATCCAAATGAAATGAAATCCCTGACAACTTCATTCTTTTCTATACTTACTATGATGTTGTTTGTTGGTCCAATTGTGAAGATTTTTGCTCTCTTTATGTTGAGGTGTAATCCATACTGATTTTTCTCAGTAAGGGCTTCAAGTTATCTTCATTTGCAGCCAGCAAGGTTATGTCATCTGCATACCACAGGTGGTTCATGAGTCTTCCTCCAATCCTGATGCTGCTGTCTTCTTCACATAGTCCAGCTTCTTGGATTATTTGTTGAACATAACAATTGAATACGTATAGTGAAAAGTTACAACCTTGATGCACACCTGTCCTGATTTTAAACCCTTCAGTGTCCCTTTGTTCTGTTCTAATGATTGCCTCTTGGTCTATGTATAGGTTCCTCATAAGCGCAGTTAAGTGTTCTGGAATTCCCATTCTTCTCAATGTTATCCATAGTCTATTATGATCCACACAGCTGAATGCCTTTGCATAGTCAATAAAATACAGGTAAACATCTTTCTGGTATTCTTTGCCTCAGCCAAGAGCCAAATGACATCAGCAATGATATATCTCATTCCATGCTCTCTTCTGAATCCAGCTTGAATTTCTGGCAATTCCTTATCAACATACTGCTACAAATGTTTTCGAATTATCTTCAGCAAAATTTTATTTGTGTGTGATATTAATAATATTGTTCAATAATTTCCACATTTTATTGGGTCACTTTTTTTTGGAATGCACACATTCTAGTCAGTTGGCTTGGTAGCTATCTTCCAAATTTCTTGTTATAAATGAGTGAGAGCCTCTAGCACTGCATTCGTTTGTTGAAATTTCTCAGTGGGTATTCTGTCAATTCCTGTAACCTTGCTTCTTGCCAATTCCTTCAGTGCAGCTTGGACTTCTACCTTTCTTGATCATATGCTGCTACCTCCTGAAATGGTTGAACATCAAACAGTTCTTTTTGGTGCAGTGACTATGTATTCCTTGCATCTTCTGATGTTGTCTGCATTGTTTAACATTTTGTTCATAGAATCCTTCAATATTGCAACTCGAGGCTTGAATATTTTTTTTCCACTCTTTCAGCTTGAGAAATGCCCAGCATGTTCTTCCCATTTGGTTTTCTCACTCCAGATCTTTGCACATTTCATTATAATACTTTAAGTTGCCTTCTTAAGCTGCCTCTTGAAATCTTATGTTTGGCTCTTTTATGTGATCATTTCTTCTCTTTTTGTTAGCTACTTAGTGTTCAAGAGCAAATTTCAGAGCCTCTTCTGACATTCATTTTGGTCTTTTCTTCTTTTCTTGTCTTTTTAATGACCTTTTGCTTTCTTTGTATCTGATGTTCTTAACGTCATCCTATAACATCTGGTTTTTGGTCATTGGTGTTCAATGCATCAAATCTGTTCTTCAGATGGCCTCTAAATTCAGATGAGATATAATCAAGGTCATATTTTGTCTTTTGTGGATTTACCTTAATTTTCTTCAGCTTCAACTTGAAGTTGCATATGAGCAATTGATGGTCTGTTCTAGTCAGCTTCTTGGCCTTGTTCTGACTGATGATCTCGAGCTTCTCCATTGCCTCTGTCCACTGATGATGTCTATTTGACTCCTGTTTATGCCATCTGGTGAAGTCCCACATGTATAGTCGCCATTTATGTTGTTGAAAAAATGTATTTGCAATGAATAATTCTTTGGTCTCGCAAAATTCTACCATGCAATCTCCAGCATCATTTGTATCACCAAGGCTGCATTTTCCAACTACTGATACTTCTTTGTTTCCAATGTTTGCCTTCTAACCACCAGTAAATACCAATGTTATATTATAATATTGTTTACTTGTTTGGTCAATTTCAGACTGCAGAAGTTGGTAAAAATGTTCAGTTTCTTCATCTTCAGCTTTAGTGGTTTGTGTGTAAATTTGATTAATAGTAGTACTAAGTGGTCTTCCTTGTCAAAACCAAAAAAAAAAAAAAAAACAAGCTCACTGCCATTGAGTCAGATTCGACTCATAGCAACTCCTCCTTGGGTTTCCAAGGCATTATCTCTATGGAAGTAGATTGCCCAATCTTCCTTCCAAGGAATGGCTGGTTCGTTTGAATTGCCAGCCTTCTGGTTGGCAGTCAAATGCCTTAGGCACTATGCCACCAAAGCTCCTGGTCTTCCTTGTTGGCATATGGATATCTTCCTATCGCTGATAACATTGTATCTTAGGATAGATCTCCAAATGTTCTTTTTGACAATGAATGCAACACCTTATTTATAGCTAGCATGCAATAAACACGCTTGTGCACACCGCTTTAATTGTTTAGCAATATGTATCTGAAGTTGATTCTATATCAACACTTAGAGATATTTCTATTTCTCCTTTTTTATCATTGTAAAAATATATATAACAAATCTTTTACCAATTCAACAATTTTTACAAGTATAATTTAGTGACATTGATTGCATGCATCGTGTTGTGCAACTGTGTCACTAGGGGTAGTTACCCTTTTTCTGTGATAAGTTACAAATTATTTTTTTTCCAGATCGACATCTGCACATTTGTATTTTGACTTTAATTTTTTTTTCCTGTTTTCTTTCTTTTTGTCATGCAAGTGTTCTGTTTTTGTGGGTAAATAGGTTTTTCTCACTCCCATGTTATAAAAAAATTTGCCCATGTTTTCTCATAGTACTTATATAATAAATGTTGTTGTTGTTGTTATGTGCCGTCGAGTCGGCCCCGACTCATAGCGACCCCTCCTCGGATTTCCGAGGCAATATCACTACGGAAGTAGGATTGCCCAACCTTCCTTCCAAGGAGTGGCTGGTGGGTTTGAACCGCCAGCCTTCTGGGTAGCAGTCAAGTGTTTTAGCCACTATGCTACCAGAGCTCCTATATAATAAATAGTATCTTTAAAATCATTTTTTTATCACATGCAGTGTCTTAGGTCCCCAGTGATACTATAACAGTAATACCACAAGTGGATGGCTTTAAAAAACAGAAATATATATATATATATATATTCTCTGGCAGTTTAGGAGGCTAGAAGTCTGAATTCAGAGTGACAGCTCTAGGGGAAGACTAGGTTAGAAGTCCAAGTTCAGAGTGCACATTTTATTGGATCTAGGGGAAGACTTTCTCTGGATTCTGGGTGGAAGCCCCATGAGTTTGGCCTTCAGCTCTACTTTCGGAGCAAGCTGCAGGCTTCTCCTGACTCATGCAGTTGCAGAGGCTGATGAATTCAAGATTAGCAGGCTGCTGGCTACTGAAGTTGATGAATTCAAGATCAGCAGAAAAAATGGTTCACAGGCTGCAAAGGCAACAATCCCAAGATCAGCAGGCACCCAGCAGGCCAGTCATTCAAGTGCAGGAACTGGAGATGATGGAAGGCCAAATGCAGGATTCAAAATGAGCACAAAGCTAGAGACCTTTCCCAAAGTTGCTCCCTGTATACTGGAAGCAGGCCACACCCTGAAAGCAATGCCCTTTCAACTAATTACCCTCTCACAGCAAATTCCACCATGGAGATGTTTATGCCACATCCAGTCTCTTCATGGTAGAAAACTACATTCAGCTGCCAAGCCACTGAAAATAATGGCCAAGGCAAGTTGACACACAGCTTTAACTACCACAGCAATTTTCAAGCATACAAATGTATAGAGAGAAGTGTAATGAACTCGGTTGATTCATTCATTAGCTTCAACAATTATTTAATGGAGTATACCTTTCATCTATACTTCCACTCACTTTCCTATACCAGATTATTCTAAAGCAAATCTTAGCTATCGTATCATTTCTTCTGTAAATAGTTAATTATGAAAATGGTATCTTTTTAAAAATGACATTTTATGTTTGCTGCTGGCTTACAGAAATACAACTAATCCTTGTATATTAAATGTTCATCCTTGCTTGAATCTTGCTTTTTTAAAAAATGATTTTTGTAGATTTATTTGCACTTTCTATCTTTAAAAATCCTATTATATGCTAATTACTATAGTTTCTTTCCTTGCTTTCCAAATTTGTATCCTTTGTTAATATTTTTATTACTGTTGTTTTCATCCTATGCTGATTAAGGCTGCCAAGATAAAGTTGAACAGCAGAGGTGATACATGGAATCATTCCTTTTTCTAATTTAAAATAAATGATTTTAAAGTTTTATCTTTATATGTCAGTTTTTTGGTAGAATCTCACCTCCCTCTTTTTTTTTTTTTTTCCCATTTGTTTAAGGAAGTGATCTTTATATTCTGGTTTGCTAGTACTTTTTTTTTTTTTTTTTATCATGAATGAATGTTAACTTTTTCTTGAATACTTTTTTTGCCTGTATTGGTTTGTTTTTTTTCTTTCCTTCTTTCATTTTTAATTGTGGTGGATTATAAGGCTTTATATAATTAAACTAGATTTTCATTTTCTGGGATAAACCTAATTTCTTCCTAAGTGCATTTCATTTTAAAAAATACAAAATTATATTCGGTCTGTTAATATTTTCTTCAGAATTTTGCATCCATTTCATGAATGAGAATTGCCTGTATTTTCCTTTTCAAATAGGTCCTTATATGATTTTCATATTAAAGCTATACAGTCTTCATAACATGAGCTGGAAGTATTCCCTCTTTTTGTATTCTCTGTATTAATTAAAATATTTTATTCTCTGTAAGTTTAGGAGGGTTCACCTATAAAAGCCATCTGAATGTGGTATTTTTTGAGGGAAGATTTTAAACTATAAATACAGTTTTTTAAAGGGTTTATAGTGATACTGCCTCAGAAATCCAAGGAGGGGCTGCTATGAGTCAGGACTGACTCAACGGCACATAACAACAATAACAACAACATACAACTATCAAAGTTTTTTATTTCTTGAGTCCATTTTGTTAAATTATATTTTTTAAATGGAATTTGTCAATTTCATTTAAGTTTTAACTTAATCGTGTTCTTTCTTTTTACGTTCTGTGTCTGAATTTTTAACCCCATTTTCATTTATAGTAAGGTTTATTTCTGTCTCTTTTTTCTTGAGTAGTCTTGCCACAAGTCTATTTTATTAATCTTTTCAATAAAAAATAAAAACTTTTGACTTTTGTTTTTCACCATTATATTCCTTTTTTCCTTTTTGTTATATTTTAAATTCAATACATTTTAACAGGGAACATGGACTGTATAATAATAATAATAATAACAATAATAGTAATAAACTCACTGCAGTCAAGTTGATCCCGACTCACAGTGACCCCTCCTTGGGTTTCTGAGGTGACATCTCTACAGAAGTGGATTGCCTACTCTTCCTTTCGAGGAGTGGCTGGTGGATTTGAACTCCAGCCTTCTGTTTAGCAGTCAAATGCCTTAGTCACTACTGTATAATACATATTTTTAAAAGTCATTGAGACTTTGTTTCTTTATCATTCATCAATTTTTGCAAATGCTCTATACGTGCTTCTTGTTGTTGTTGTTGTTAAGTGCTGTCGAGTTGTTTCCGACTTGTGCTTGAGATGATGTTATTCTTTAATTGTTCAGAGAAAGGTTCCTTATATGTCCATTAAATTAAGCCTATAAATTTTTCTGTTCAATATTCTTACTCAGACAAGTGTGTTAAATTTCACAGTAGAATGGTGAATGTATTACTTTCCCCTTGTAACTTTATGTATTTCAAAGCTATTTTATTCAGTGCAGTAGATTTTAGAAATTTTATAACTGGTGGTAGACTAATGCATTAGGAAGAGAAGTCAATTATCACTCTCTCTCTCTCTCAATCTATCTATTTGAATATATATAGTGAGAATCTTTATCCCTAATAATGCTTTTTGACCTAAGGAGTATATGATTTGATGTTAATATGGCTACTCTTTCTTTTGATTGTTTGGTGTTGTTGTTAGGTGCTGTCACATTGGCTCTGACTCATAGTAACCTTAAGTATAATGGAATGAAACATTGTCTTGTCTGATGCCATCCTCACAATCATTGCTATCTTTGAGCCCGTTGTTGCTGCCTCTGTGTATTTCCAAATGAGGGGCTCATCTTCCAGCTCTACATCAGTCAATGTTCTTTTGATTAGCCTTTGCCTTCAATTTTCAAAATTTCCATTTCCTTGCATGTAGGTGTATCTCTTGTGAACCAAATTAAAATAAATAAATAAATACATTTACCCAGTTTGATAATCTTTTGTAGTTTGATTCATTGCTAATAATTTATTATTAAATTTAGTCTATATCTTGTTTTGTTTTTCCTAAACTTGATTTCTTCTTGCTTGTTGAAGTTTTTATTTTTATTTTCAGTTTAATTTTTTTCTTCTGCTAGTATGGAAGTTATAATCATTTCTTTTTTGTAAGTGATGAGGCCTCCTATCTTTTCCATCTGAAGTCTTTTTGATGTTTCTGTTGTCAGTGACATCACTAGGGCTAGTGTCACCCCCTGCCATAACTCATGGTGTCACACCTCCCCTCTCTTAATGTTTGTTATCTATTTTAGTCATAGAATAATATGTGGTAAATATAGTTGTAAATTGCTTAATGTAATATTTCTTAGATTATATGAATACTAACAACAAAATTGTTTGGTAAAATCTTTCTACATTGAATTACAACAGTATTAGTTACATTATTAGTAACTGAGCAGAAGACTTTTTTTACTTTTTCCTTCTATTCCTTTAATTAGCATTGCAGTCTCAAAAATGTTATTGACAAAGGTTCACAAACACTAATTACCATGATATTGTAGTTAAACACCAGAAAATTTGATAAAATCAGCAATTATAAAAACATCAGCAGCAATGAAAACAACAGTGGTGCTTCTAACACTTGCAGATGAAACCACGTGATTCGTGATTCAAAGTGTCATTGTAATTGGGTAATAATGACAGCTCTGACTGGAGCACATTAGTAGGTTCAAAAAGTAAATTAGCATAGAGTTTTTACCCTTGTAGGTACATTGATACGTGTAAGCTGGGCTTACAAACAATATTTTTATCGTTATAACTAGCTACAGGGATTTTTTAAAAAATATATTTTCTGCTGAAGCACTGCACAAAAATTTTATAGGTGGTCATTTTGTTGTCATCCCTTCTGAAAGTTTTACCTGGTGTGGTCCACAATCCCCCCCCCCACACACACACACACATACTTCCCTAGTTCCTCTTATTATAAGAAAGACTTCCTATAGAAAGAACATTTAGAAAATTGTTGTAATGGCCAGTACTTAGCCTAGGCTATTACTTTGACGATTTCAGGATAGTTGCTAATTACCTTGTAGTTTTCATGTATGGACCTGGGTTGGGTGGCATGGTTCTAGGTTCTTAATTGATTTTTATCAAACCATAACATTTTCACACCATCTTGTCCCCCTACTCCTAGCCCCACCAAACCTGGTATGTAGTAAGTATTCAGTAAACATTTTTTACAATTGATTATAAAATTCCTTCTCTAGTATAGCAAACACAGTGCTTTCAAACAACAGATTTTATTTTAAAAATCTATCACCTTCTAAGAGTCGGCTGTTGCTTTAAAATTTTATGTATACATACGCACACACCCATGTAGATATTCTTGTAAACATAACGGTAAAGCATACCTAAATTACAAGTTATCCCCTCAAAAAATTTAAAGTAGTTTATCCCTGTTGGTTTTCCTTTCCCACTAAAGTCATCATCTGTTTGCAGAGCAGCATTAGCAGCTGAAAAGACATGGCAGGGAATTGAACAAATTGAACATTCATAGCAGACAGATTTTCTCCTTCTGTGTGTGTGGATTGGACATGACTGTGAACAGTTGGAGGTCAGACCATCACTAATATGTAGAAAACTTTTGATGTTAATTTACCATTAAAAAATATATTAATTTTTGGCAGAGGTGTGAATATCCTTGTCTTGCCTAAAGCTTTATTTCCCGTGATACACTGAGAACTAAAATGCACACTGGGCCAATTTGAAAAGGAAGTAAACTTTTTTTCTTTATTAAAGCCCCATTTTGTCTCTTGTTGAAAGTACATATATGAGTTTTATTTTAACTTAGTACAAACGTTTTTGTAAGACTGGAATGATCAGTAAGGAGAAGAAGGATCTTGTGAATAAGATACAAGCATCCTCTGTTCTTTCTGTTGCCATGTTGTCTGTGCCTACTCAACCTAAAACAAATGTCTTGTCAGGAAAAAAATGGAAGCATTAATTGATGGGTGACCATGCCTTAGCATGTGAGTAGGTTGTACTCTTTAACAAAGAATCATCTTTCTTTCAATTGTTATAAAAAGTTGTCTTTATCATTAGATGGTAGATTAGGGTAAACTAATCCAGAAGGTTAGGATGGCAGTTAGAATAAGAAAGGGAGAGAAAATACCCCATTTAAAAGCCTATTCACATCCTATCAACTGGCCACATTTTCCTACAGACAGGTAAAGACTATTTGGTCTGTAATATCTACCTCCAGGTACCCAGAGTGCACCAGGAGAGTAAACATTGTTTCTGTGCCAAATGGTCCAATTTGGAAGAGCTTGTTTTATGTGGTATATGAATTTATTAAGAAAGAAAAGAAAGGAAGGAATTTTATTTTATTATTGCAAGAAAACACAATTATCGACATGTTGACATCTGACATAAAATGATATTGATACTCAAATCTTCTCTGAATAAATCTCCTTTCTATCGGTTTTGCTGAAAATCCTTAAAACAACTTCCCTTGCTTCTCTTTATTCTTTGTTTCAGTTGGTAGTCCATAATTTTGCAGATTGGTGTTGACTTTGTATATGTTATTACTGAAACAAAATAAAACAAACAAACACACAAAAAGCCTTAAACATTTAAGAGGGACAGTCCCCAAACAAAGCTGGCCATACATTAGCAGTTAGTTCTGGTTTTGTTGATTTCTTTATTTCTGTGATTGTATAGTAATACTTTCAGGAGAACTTATGTCTCTGGGAACTCAAGAAAAATATCTGACACAGCTTTCTAACTCTATGCGAATGTTATTGAAATGGACGTGATATACCATTGTTGTTGTTGTTAGCTGTTGTCAAGTCAGGTTACCACCCTTGGCAGTCTCATGCATAACAGAATGAAATGCCACCTGTTCCTGCTCCATCCCTATGATTAGTTGCAGATTAGAGTATTGTAATCCATATGGTTTTCACTGGCTGATTTTCAAAAGTAGGTCGCCAGGTTTTTCTTCTTAGTCTTACTTGGAAGCGCCACTTAAACCTATTTAGCATCATGGCAACACACTAGCCTGCATTGACAGGTGGCTGGTGATTGCACTGAGGTGCACTGGCTAGGAATTAAACCTGATTTTCTGGCTTGGAAGGCAAGAATTCTACCATTGAACCGTCACTGCCTTTGGTATGCCATTAAACAATAAAAAATCTTGTAAATGAACTATGAAATAACATTTTGAGGAAGGAATTCCAGAGATTGTGATACTAGCCAGTCCAATGAGATGCTTGTGTCCTTTTATCATAGTAAGTGTGTGGGACCAAGTCACAAGTTTTATTGTTCTCATGACCTTCAGACTTAAGCTCCTTCAAAGACAAGGTTTTTCTTCTTTTAACCTGCTTTCTTTATATGTGGTTGGCACCCCATAAGTAATATTAACTCACCATAAAATATTAAATTTTTGACAGAAGTATAAATATCCTTGTCTAATTTAACACTTAATTTTTCGTGACCTATATAGAGATAAAATCCATGCAGAAATAAAGTTTAATTTGAAAAGCAAGTCATCTTTTCTAAACTTTCAATCAGCCATCATGGGCCCAGCCTTGGGCCAAATGTAGACGATAAGGGAAAAATACAACTCATGTCCCTTTCTTCAAGTAGACCACCATTGTGTAAATAATACTTACATAAAAACTAATGAGTTACAATGGAAAAATCAAATGCTGAGCCTTGTGGTAGAGACCATAAATGATAGAAGAAGTGGATAATAAGAAAAGTTACTGAAAAAGTTTCACAATTTACTTATGCTGAGATTTGAAAAGAAAAGTCAGCCTGAGAAAGAAGAATAACTTGAACTAAAGCATACTATCGGGAAAGGAAAAAAAAATGGTAGCCATGAGTGGAAGAAGCACTGGTGGTGCCATAGTTAAGTGTTCAGCTGCTAATCCAGAAGTCATTGGTTCAAACCCACCAGCTGCTCCACTGAAAATAAATTCAAAAATAGTTGCAGCACTATATTGACAGGGAACTGCCAGAAATTCAAGACAGATTTAGAAGAGGCATGGAATGAGAGATACTTTTGCTGATGTCAGATGGACCTTGGTTAAAAGCAAAGAATATGAAAAAGATGTTTACCCGTGCTTTGTTAACCATGCAAATGCATTTTGTGTGAATCATAACAAATTAAGAATAACATTGTGAAGAATGGGAATCCAGAACACTTAATTGTGCTCACAAGGAACCTGTACATAGACCAAGAGGTAGTCATTCTAACAGAACAAGGGGATAATGAATGGTTTAAAATAAGGAAAGGTGTGCATCAGGGCTGTTTCCTTTCACCATACTTGTTCAATGTGTATGCTGAGCAATTATTATGGGAAGCTGGACCATATGAAGAAGAATATAACATTAGGATTAGAAGAAGACTCAGTAACGGGCTATGATATGCAGATGACCCAACAACACTTGCTGAAAGTGAAGATAATTTGAAGCACTATCTGATGAAGATTAAAGATTACAGCCTTCAGTATAGATTACACTTCAACATAAAGAAAATTAAAATCCTTACAACTAGACCAATAAGCAACATCATGATAAATGGAGAAAAGATTGAAGCTGTTAAGGATTTTATTTTAGTTGGATACACAATCAACACCCATGGAAGCAGCAGTCAAGAAATCAGATTATATATTGCATTGAGCAAATCTGCTGCAAAAAATCTCTTTAAAGTGTTGAACAGCAAAGGTGGCACTTTGAAGACTAAGGTGCACGTAATCCATGCATGGTATTTTCAATCTCCTCACAAGCATGTGAAAGCTGGACAATGAGTAAAGAAAGCAGAAGAAGAGTTGATGCATTTGAACTGTGTTGGCAATGAATACTGAAATACCACTGACTGCCAGAAGAATCAACCTATCTCTTTTGGAAAAAGTATAGCCACTATGTTCCTTTGAAGCGAGAAAGGCCAGACTTTATCTCATGCACTTTGGTCAAGTTGTCAGAAGAGACTGGTCCCTGGAGTAGGATATCATGCTTGGTAAAATAGAGGGTCAGCCAAAAAAGGGGAAGACCCTCAATGAGATGGATTGAGCCAGTGGATGCAACAATGGGCTCAAGCACAACAAGTATTGTGAGGATGGTGCAGGGCTGAGTAGTGTTTTGTTCTGTTGTATGTAGGGTTGCTGTGAGTTGGAACTGACTCAGTGGCCCCTAATAACAATATGTTATGCCAACTGACTAAGTTGTCCCATGAAACTATGGTCCTAAGACTTTAAATCCAGAAAACCAATGTTAGAAAGTACTTGGTTAAGTCTGAGGAGTATCTGTATTTGTGTCTTCAATAAATACATATGCCTGTACCCACATACTTGTATTTACACATACCTATAGATACTCTCTGACAGCTCTGGTAGCACAGTTCCTAAGGCACTTGACTGCAACCAGGAGGCTGGCAGTTCAAACCCATGAGCCGCTCCTCAGAAGGAAGGTTGGGCAATCTACTTCCACAGTAATACTCCCTTGGAAACCCAAGGAGGGGTCACTATGAGTCGGGTCCAACTTGATGGCACATAACAACAACAACATAGATAACTATCTGGGAGCTTGGTGGCATAGTGTCTAAGACATTTGACTGCTAACCAGAAGGCTGATCTATTCTCACCTATGTGTACAGTTGTATCTGCCTATATACTAATTTCCCTATATCCATCCGTAAGTGCTTAAAGACTTGTTTTTACTTTGATTTTGCTATACTCACTACATCCACATTCAGTGCTTCTTTTCCTATCACCAAAAATAAGTAGTCTCTACTGCCACTCCTCGGAAGGAAGATGGGGCAATCTACTACTGTAGTGATACTGCCTCGGAAACCCAAGGAGGGGTCGCTATGAGTCGGGGCCGACTGGACGGCACATAACAACAACAACAACAACAACTGTATAAAACATACTTTCTTCACTGCTTCATGGTAACCACCAATGAATATTGGTCTCTGTATATTTATCTCTTCTTAACCTCTTATAAAAGAGTGATCATACAATATTTGTCTTTGTATGCTTGACTTATTTCACTTACCATTATGTCCTCCGGGTCCATCCATGTTATAATATGTTTCACAGCCTCATCATTGTTCTTTATGGTTGCATAGTATTCTGTCTTAGTTATCTAGTGCTGCTATAACAGAAATGCCATAAGCGGATGGCTTTAATGAACAGAAAATTTATTCTTTCCCAGTTCAGGAGACTAGTCTGAATTCAGGGTACCAACTCTAGGGAAAGCTTTCCCCCTCTTTTGGCTATGAGAGAGAGTCCTTGTCTCCTTTCAACACCTGTGTGCCTAGATTTCCTTGGGGATCTCCATCTGTCTTGGCATCAATCTTCCCTTGGGTATGGGGTGTTCTCAGTGCAGAGATGCAGGATCCAAAGGGTGTGCTCCTGGCTCTTCTTTCTTGTTGGTAGTCAGGTCTCTCCTTCTCTGCTCCCTTCTCGCCCTTTTTATCTTATATAAGACAAAAGGTAACACAGGGCACACCTCAGGGAAGCTCCCTTTACATCAGATCAAGGCCTGAGTAAGGGTGTTGAATCCCACCCTAATGCCCTTACAACTTATTAGCTTATTACATGAGACAACATCATAGGGGGATGATTACATTATTATATAACTGCCACATTGCATCAATATGTAACTGCCAAACCACTGAGAATCATGACCCAGCCGAGTGGACACATTATTTTTGATGAGCCCAGTTCAATCTATGACATATTCCATTGTATGTATATACTCAGTTTGCTAATCCATCATCCACTGAGGGACATTTTCATTGTTTCCATTTATTTTCTGCTGTGAATAAAGCACCAATGAACATGGGTGGGCATATGTCTATTCATGCCATTACTTTTAGGTCTCTAGGATAGGTACCTACAAGTGGGATTTCTGGATCATAATGTAGTTCTATTTCTAATATTTTGAAAAAGCAGTTGGCTAGGTTTTGATGCAAGGCTACAAGATATAGGAAAGAAGCATAAAGAGACCTGAACATGTTAGCCTTGTGAAAAAAATGGAACGTGGACAGGAGTAGTATTATTTTGAGAAAGGAAAGCAGGAGGAATGGTTCTGAGTGTTGGATCTGGCCTTTTCTTTTTACAGGAATTCTGTTGTCTCTTTAGAAAATACAAAAGCTGTTCCAAGGCACGTTGGCACCCGCATGGCACTGCCGCCTACTCTTGGCACTGCCTCATCCTGTTGCTGGCAGGACAGAGCATGGACCTCTTTAGCCTCATCCTCTGTTGTTTTCTGCACAGGAGCCAAACATTGTGGCTACTCACAAGGCAAGGCTGGCAGCTGAAGAACCCAGATGCCAAGCTCTGGACTGGACTTCTGTTCGGTTTGTGGTTGGTCCCTTCCCTGGCATCTGCCCTGGCTTTGCGGCAGCCTGTGTCCCCGTCTGCAGAGCTGGGCTCAGGATTAGGCTTCTGCTGGCGCCCATGGATGTTCGGTCACTGTTTCCCTTTTGAATTATCCTTGATTATGAGGAATGTGCCTTTATGACACATTCCTCCCCAGGCGCCTGCTTAGACAATGTGCCTTCTCCACTAAAAAGGGGATTTTCTCTCAAATTACTGTCCATTGTTAGCAAGAGAGCTCCTGGAATGGGAACACTCTTCTTCAGGTAGGACGATATAAAATGAAATACAAAGGCTTGTGTTTCAGACACAAACCCCATTTTCTTCCTATTGATAGGTTTTGCATGAAGTTAAACAAACAAACCCCCCACCACCATCACCACAAAAGCAAAAACATAACAAAAGCAACACTAGAAATTCATGAAGACTCTTCATATTTCAGTTCCTGGGACTTTCTGTTCCCACACAATGCCTCTGTCCTTGACTGAAGAAGATGGCTTTATTTCCTTATCCACAGACTTTTGACTTGAGGGTGAGCTCTTTAGATTACTTGAACTAGTAATATAGTTATGATATTTATCAAAGAATAGATTGAGTTAAGTTACCACTGGGCAAAGAACACTGAATCACATGGTGCTGGAAAGGGGTGGGGGTGGGAGGAGGTCAGCCAGTAAGTTTGACTGCCCCTTGCTGGAGCTCATGAGTAGTCCAAATGGTAAGAGGAAACCTAAGATATGAAACTTAACTTGAGAAGTTGAGAATTACTAGGGAAAATAAACACTTTCTGTTGAGTTGACACTGACTTATGGTGACCCTGTGTGTGTATTGTGCAAATGGTACACTTGGCTGCTAAACTAAATGTTGAGGTTCAAGGTTGTGCTGAGAAAACTTTGAAGAAAGGCCTGTGATCTACTTCTGAAAAATCAGCTGTTGAAAACCCTACTGAGCACAGTGCTACTCTGACACACATGAGGTTGCCATAAGTTGGAGTTGAATCAATTTATGGAGGCAACTGGTTAGGGAAACTAAATACACAAGGAAGTGATTGAGAGATATTCACTTCTGAAATAACTTTATACATATGAGAGGTCTCTGACACTTGCTCATACTCTAGAATCTTTAGCTTTGTGCTTTCATTGTGACTGGTTCATAGGAATTATAAATACCGTTCAAAGGAAAAGAATGACTTACAGTGAAATAGAAGGAGCATTGCTCTACTCGGTGTCTAAATGACTTATTTAAGCAACCTCAGACTAAAATCCCAAATCTGTCATCCCATCTTAATGGATGAGTATTCCTTGCTCAATTTCTGCAGCTGGAAAAGGAGTTTGTCCCAATGAGAATCTCTTCACCTTCATGAAATCTCACTGAAATTTAAGTCTTTGAAGTCAGACAGACCTACAGCCTATCTTAGTTCTGTTCTTTACTAGCTGCATGATGTTGACTAAATATCTCAACTTCGTTAAAACTCAGTTTTCTCAAATATAAAATGGGAGGATTGTAGTATTTACCTCCTAAGGTTACTGTGGGGTTAGATGACAAAACCATGGGACAACATAAGGCACAGATTTGGTTCATGTTAAGATTATCTGTTAACTGGAGCAAGAAGAACTCCACCCACCAACCTACAGATCTGTGTCACTCTTATTTCATTGCTTGACCCTCAAACTCGACTTTGTTGCTTTTTCATAAGAAGGACCAACTTGATTCTTGAGATTCTCAAGGTGACCTATTATATGGTACCAGACATGAGATGTGATGACTAAATGTTTGCTAAATGAAGCAGTGGGCAAGATAGACATCAGGTTTATCCCTCTGAATGTATTGTTTTAGAAAGTGAAAACTGGACAGTGGAAAAGGAAGTCAGGAAGAATTGATGCTTTAAATTGTGGTGTTAGTAAAGAATATTGAATATACCATGGACTGCCAGAAGAATAAACAAATATGTCTTAGAGGAAATACAGCCAGAATGCTTTTTAGAAGGGAGGATGACAAGACTTCATCTCACTTAGTTTGAACATGTCATTAAGAAAGACCAATTGCTGGAAGAGGACACCATGTTCAATAAAGAGGAGAGTCAGTAAAAAAGAAGGATACCCTCAGTGAGATGGACTGACAACAAAGGGCTCAAGCATAGCAACAATTGTGAGGATGGAGCAAAACCTGGCAATGTTACTTTCTGTCACAAATAAGGTTATTGTGAGTTGGAGCTGACTCAACAGCACCTAACAACAACAACAATACAAGATATAGGCCAGTTCATAAATTATTGCCAAAAGAGGCATCTCCTGAGGTGGCCAACAAAGGAAATTTCAAACTTTCAGGATTTAGACACTGAAAAAATTATTCTGCTAAATGCACTGTTTCAGAATTTGGAATTTTTATATTCCCACTCAGAAAATAGGTAGTTACTGACTCATGCAGGTACCCTAGCAGGTAAACTAGCAAACTAAGAAGGAATAGAAGTTCTTAAGTTAAGCTTTGGCACCACTTGTGTTCTCTGGAAATGAGAGCACATCTTTAAATCGAGTGCATGGCAGAAGCCAGCACATTTTTTTTTTTTTTTTCAATGAAAGGCCAGATAGTAGATATTTTAGCATTTGGAGCCATACAGTCTCTGTTGTAGATACTCAACTTGGCTGTCATAGTACAAAGCAGCCATAGACAATATGAAAACAAATGAGCATGGCTGTGTTTCAATAAAACTTTATTTACATTACCACGCAGTGGCAGGCAGGATTTGGCCCATCAGTGGGCTGTTGTTTGTTGACCTGTGTATAAGGAATGGAAAATGAAAGAAGTTAATATTCAGAATTTTCTTTCGTAATCAACTTTTAAGTAGGCCACATATCAAACCAAATGACACTCACAGCCATTGAGGCAATTCCGACTCATAGTGGTCCCCATTGGGTTTCCAAGGCTGTAAATCTTTATAGAAGCAGACTGCCCCATCTTTCTTCTATGGAGCAGGTGGTGGGTTTGAACCACTGATCTTTCGGTTAGCAGTCTAATGCTTAACGACTACACCATCCCCAAATACAACATCTCCCTTCTTATTTCCTTTTTGGATAACAATTTGGTGTACTAAGATGTGTAAGGACTTTAGGGAATGCAGAAAAAAGGCTTAGAGACTATAAGCCTGAAGTCCCAATTCAACAGCTAGACAGGAGATAAATATGAGAAACAAAAGGTAATAAGATAATAGAAACTGGAATGGTGGGCTGGGAGGTAGAGAAGAGCCCACACTCAGTCTCAGATGACCACTGCCAAGGACAATTTGGGCTCAGTACATCAGGTAGTCTATTTTTTCAAAAGAAGCCAGAAACACGGTAAAAATCTTCTGATTTCTCTAAGCATTGACTTACTAGTTTTAAAAACACTGTCTGATCCCACCAAAACATATATATGATTGAAACCTAGCCTGTAGGCTGGTAGTTTGTGACATTTGCTTATAGTCCACAGATCTTCACCTCTGAAATAATGCTAATTGCCTTGCAATGGAGCTGGAAGTTTTTCCACAGCTAGTGTGAATCTTACAAAGGTTGATCCAATGTTTACCTGCTTTCTTAAAGTCATCCATTTGAAGAGTACCTCCCCCAAGGTGGCATGACCAAGTTCTGTCTGACCATATGTATAGGCTAAGCATACCTAATACTTTATAGTTAGGATTTCTTTAGAATTTGAAAAGCCTGAAGGAAAGGATAAGACTTGACAGCTGGTTCATTACAATGAAGATTCATGGATAACCAACCTCAAAAATTTAGGGAGAAATAAATCTATGTTGAGTTTGAAATTGTCCAACTCTGCTTGATGTGCTAAATACTCCCTCGTCTCATCTGTGGTCTCTGTGTTTGGCAGATTCAGCTCTACGATTCAATGCAAACCATTCTCTTTTCTTAAAATTAAAACCTCATTTTGCTCTGAACTCTAATAATTATGATATATATTTTTTTCTGAGTATAAAGAGAAATTATCTTTTCATCACTTGAAAGTTAAAATCCTTTAACTTCTTAAAAATAAATTGGATAGATTAGATGAAATTGTATTGTTTTTATTTGAACATATCAAACTACTTTGTTGTGGAAATATTTTGGGTATGAATTATAATTTTAATGTCCCTGTGCTTATCCCATAGGCATCCATCTATTTGGGGTTCATCTGTACTGAAGCCATCCAAAAGTACTTTTGTAGAATAAGACTTGTATGTTAGAAATCTTTGGAGGCTTTTATACCTCCGTATCAACCTCTGTTTTTTGCTTTCCTTTTTAGCACATCCTTTCTCAGAAAAAGTCTACTGTGCCTGACAAAATGTATCTGAACCTGAACATGAAAACGTTCCATTTCTATTTGTAACTGAGTAACCCTGAGGTCCAAGTTAGTTTTGAACTTTCTGAGAAGGCACTCTTTTTTCTTTCATAAGAATTTACTGGTAATTAGCATCCTAGCCTGGTCTACATTTTGAGTCATCAAAATAAAAATCAATTGGCATCTGTTGATCCGAAAACAAAGTCAGTTTTGCAGTTGAGCGCTGCATTTTAGAAATTCTTAAATTAATCCTGTTTTAGCTTTCTGAGGAAAGGTGCAATGGAATGAAATGATCCCATGAAATCCTTGTGTTCCATAAGGTGTCTTGAAGTTTGATTGGATATTAACTAAAAAATCATTTTGTTTCTCTTTTATAGCAGGAGATGCAATGTGTTCATTTTATAACATCTCTGCTGTTTGGAATAAATCACCAAGGACAGATGCTCATCACATTTCAGTTCAATAAAATTCTTTGCAGAATCTGAACAGATACATGGCTAGTTGCTTTAGGTCTCTGTCCAGGCCATTATTTGTGCGGAAAAGCAAATTCACAGAACAAAATAGAGTTGCAATAGGGATTGAAATTAATATTTTGTCTTCTGGTTTTATGTTTTATTGTTATGTTTGGGCAGGGACATGCCTATTGGACTTTACCTTTCAGTTCTTAACTTTCACCTTTAAAAATATCATCAACCACCTCTTCATATTTTCTTCTAAAACAACACAGTTAATCTGATTTCCTGCTGTTAGATCTTCTAGTAACACCATTCTAAAGGTTCTCAGCAGAAAAATTTGCCAGTGCTCTTGAAGAAGTGCTAACATTCCATATTCAGTCTTTTCCGTGGCAGCAAATGGGTTTTTAACAAGCAAAACCGAGACGTTTATTTTAAAGTAGTATGTGTGTACTGCAAAACTGTTGGCGAGTTTTGGACTTGTTTCATGTGCTGTATGGCACATCTCTTGAGTTTTTTAAAAAATCAAGGAGACATAATCTCCTTACTTGCCAGTATTCATTTTTTTAAAGGAGGAGGAATTTGAGCTTAAAAAGTTGTGACTGTACATCTTCAGTTGATATTTTCTTAAAGAAATTTCATATGGTTTTAAATTATTTATCCAAGAGGGTATATAATAAATAGTTGAGGCTTTCCACAATGGTGTGCAAGGCAAAAAACATTCATAAATGCCCTTCCTGCACTGCACAATGGTGCTTGAGTCTCCTGAGATAATATGGTTTGTGTGTGTGTGTTGTGTGAAAGAGTGAAGGAGCTGCTTGAATGATGAGTTAATAGATAATGCCATGGCTAAAATGGTGTAGGGGTGATAACCACTCTCAAAGGGCAACCATAAATGCTGGCTAACCTGTCGTGGTAATTTTCTTTGAAAATGAATCAAGGAAATCCAGGGTGTGTAATAACCATTTGGTAGGGCTAATGTTCTGACACCATCTGACAGGACTGGAAAAGTGGGAAGTTAGTCGCGTGGCTCTAACCCTCGCCAGTGAATTTTGCTTGCTGTTTGTTTATTAACAACCATGTCAGTGCTGGATTTACTTCCCAGCCTCCTCTTTTTCAAGAAAGTGTTCCTCACCCTGGAATTAAAAGAGCATTTTTATTGGTGTGTACTTTGGTTTTGACAAGGGAGTTGGTGGCTGTCAGACTGTTTTAGGGTTAGCTTGTTTTTTTTTTTTTTTTCCCCACCCTGAAGTATGTTCCCAAACTGCAGAGAGAAACCCTCCACATGCGCAAATCCTTAAGTTTATAGAGAGTAGACGAGAGGAAATAAAAATTATGCCCTTTCTTTTATTTAAAGATCGCCTTCGTGTTGAGCTGGCTTTTTACTGCCATTAAATATTTGCTTTCTGGGAGCATTTGTATATATTTTCTTAGCTCTTAACTACCACATTTCTGTTCAGTTTTGTATCTGCTAGCCCCAGCATTTACAACCTACGAAAACCTCATAAATCTACTTCATTTTTCTAATAAGACATGAAAGTCCTTAATTGGCCTTAATGAAATGCACTTAAAGGGCAATAAACGTGTTTAAGCCCCTCTTTCAGGGTGAGCTTCAGTACTCTCACTCTACTCTGTTTTAGCCTTTCTGGTAATTAATCATTTATTCATATGTGACGAATCAGTAACAAGATCAAGCAACTACTGCACAATTGCATGATAATAAGCTGCTCATATATGTGTCAAGATTTAGCAATCCTTTTTAAAGCCTAATTTAAAGTCATTTTACAACTAACCAGACTGCTTCTCTGAAGCATTTTTCCCCCAGTATCTTTTTTACATATTTTCATTTGGATGCCATCTTTTTATTTTGTTTATAGAGCCCAGTCCGCCTTAAATCCACTTATGGCACCAGAGTGAATTTCAGCAATGCAAACATTTACCATTGTTTTTCAGCTTGAAATTTTCTCTTTGATTCAAAGGGGAGGGGAAAGGGAAGAAGCAAAAGAAAAAGAAGGACCACATTTATAAATAGAAGACCCAAAGTCCCTGCCATTTTTAGTACATATTTAAATCTTAAATCTGCAGTGATTCATGGAGACATGTTAATCATTTGCCTGTACCTTAACATGCTGAGAATTTCAGCAATTTCCCATGCCACAAATATGCCAGTAGAAGGGTTCCCTTTTCGGCAGAGGGATTTTTACTTTCAACACAAGCTGACAGATCAAATATCTGAGTGCCTGTCTGTGTGTGCCCAAGCTGGGGACTGGATTTTTCTGGCTGTGCATGTACAAGCATGTGCTCGCGGGTAAACCCGGATGAGGATAGGTGAAGAAAGATTGCGACCTCCACAGTTACGGTATACATAATTGCTTTGCCCATAACAAATATATCTTGAGTCGATTCTAATGCATGATCTAATGATTGCCATCAGTGGGAGTCAAGTTTGTTCGGTCCAAGGAAACGAAAGTAATTAAAAAGATTCAAAAGTCCTTCCCTAGCTTATATTAACATGTTTAAATAATTTGAGATTTAATTATTCAGATGTCTTTGATATTTGTCTATATCTGGCAGGTATAGCAAGACTAGCTTTTAATATTTTTGAATAGGAAGAGACTCCTAAAAACTTGCCATCTGATTGTTGACCTTCTACCTATGTTGGAATTAGAACAAAGCCGTAAATATGTAGATCCCTCCCCCAGATGCACTTAAATCTTATTTATTCAGCCTGAAAGGTAAAAAGGTGACTCAGAATAAATGACAAATCTGAGTAGTAAAATTTTTAAAAAAGAAATGCCATTTTACTACTTTCAAGTGTAAAAGAAAGGCTACCCTGGTGTGAACAGTCAGAGAGATCTGGCTGGATTCACTTTTACGTCGGGAAAATGAACATGTGTGACTACCACAGTAATTATGGTAGTGAATGCTTCTGAAACATTTGAAAACCGTTCTCTCATATACTGTAAAAATCCCCCTTGCAATTAATCTCTAGGTTATTGTTTGTTTTTATGTGCCGTCGAGTCGGACCCGACCCATAGTGACCCCTCCTTGGGTTTCTGAGACGGTATAGCTAAGGAAGTAGATTGCCCAAACTTCCTTCCGAGGAGTGGCTGGTGGGTTTGAACCGCCAGCTTTCTGGTTAGCAGTTAAGTAAGTGCCTTAGGCACTATGCTACCAGAGGTTCCTCTAATGCAGAAATTTTATTTCCCACTTTTCTTGTAGTCAATAAAACTCATGTTGTTGTTGTGTGCTGACAAGTTTGTTCCGACTCATAGTGACCTTACAGGCAGAGTAGAACTGCCTCATAGGATTTTTCTAGGCTGAAATCTTTACCGGAGCAGATCATCAGGTCTTTTCTGTAGTGGAACAGCTGGTGGGGTCCAACCGCTGATCTTAGCTGCTGAACGCTTAACTTACACTGTGCCACTGGGGCTCCTTAGTAAAATTTCTAATAGTGAGTTTAAAACATATGTGTCAATTTGCCTTGACTCAGCAACCTCCTTTTACCTTGGGCCCTATAAAAGTAAATTTTGTTGTAACTTTCTTGCAATCGCACATTCTTGAATGACAAAAACCCAAAGTCCACTGCCATTGAGTCGATTACAACTCATAGAGATCCTATAGGACAGAGTAGAACTGCCCCAGATGGTTTCTAAGGCCATAAATCTTTACGGAAGCAGACTGCCTCATTATTCTCCCACCAAGTGGCCAGTGGATTTGAACTACCGACCTTTTGGTTAGTAGCCAAATGCCTTAGTTACTACACCAACATAGCTCTTTCATTCTTGAATAAGAGGCACAACATTAGTGAGATTTAACCAGGGCACTATTCACTTTGTAATCTATGTGCATGGCTCCCCCTGTGGTTGTGCAGTGAACAACCTGTGAATCCATATGTTGTGGCTCTGGTTTTGTTTTGTTTGTATATACCGAAACTTGATAAATATCTATAATTTGGTTGAAACATTATTTTTCCTTCATGTTCAGCTGGCATAGATTCTGCTTTGACCTCTAAAAGAGATCCTTAAAGGCAGCAAAGATGTCTTCATGGGTTCATTTTATGTTGCCAAGCTGATTGCTCTAATGATTTCTACAAACCCTCACATGAACTAGAGTCTACTTATCTTGCTCTAAATCACTCTACGGATAAAAAGTGAATTGTGTCTTCATTCTATTTGCTCTTTCATTTTGTTCTGTGACAAAATAATATTATTTTCCTTCAATATCTGAAAACATTTCTTAGGCCAAAGGACTTTAGCAAAAACTGTGAAGTGATTGAGTAAAGTACTGAGGGGAAAAAAAATCTGGCCACTCGACCACCACTTACCGGCAGGCTTAAATAATTTTAGGGGGAAAAAAAAGACATAAGTTGAGAATATGAAAGCTGAACTTTTTACTGGGCTTGAATTTTTAAGCTGGAATATGATAGCCTTAGCCTGCTGACTAGTGTCTCCCTGGAATTTTGCAGAAATAATCACAATGTATAAAAATAATTGCAATAAGGTGCTAATTTAGCAGTAAAAGGAAATTTTCCAGGCCTAGTTTAATCAGTTAAAGTGTCTCTCTGGTTCTTCTGATTTGTTGTTCATTTATGCTGGGCAGCTGGACAATAGGATTTTGCATGGGCCACAAACAATGAAATAAAACAGCAAGATGTACTGTATTTTACTGGAACATACAATAAAGGGCAGCAGGGGACTAGTCAAAGCCCAATATTCAAAGACTGTAATTTTTTATCACTACTTTATTTCCTAAACCAAAATGTTTTTTGGGTATAAATATTGGATGAAAGCAAAACCACACCACATTTGCTATCATGGTGGCAATACCTACACCTACTTTTTTTTTTTTTTTTATTAGAATTAAATTAATATCGTGTAAGTAGTTTTATAGTTTTAACATTTTATTATTATTTATGTTCTAACTGCTCTGCATAAATAGAACTGTTCCTTGCTTCTTTTTGTTTTTACTACTAATAAAAAGTAATAGGTATAATAATTCAGGGACTGTTTGCATTTCATGGCATTTTTTTGTTTGGTCTTGTTGGCCTGTGGAAGGAGACATACCCCAAACCAGAGTGTAAGAAGCTTTAATAACAAACCTAGGAAGCACCTCTCTGGAGAACTAAATGTTTAGGCAAGAAAGACTAGAACAAACGTAAGCAATTAATATTTTAAAATTGCTAAAGGGAAAGGCAATCCAACCAATGACTGGATTGTGTGAACAGAAATATATCTGCCTTGCTTTCCAGCCTCATTCATGTATGGCCAGTAATTGCAGAGTATACATATATTTATTAATACAGTTCTTCCTTTAATTACCTGCTGATTTCTCAGAACACTTAAGAAGAAGGAGAAGAAAATAGCTTTAATTGAGATGGGCAGGAAGGCCATTTTTAACCACGGCCACCATGCTTTCTTGACTTTTCTAAAAAAAGACTTTTTAGAAAGTAGAGGTGAAGGTAGATACTTAAATGAAAATCAGAAAATCTAAATCATTCCTTTGTGAAAGTCATAGGTTTGGGATATTTCTAAGTAAATTATGCATGGATTCACACTTGGAAACGTGGAAAACTGACTCCTATGAACTAGTTAGTGACTAAGACCACATTCTTCATGTGGGCAGCTCTAGGGCTATATTTTTATAAATATAACCTTTTAAGGCTTTTGTGCCTTAAATCCTGTGCTATTTTCATTGCTGTAAGCATGTAGATAGCAATGCCCTTGCAATGCAGATGACATCTGGTCTCTCCTCCCTTAAGGAAAAGAATGGAACTGTTTTTTTTTTTTTTTTAACCTAGTGAAGTGTTTGTTTCACGGGGAACAGAGTCATATGAACACACAGTACAAGACTACATGACCATTCTAAAGGATGTTAAAGAAGGATTTTTAGTTAAGTAGAAAAATACTGATGCTATGATAGTGTCTCGGAAGGAAGGATGGGCAATGTACTTCTGTAGTAATACTGCCTCGGAAACCCAAGTAGGGGTTGCTATGAGTGGGGCCTGACTTGATGGCACATAACAACAACGGCAACAATAACAACAACAACATGATAATGTCTGAGTTACGTAAAGCTGCTGTAACAGAAATGCTACAAGTGGTTCACTTTAAAGAACAGAAATGTGTTTTCTCACAGTTCTGGAGGCTGGAAGTCCTAATCTGGGTCTCTGTCATGTCATTCCTTCTGTGAACCTCTGTCCTCTTCTGGTGCCTACCGGTGTCCTTGGTGTTCCCTTGCTAATAGAAAATCCTCACATGTCATCTGTCTTCCTCTGTGTGTGTATCTCTGTGTCTAATCTACTCTTTTTATAACTCATAAGTGATTAGATTTAGAACCTACCCTACTGAGGTATGATCTTGTTAACATAACAAAGAAAAACTCTATATCCAAACAGGATTACATCTACAGGTATAGGGGTTAGGTTTCTAGCACATATTTTGTGGGAAAAAAAATATAGGAAGGGAAATATACAACATGCAGGAAGATCTTAGAGAAAATGTACTGAAGAAAAAACTTCATGAATGAAGGAATGAAATATGCTAAAATGTTAGCAAAAATTGCTCCGGGTGGTAGGATTATGGGTGACATATTTTTGTCTGGGTATATTGCTCTAATTTCCAAATTTCTATAATATGCATAGATTATATTTACAGAATAAAACTAATAAAACTAATATAGACTATAAGAAAATTAACAAGAAAATAAAATGAGACTTTAGGGTATATTTTTAATAAATTACACTCTGTTGAGGTTTTACATACATTATAAACAACCCTATGAGAGAGATAATGTTATTTTTCCCATTTTTCAGATGAAGAAGCTAAAGCTTAGGAGAGAGCAAGTAAGTGCCCATGGTAACACAGCTAGTAAGGAGAGAAAGTTAGAATTCAAATCCATGTGAGATTCTTTCTGGTGCTCACATTTTGAACCACTGTATTGTGGTGCCTCCGTCTTTAAGGATAAATAAAAAATTGGAAAGTGATACGGATTCTGCTTTGCTAAGGGGCTGCCAAAGAGGCAGTTGTGTGGCCAGATCTCCGACCATGCTGGACCCTGGCATCATCTCTTTTCTTTTCACAAGGTCTGTCACTTCTAGTGATTGCAGTTTTCTCTGTAAATAAATTTTGTTCAAACCAAATTTTGCACACACTATATTTTGTCTCAACTCTGTCATCTCTTGCTTATGACCACTCTGTCAGTTTGCTTGAGCTTAACTTTTAGGGGTGACTCTGTCATGTTCTCAACGGCAGAGTTGTTCTCAAGCTCTTGTGTTAACTTTTTAGATAACACTGCCACATGACACATTCCACCCCATCCCACAATAAATATTAAACCAGGGTCCTAATTCAGACCAGGCTTTTCATTTGTTCTTTTCTTGAAACTTGAAAACTATCAAATCTAATACCTGCAGAAATAAGCCTGTTTCTACTTATGTCACTGACTATACACATGTTTTTTATTAACTGCAGCTTTCTTTGGAGTGGCCCCTAAAGACTAAGGACTCTAATATAAACACATGCCAGTTAAAATTTTCTGAAATTTTTGTTTTGCTTGAGGAACAATACGTTTTTTTGCTGTCCTAGGGTCATTTGTATTAAGCTTTGAGGGTGCTTCTGCTATCAATCCCATTCTATTAATACTGCTGTAGGGAGACTTGAACGTCATGCTTCTGAAAAGTCAGGCATAATTTCCCTGGTTGCCATTATACTGCATTTGCATCCTCAGTGTCAAGTGAAGTGATTAAGGTAAATGATTATCCAGAGGGATAGACTATTGAAGATAAAGTTTTCTTGGGTGAGACTAATCTAGGGAAAGATGATGCCATTGACCATAGTTTATCCTGGAAATTTGAATACGCCTTAATGTAACTTTTCCTATGCAGAATTTAGATACCACATGTGGCTCTTTTAAAACATAGCCCTACATTGTTGGATACTTCTTCCATTGAGATGGCAGTTATGTTCCCTTCCTTTGAATCTGAGTGGGCTCCTTCAGTCAATGGTGAACTGTCAGTGCCAGGGAATGAAGATTATGGTTCACCTGGTTCTTTCACAACACTTACTCTCTGGAGACTCTTTCTATATGATCCTTTTTGGAAATTAGCCATAATATTGGAGGAGCCCAAATCTCATCTTGAGGCAACTGTAGATGCTCCAGTTGACAGTTTAAGTTGAGCCCAACCTTCAAGTCATCTCCGTTCTGGTACCAGCCATGCCAGGTAAGATGCTTTCAGATGATTCCATCCTAGAGCAGTTCAAATCTTCTCAATTGGGGTACGAGACATGGTGGAGAAAGGACAAGGAATTCTCACTGAGTACCATCCAAATTTCCAACCCACAGAATCAATGAGTATATTATAAATTGTTGTTACACCATTAAGTTTGGGGTAGTTTGTTACACAACAATACAGAACTAAAAGAGCAAGCTTTTTTTTTTCCTCCATTCTAGTTGTTGTTGTTGTTGTTATGTGCCGTCGAGTCGGACCCGACTCATAGTGACCCCTCCTTGGGTTGCCAGGTTGCCGAGGCAGTATCACTATGGAAGTAAAATTGCCCAATCTTCCTTCAGAGGAGTGGCTGGTGGGTTTGAACCACCAGCCTTCTGGTTAGCAGTCAAGTGCCTTAGGCACTAAGCTCCCATTCTAGTTAGTTGCTCAAATAATGTCTCACTTGCTCTTATCTTATTTGCTATTGACTAAGAAGCCCTAAGGAATGTCAGAAGCTTGCCATTAAAAAGATAAAATTGTTGTGAGATTCCTAGGGTGGAGGTTAAGAAAGAGCATGCAACATACCCATAGATGTTGATACTTATCTTCTGGCTTTTGTGGTATGCAAAAGGTAATATAAATATTTGGAATTTTTACATAGAACTTTCTAATACATTTTCAAAAATTTAATGCAATCTAATTGTGACAGCAATCATACAAAATATTAGTATTATTTCCACCCTTATTTTACAGACTAAGAACCTAAGATGCAGAGAAGTTAACTCTATTGCTCAAGATCACCTAGCTGCTGAGATGGAGAGACCAGAACTCATGTTCTCTCTCTTTCTACCCTTTTCTCTTCCGGACACCAGTTGCTTTACAAGAAGAGAACTGCTGCCCCTTTGTGACAGTTGGTCTGGTCTCATACTGTCCAGAACACCAAACTCTTAGAAAGCTTCAAGAGCCCCCTTTGCTGAACAGAGCTAAAAAACTGTAGATCTAAAGGTCTTTCTTCAGAAAGAGAAGACTGATTGAACTTTTCATTTCTTTGGGAGGAGTACACAAGGATGGTTGAAAATTCTTAGTGCAGATCTCATGCCTCAGTCCATTTTGCGTCATCTCTAGCTTGATTTGGGTTTTTTTTTTTTTTTTTAGACATCTTTTATGTCTCTGCTTTACATGTTCAGTATTTCCTCTAGCTTCTTGAAAATATGGAACAAAATTATAATATCTGTTTTAATGTACTCATGTACTATTTCTATCATGTGTGTCATTTCTGGGTCAGTTTTAACTAACTGATTTTTCTCCTCTCTTCATCATAGATTCTATTCTGCTGCTGCTTTACATGGCTTGTAATTTGTAATTTTATGCTAAGCATTGTAAATACACCTTGTTGGGTGCTACATATTTTTGTGTTTCTGTATTCTTGAGCTTTGTTTGGGACATGTTTAAGTTAGAATCAGTTTGATCCTTACTTTTACACTTTGTTAGGTGGGCACTATTTCTTCTAATTCCTGGCCTTGGGTAGTTTCTCAGACACATGTGCTGGTTAAAACCAAACCAAGCCCACTGCCATTAAATCTGTTCTGACTCATGGTGACACTAAAGGGCAGAGTAGAACGGCCACATAGCATTTCCAAGCTTGTAAATCTTTATGGAAGAAGATTGCCTCATCTTTCTCCTGCAGAGCTGTTAGTGGGTTCCAATCACTGGCCTTCTGGTTAGCAGCCCAATGCTTTAACCACAGTGCCACCAGAGCTCATGTGCTGGTCAGTACTCAATTATTCAAAGAGGACCCTCAGCAGATATCTTGGGTTCTCTCTCTGTGAAGTGTTTTCAACTTCATAGTTCTGTCCTCTAAACTCTAAAACTATCTTGTCTTCTTCAGACTACCAACTATCTCCTTGACTCAGGAAGATCACTGGACTCTCTGGGATTCCCTTCCTCGTGCCACACCTTAGAAACTTTCTTCAAGTATTAAGCTGGGGCAACTATAGGACTCACCTCATTTGTTTTCCATCTCTCAGGGGTATTTACCTTTTGTTACCTGATGCCCAATGTCTTGAGAAGCGTTGTTTCCTATATTTCGTCCAGGATATAGTTGTTTTAGGTAGAAGGGTAACCCAAAGCCCCATTACGTCTCAAAGACTCATGGGAAGCCACATCTTATAGATGGTTGAACTTGGTCTATTATTTAGAGATAAGTCTTGTTCTCAATTATTTTCTTTCTCTCTGGGACCTACCTTCAGGATTATTGGATGGCACCAATTTGCATGTCCTGTAAGTACTTCACTTACCAAAACCCTTTGGATATTATTTGAGGTCAATTTTCCCATTTTCCTGTGCTGAGATTACAGTTTGTGTTATATACTTTATGGCTAAAATTTAAATTTATGCCTTCAATAGGAAAATAATACTCATTTTTTCCTTTCTTTTACTTCAGTTTTTACATTTAGATGTTTGCTTCTGGTGTCTTATGATCTATTTATTAAATGTATACTATTTTATGCATTTAGTACTTTTTGAGGAGCCCTGGTGGTGTAATGGTTATGTGTGTGACTGCTAACTGAAAGGTTGATAGTTCAAACCATGCAGTGGCTCTGCGGGAGAAAGACCTGGTGATCTGCTTCTGTAAAGATTACTGCCCAGAGTACTTGATGGAGCAGTTCTCCTCTGTCATAAGAGGACGACTATAAGTCAAAATCAGCTCAACAGCACCTAATAACCACACCACTTTTTAAGTTATACACTCCCCTGACATTAGTAGCATATTGGAGGCAGTACTTCCATTAAAATTGGTTGGACTTCCTTTGAATTCCCCCAGACTCCAGCTCACTTGGTTGGTACCTTTTATCAAAGGGAATAAAAGGTTTGCTCACAGGGCTACAGGGTGCCATGTGAAATCTAGAAAAACAAAACAAAACAAAACAAAAAACTGACCCTCATGGCTCATGGAATCTGGAAATGATCCAAGGTGGCTCCTTGGTGGGAGTGCCTGGATTTTTTTTTTTTTTTTTAATGGGGCCCACTATCAATGTGATTCTGCTCCTTCCCATTTGTCTAATGATTTCAGGTCAGATTCTCCAGGAAACATACTCTGGGATGGGAATTTGGGTACAGACAATTTTGAGGGAGTACCTTTAGGATTAATTCCTATAGATGGGGGAAGAAAACAGGACTGGGAAAAGGGGGTCTTTGAGCTGCAGTGCAGTAGCACAAAGGTCTCAGATGATCCTGTGTGGAGCTCTGTAGCTGGGATGGCCCTTTAGTGTTGCCTCAGGTTGAAGAAAAGGGGCCAAGTCTTTGTGTGCTTCATGTATACCAGTAGTTTGATACAGACTGCTCCTGAGAAGAGTGTGGGACCATGGATGAGTCTGGTGAGGGCAATTCTAGGAGAGAAGTTCAGCCAAGAGCCATCAGCCTCTAGAACTCCCAGCAGCTGGGGGAATGAGTACCTCAAACAGGGAGCCACCTATTAGGTTTTGGAGTCCTGGGTAATTTTATGGCTCCACTACTAGCTGTGAGAACTTGGGAGAAATCACTAACATATTAATTTAACCGATATTTTAAAAATGCCTACCATATGTGTTAAAATCCTGGGAAAAAGAGATAAAATGGTCAAATTCAGACAAGCTCCTGCCTTTATGGAACCTATAACATTGTTGAGAGAGACAGATAACAAATAAATAATAAAAAGTACAGACTGTCTTAAGTAATACAAAATAATACAAGGTGCTTCTCTCAAACTTAAATATGCAAGCAATCTGGGAATCTTGTTAAACTGCAAATTATAATTCAATAGTCTGGGTTAAGGAGTTCTGGTGGTGTAGTGCCTTAGGCATTTGACTGCTAACCAAAGGCTGATGGTTCAAACCCACCAGCCACTTCTCAGAAGGAAGATTGGGCAATCTATTTCTGTAGTGGTACCACCTTGGAAACCCAAAGAGGAGTCTCTATGAGTTGGATCCAACTTGACAGCAGAGAGTTACTTAGTTAGTGTGGGTTAGGGCCAAGATTCTACACTTCTTATAAGCTTCTGGGTAATACTGATGCTGCTGGTCTAAGGATCACATTTTGAGTATCAAGATATAAAAAGAATAAACAGCATGATGTCAACTAGGAGGGTCAGGTGGTGGGAGAGGGAGGCTATTTTAGAGAGAGTGGTCAGAGAAGTTTTATGTGAAGAAGAGATATTTCAGTTGACATACAAAGGATGTGAAGTGCTTCATCTAATTCTTAGTTTCCTCAACCATTAAGTGGAAATAATAATAGCAAAATTTGGCACATAGTAGGCATTAATATCGGTTGCCAACAAGTTGACTTCAACTTATGGTGACCCTATGCATGTCAGAGTAGAACTTTCTCCACAGGGTTTTTAAGGGCTGATTTTTCAGAAACAGATCATCAGGTCTTTCTTCCAAGTTGCCTCTGGTTAGACTCAAGTCTCCAATCTTAATTAGCAGCCAAGCACTTGAACTATTTTCCCACTCAAGTACTCCAGATATTCAGTAAATAAACCAAAAAAACCAAACTCACTGTCATCAAGTCAATTCCAACATAGTTGTCAGGACGGAACACGGCAAGTCAGGCGGGTAAAGGATTGAGCAAGAAGAAATTACAAACTAACCAACCATGCAAGAAGAAATTACAAACTGGCCAATCAGGAAAGAACCTAACCGCGGCCCAAGTCGAAGCGGGATGCAGATAACCCTTTGTTCCTGGAACCGGCACAGGCTCCCCCCACTCCCTTAACGGCTGTAGAAAGTCCCCAACTATTTCCCCATATTATGCTAATGAAATGCTTCCACCTGATTGGTTCCCGCCTTTTTCCTTCTGCTTCCACTCAGGTCCGCTAGGGAGGGAGAAAACGAAACTACATAAACCTCTCCCTCCTGTTCGGGTGGCGCGACTTCTCGGGCCTCTCTCAGGGACCCGTGAACCTCTCCCGGGAGCTCAGAATAAACTTTTCTTAATTCCCGTTCTTCCCGCGTCCTCTCCTCTTTTCTACGACTTTACAATAGCGACCCCTTTTGTGTTTCCTAGGTGATAAATCTTTACAGAAGCAGATCGCCCCATCTTCCTTCCACAGAGCAGCTGGTGGGTTTGAACCCCAAATTTCTGGTAAGCAGTCTAATGCCTTAGGCATTGCACCACCAGAGCTCCTTACTCAGTAAATGCTGATGTTGTTGTAGTCACTTTTCTTTTGTTGTTGCTGGCTCATCCAGGTCTACCATGGCCATTCTGCCCTGTCCTACCTCACAATTTTTGGCTTTTTCCTTTTGTCGCTTGCTACCATATTTTACCATATTTTCTGTTTCAAAGTCCCAAGCATAAGAATGTGATTGACTCAATTTATCCCTGCATGGGTGGACAATTTTAGGCCACTTCACAGCCTGCTGACTAGTTTGTGAATTTGGCCGACTTGGCTTTGTTGCCCTTCACTGCAGACCTGTGAGTCATATAGTACAAACCTGGCTGCCCAAGGCTGATTCATACCAAAGGCTCTAGAAAGGCACTAAGTCTGATGCTTAATATGTGTATTCCATAATATCACCTGTCCCACCATAATAGGATTATCTGTCTGTGCATTCATTTTTTCTAGTGGATTGTGAGCTTCTGGAGGGCAAATCAAGCCTAACCAAACCCACTGCCGTGGAGCCGGATCCAACTCATAGCGACCCCTCCTTGGGTTTCCGAGGCAGTATCACTACGGAAATAGATTGTCCGTAGGAGATCCGAGGAGTGGATGGTGGGTTTGAACTTCCAGCCTTCTGATTAGCAGTCTATTTTTCTTGACACCTGGCAAAGTGTTGGCCATAGAATGAGAACTAAGGAATATTAGTGAGGTTTATTTAATAATATTATGTAGGTGCCATGTAGTCTGACATGCTCTGGGTTTGGAGGAGGAGGCTGATAGATTTCACAGGAGGAGGAATTTGTAAGACAAAGGGAGTTTCAATGGAAGGGAGTTACCTTTACAGAGAGGGGCTCTTGCACAAGCAAAAATGTTAAGTGAATGGAAAGGTCAACATTTTAGGAAAAAAAAAAAAACCAATGTCTTAGCTTGTTCAAAGAGTGGACTGAATTTAAGAAATATTTTTTTCCTGCTACCGTATTTAGTTGGAGCATAGTGGCTAAAAGCACTTGACTGCTAACCAGAAGGCTGGCGGTTCAAACCCACCAGCCACTCCTCGGAAGGAAGGTTGGGCAATCCTACTTCCATAGTGATACTGCCTCGGAAACCCAAGGAGGGGTCGCTATGAGTCGGGGCCGACTCGATGGCACACAACAACAACAACAACAACCGTATTTAGTTGGCATTTTCTTTAGTGTTTCTATGTACTAGCTGACTGCCTCACACTTGCACACACATGCACATGCAACATATAATAAAGATAAAACACTCCATTAAAATATATCCAATTGCTTCACTAGTTGTAGAGGCTTAGAAGTCCAAAGCCAAGAGCAAAGAAAACATATGAAGAGGCAGCTTGCATGGGGTGGTTTTTTACAAGCATTCACAGATCTTATGTTAAGGTTGAAGCCTCGCAGGTGTCCTTCCTCCTCTTTTCAACTGACACTTGTGGTTGTGCAAGGACTGTGCTGGCCCTGGTGAACTGCCAGCCCGGCTCAAACAAACAGCTACTTGTGGCTGTGGATTTCCTTTTGGCTCTGCCTGGAGGCAACAGTTAGCGTTGGGGGTGGCTGGGGCCTGGCGGCTGGGGCCAGACTCCAAGTGATACTAATTCTGACTCCAGTTCCTTCATTGCCATTACATTTGCGACAATTTTAGTTTTTCCTTTGCATACAAATATACTTCTGGATGGAAATTTTGGAGAGGATAGCCCTACCAAAGTGGATATCTCTTTACTTTTTAATAAATGTGGCTCACAATTGACCAGGATGTCACTCTTGGTCTTTGGGATGTGGTTGAAGCTTCTATTTATCCAGAAAAGTTCTGCTTAAATGAATGGTACAAATGAGAGTTAGGGAGCCATGTTTAAATTATTCAAAATTACTCTCCACTTCAAAACTTTCTAATGAACCTCCCTCATTCTAGTCTTTTACAATAGAATCTTTATTGCACACTACAACTAGATTAATTCCAAAAATTTCATCATTCTATTACCTTGTCCAAAATCCCAATGATTTCCTTTTATCTCTGGAATAAAGTCATTTCTCACTTTGCTCAAATTTAGTTTTGCACTTCTCCATCTGACCTCAAACTCTTCCCAACATTACATCCTATTTTCTGTACACAAAATCTTTAATCTAGCTAGATTACTGAATTCACTATCCCTATAACATAGTGCCTATGAGTCAGGTCTGACTTGACGGCACATAACAACAACAACACAACATAACATAGTGCTTAAGGCACTTGACTGTTAACCAGAAGGTTAGCGGTTCAAACCCATCAGCCAATCCTCGGAAGGAAGGTTGGGCAATCTACTTCCTTAGTGATACTGCCTCGGAAACCCAAGGAGGGGTCACTATGAGTCAGGTCCGACTGACAGCACATAACAACGACAACATAGCCTAAAACTCCTATCTCCTGGTCTTTGCCCACAGGCCATCCATTCCTATCCCCCCTCTGGGTACATTCATTCTTCAAAGCTAGTTTAAGCCCCGCCTCCTCCAGGTTCCAAGATGGCTCTATTCTCAAACTCTTTCAGCATCTCCCTGAGTCCTTCATCTTTGAGTCTTAACTTTGCCTTATATTATTGGGTTTTGATGTGTTTATGCCCTGTTTCCTTAACTATCAACTCCTACAGGACAGGTACTATGGCTTTTACTTTACCTCTAGTACAAAGCTCTGTAAGTTAATGAATTACAGGCAAATTTTACAAGGAATGCTATTAATTACAAATAAGCTTTATTGAAAGCAAACCTTGAAGGTATCTCTCTCTTGAAAATTTTAATAATACAAGGATGACATAAACTTGAAATTAATAAACTGGCATATCAGTAGACTTTTCTGGCAGGCTGGTTTGCTACGTACAGTCAGTGTAGTGGGGTGGGAAGACCTCTCTTGGGGGAGTCAAGAGGCTGGTCTCTAACCTCATCACTGAAACTACCTATGGTGATGCTCATGAGTGAACATGTTTCTCCCCCGGCTCAGTTTGTTTAGCTGTGAATTTAAGAGAACATGATAATCTCAGCTTACACTAGTAAGGACAAGAAGCATAGGCAGCATGGCCTGTTTCCAGAAATGTTGTCCAAGTTTAACTTTGGCCTCTGTTTCTCTCTATTTACTTTATCTCATTTGAATTCCCTTTCTCTCTGTGCATCCCCCCACCCCTTCTTTCCCTGTAAGTGTCAGTAAATCAGATAATGATCTGGCTTTTCTTTTATTCCTTCCCTTGTTCTAACCACAACTCAGCATGTTCTCCTTAGATAAACATTTCACATGCCTGAGTCTGAGTGTTGTGCATGCAAGCTCTAGCTTACTTTGCTTCCTGAATATTAAAAAAAAAAAAAAAAAAAAAAAGGTGAACTCTCAGCCTTCAGAATACACCTTTCTTGTAATTAAACAATACGTTTCCACTCAAGAGTGCCAAGTCTTTGAAAAAACACGACCTCATTCATCTCTCATCTCCTATCACTTCATAAGATACTTCTGGGATGGGGATATAAGGGAAAGGCCCACAAAATCTCCCCATTTTACAGAGTAAAAAAATCAAAACTCAGACCTCCAGTGATTTGTCTTAGGGGTTCAATAAGTCCTTGGCTAGTAAGGGATAAGAACATGAAGTTTTTGGTTTCTGGCTACTTCCCTAACCACAGGCATGGGAATGAGTTTGAGCAGAAACTTTAGGAGGCAAATAGATCAGGATGCAGCCAAGAAAGGGTTCTGCCTCATGAGACTTAGAGAGGTAAAGAGAGAGAGAGCAATGATGTGACCTGAGTAGAGAGATATGATGGAAAAGGACTCCATCCACTGGTTCAGAGACTCCAGGAACAAAGAACAGGGACATTCCATTTAAGTAAGACCAAAAGAAAATCAAAAAAGGATCTGGGCCACTTGAACTTTACTTATTTGGTGCCCATTGCTAACCACCAAGCTGTAATTGTTGGCTTTGTTGTTGTTGTTGTTATGTGCCGTGGAGTCGGACTCAACTCATAGCAACCCCTCCTTGGGTTTCTGAGGCAGTATCACTATGGAAGTAGATTGCCCCATCTTCCTTCTGAGGAGTGGCTTTGGATCTCCCTATTTTGCCTTGAAACCTGATCTGAGGTGGATTTCCATGAAGCTAATGATGTTTTGTTTCAGGGACTATCATTTGCATGGGCTGCTTCCACTAGGAGGACCCTAGGAATGGATTCACATGGTTATATCATTTTACAAAACTTGCAAAACTAAGGTATTCTTTTCTTAACAAGGTCTCCCAAATTGTATAAGCTTTAGGTCCCACAAAACCTGGATCTACTCCTGAATCTATTCCTGGTGCTTTTGTGCCTCAAGAAAACACTTCTCTTCCTAAATGGATGGGTGCTACCTTAAGCTGCCAAATAATGTGCCTCTTCTGTGCTCTTACCATAGAATTGCAATCCTTGGCCTTAGAAAGAAGGTTAGCCTTCTTTGAATACTTCTTATGTTAATAGATGATTTCATTAACACCTCCTAACTCTCCAGACTTACCACATCTTATTATTATTAATTTTTTTTTTGCAAGATAGAGGAACAGGTTTAGGGAGATCTGGTAACTTGTTGGGTGTCCCTGGGTGGTGCAAATGGTTACTATGCTCACTTAGCTGCTAACTTAAAGTTGATTTAGAGTTAACCCAAAGGTGCCTCAGAAGAAAGGCCTGGTAATCTACTTTCAAAATATTAACCACTGAAAACTCAATAGGGTACACTTCTATTCTGACACACATGGGATTGCCATGAGTTGGAATTGACTTGGCAGCAACTAGTTTTGGTACTTTGGAGAAGGTCACATGGCTTGAAAATGGCAGAGCCCAAATAGGAACTCATCTTCTTTACATAATTAGGGATAGAGAAAATGAAAGTAGAGGACTCTAGGGTAATAGAGAAAGTATTTTCCTTTTTGCTCAGCCCACCTTTCTTTTTTCCTTTCTCAATCCCTTTCTCTCTTCTTTCTGTGATTCTAATCAAAGCATGTTAATGGAGTCTATAATGTAGACAGATCCTTGGGATGGCGTGCACACAGATGAAGAAAGAAGTTCCTTGTAAATTAAAAAAGGGTGCAAAATGATTACACGAACCAGTGGAGGACCAGGCAATGAGAAGTACATAGAGCTATGATGGGGGGGGGGCACATCTGGAGGAGAAAGCCAGAGGAAAAGGCAACATCTGATATGAACCTTAGATAAAAATTAGGGTTTTAATAGTCTGCGAGTAATTAGGAAAGATGTCTATGGAATCTGTGACAAGAGCCCTAAAAAGATAGAAAACATACCTATTAGAAATATTATCTCTAGACCTGGGCAAGGGGAATTCTTGAACTGGACCACAACTTTATCAGAACAGTGAGTCTCAAACTTTAAAATGCACCAGAATTAGGGAGAGCTTGTTAAAACATGATTTCTGGGCTCTACCACATGAGTTTCTGATTCATTAGTTCTGGGGAGAAGTCAATTTGCATGCCAACGCTGTTGGATCCTAGAGCACATCTTAAGTAACACTGCTTTAGAGAGCCCCACTCTGGGCCTCCTTGGACTTTGCCATCTCTACAGGGCAAAGGGGATGGTTCCTGCCCAGAACCCATGCCCCACCTTCTAGGCTAGCCTCTGGGTATCTAAGATTTTGAATTTGAGTTTCCAATAACTCTGAGCCTATTTTCAGGACCTGGTGGGCCTCTTCCCTGGGGTTGTCTTCCAAGACATAGACTATCTCATGGACATGTTCACCTTTAGTGCCTAGAGGTGGCTATGGGATGATTATTGATTGGGGTATGGACAGAGCTTAGACATGCAGGCTTGGTGCCCACACCTGTGTATGCTGGTCCCTTATGATGGAGATGAACCCAGGAGTGGAAGAAAGAGAGCAAGCCATAATTCAGAACCCAGAGACCACATTTACCTCCACCTCCATGTTCTAAAATTGAACTCTGAGGGTCTGGAGAATTCTAAATTCACACTTGGCTTTCTAGGTCATTATGAAGGAAAATTTGTCAAGACAAGAAAATAGAATATTTAATGCTTTGTTCACTTGGTTCAACTTTTAAATATTTGGACATTTGGTGTGTACACTTCCACGTGTACTCTTATCCCAGAGTCTACAAATGTTAGGAATGGGTCTGTATCCATAATAAATAAATAAACCATATTTTATTCTGATTTTTATAAAAGGAAAAAAGTGACATCTTTTTAATGTTTTCTACCTTGCAATGAACATAGAAAATTTTCCCTGGAGTTGGTGATACCCAGAAATGTAGAGCTGCTCTTACTTGAGGTAAAATGCACAGGGATTATGGCCCATGTTCCAATCTATAGACAGAGCAGGCCACATTTACTTTTGGCCTCTCTCAACTCTTTCTCCTTGGCTCCTTCCTCCCTTTTCCTGGTGCTCGCTTTTTCTGCCCCCTTCCATAGCATGTGGTTGCAGGTATTAGCTGCTTTTATCAACAAATAATGGTTCATGGCTCTTCTCAGGAACACTTTCCAAAATGGGCAAAACTGAGATTGTGAGTCATTAAATTCTGGGTGCATTCTGGGAATAAATTTGGATGGAGCATTTTGGTGTTTACCTCTAATCATTGGGGCTTTTAACCTGTGGGTTTAGCCTTGTCCAGAGGAAAGTTTTCAAACAGAAGAATTTATAAAGCCCTAAGATACATAGAAGTAATATGGGTGATGACTGACAAAACTCAGAAAGAAACTGGATTAATCAGAGGTTCTAAAGTTTTGGTGGAGATCTGGTAGCATAGTGGCTAAGACACTTGACTGCTAACCAGAAGGCTGGCGGTTCAAACCCACCAGCCACTCCTTGGAAGGAAGATGGGACAATCTACTTCCATAGTGATACTGCCTTGGAAACCCAAGGAGGGGTTGCTATGAGTTGGATCCGACTTGACGGCACATAACAACAACAAAGTTTTGGTGGGTACCAGGTCATCTTCAAGCTTGTTGAACATGTGAATTCCTTGCCCCCCCCATGCCGCCCCGTGGAGATTTTGATTTAGTAGGCATGGAGAGGGAACCAAGAATCAAAGTGTTTTAACAATCTCCTGTTGCAAGTGGTTCATGGGACTTGAATGGAGAGTTTATTCTCATGTTCAGTGAGAGGATATTGCTTATAGCCTTTCTGAAGAGGACAAGCATCTTTTTGGAGGGAACAGAGCTCAGTGGTTAAGAATATGAATGCTGGAACCAGACTGCCCATATTCAAATCCCAGCTCCACTATTTATATTGTGTGATCTTGGGCAAGTTACTAACTTCTCTAAACTTAGTGTTCTCATCTGTAAAATGGGGAGGATGCAAGAATTCTCACAGGGCTGTTTTTAGGTTCCCATGAGTTAATCTATGTAAAGCACTATCTGCTGTTATTATCAGCTATTATGATTATTCCTCCAATAGGGAAAAATTTGGTAGCATTAGAATTTCTTCAAGGAACACTGATTTTCCTGGATTGCTGAAGAAAATAGGACTGAAGGAGTGCATAGACATAAAACATAAGAAGTCGTTGAGGAAGTGAAAGTAATTAGTAGAGCAGGGCACTTTCTTCAGCTGGTTGTGGGCAAATTGTGCTTAACCGCCAAAAGTGTCCTTACCAGACCAGGGTTACCTTCACTAATTACTCACATACAATGCTTCCCTTCGGCTTCCAGGTAGGGAGGTATTGTTAACATTATAGAATGTTCCAGAAAATACCACATTCAACATCGGTACACCTGCTTCATACACCCTGAGCTCCAAATGGAAAAAACAAGCAAAAAAATTGATTTAAATTATGCAGGTGGAGGATAATTAAATATTGATATAATAATTATTAAATTATGCAGGTGTAGGATAGGTTTATGAGAAACTTCTGGAAACGCTGCAGGAGTGGTGTAGACAATGAAAAACCCTGCATGGGGCTCCGGGCTGGAAGACAATGCTGTGAAGTTATGGTTGAACTGGGCAGCTGATTAACTTTGCAGTTGTAGGTAGGTATGCATCTTCCTGAATGAGTGGATCCAAACCAAGGGCAAGGCTTCCCCCAAATAGCCTGAGTGCATAAAGGAGAGAATTGCTATCACCAGACAGTCCTAAGAACTGGAAAAAAATAATGGAAATGGAAAATGTGTACAGTCCTCCAGATAATCATGTTTTCATTTAAAACTATAATCTTAGGGGGGAAAAACCACCACCAACAACAACACTTTCATCTTTAATGTAACAATAATGATTTTGGAGCCAGAAACCAAATGAACAAATGGTTGAAAGAAGCACATACAAAATGGTTTGAGGGATTGTGATGGGGAAGCCATCCCAGGTCTGGATCAGAAATATGTTTTTGTAGAGGGTGGCTGGGATAGACAGACACACGACAGCTAGTTTGTTAGAGGAAAATTCTAGTTCAGAGGCTGTGAATTTTTATGCTTGACCATTTTGTCACTTGTGTCACTAAAAAAGAATGGGCCAGATGGTGGTCTCTAGAATGTTTTTCACAGTGTGGAGTCTGCAGAGGGGTTTACTCTAGTTGGCCATTAACAATCAGTCTGAACAGCTTAAATGAGAGGCCAATGTTGAAAGGCAAGAAAGCCAAATGCTGAAGTGCCCTTTAATTTCAAATCTCGGATGAACTTAGATGTTCAGTTTTAAAAGCAGCAGTTGACAGTCATAGCCAATGGATAAGACGGTAACTTCAAGTATCTATTCAAATTAGCCAGCTTTCTCTCTCTCTGTGTCTCTCTGCCTCTCTCTCTCTCCATAAACCAAAATAAATTACAGTTAAGCCAAAGAGTTCTGGGGTGGTGGCATTCACTGGTTTTGACTTTGGTTTTGACTTTGGTTTAGCTTAGTCCTTTTACATTACCCATTTCCATCACGTCAATTCTGACTCATAGCAACCCTACAAGACAGAGTAGAACTGCCCCATAGGATTTTCAAGGTTTCATTTACAAGAGCAAACTACTGTATCTTCTTGGTTACCAGCCAAGCACTTAAATGTTCAGCTAGCAAGGTTCCTTTCTTTTACCTTGACTGACTTCAGCCATCCAGCTGGTTATGACTCATAGCGACCTCTCCTTGGGTTTCTGAGGTGGTATCTCTACGGAAGTATATTGCCCCGTCTTCCTTCCCATGAGTAGCCGGTGAGTTTGAATGCTAGCTTTCTGGTTAGCAGTCAAATGCCTGAGGCACTACGCCACTAGAGCTCCCACTTTTACTTCAGTGGTTCTCAAACTTTAGTATGCATCAGAATCACCTGGAACACTTGTTAAAATTGAGTGCTGGGTAGCAGCCTTAGAACTGTTAATACAGCATAAATTTGCATTTCTAACAAGTTCCGAGTTGATGCTGTGGGCATCATCGGAACCACACACACCTTGAGAATACCTTTTCTAAAACATCTTCCTGTTCAATTGAGCTCTTAATTTTTTTTTTTTTTTAAGTCATGATGTTTTTAGAATCTGATAAAAGTCATAAATCTTTCTCTTAGAAAAAAATACACAGGTAAACACCAACACTTGTTTGTTAGGCTAGGTTCTGTAGAGAAACAAAACTGGTAAAGCTTATATATACATATATAGAAAGAGTAATTTATGTTAGGAAAATGGCTCAGACACTTATAGAAGCTGGCAAGTCCCAAGTTCTTGGATCAAATGTCAAGCTGGAGGCTTTTTCCGACTCATGCAGCTGCAGGGGCTGAGGAGCTCAAGGTTGGCAGGCAGTATACTGGCTGTTGATACCAATGGATGATGAATCCAAGATCTCCAGGCCAAATGGTGGGTTGTTTGCTTACAGTTGTAGGCAGCACAACAGGATCTCAATCCACAGAAGAATGTCTCTTTTCCCAGGATGTCCATAAATATATTGGAAGCAGACCACACCCCTAGGGAAACTCCTTTTCAATGGATTGGCTGCTCAAAACATATGTATCTGATCCCATTATGGGAATAACCCATATTACAATTGCTTAAACCACACAGAATTGTGGTCCAGCCAAGTTGACACACAGCTCCAACTATCACAACTTGCAATTTCAGGGATTCTATGGATCTCTACATAAAAGCCCTGTGTTACCTAGGGCAGGAGTGAGCAAACTTTCTCTGTAAAGGGCCAGATAGTAAATATTTTTGGTTTTTTGGGCCTTAAGGTCTCTGAACTACTCAGCTGTGCCTTTGTAGTGTGAAAGCAGCCATAGATGATGTACAAATGATGAGGGTGGCTGATTCTAATAAAGCTTCATTCATAGAAACGTGTAGGGCCGTATTTGACCTGTGGGCCATAGTTTGCCAACCCTGGGTCTAGACCATGGATTTTAGAATCAGTTATACCTAGGTTATTACTTGTGAAATAACTTTTAACCTTGATTTTGGCTTTATTTTCCTCATCTGTAAAATAGAGTCTATTGATTCTTGCTACCTAGGATTGTGTTGAGGATTAATGGAGACAATTTACCCAAAGTTCCTAGCATTGCTCTTACGTGTTAATATTCTGATATTTAGTAACATTAATAATAGTTAATAAATAAATGCTATTGTTAAAACCTTTTTGGACCATAAGACTTCAGATAATATTATTCTTCTTATTGTTAGGCAGAGAGAATACATGTGACTTACCCATGTACAAATGAAGAACTGGTAATGTGGCATTTTGTTCTAGAACTGTATAATAAGAGGGTGACCTTGTGTGTCCTGGCCATTGTCTTTCTCTTCAAACTTATCCCATGCTTGCTCCCTCTTCCCCACTACACCACTGACACCCTGATCTCCTTCTAGATCCCTAGTCCTTCAGAGAAGATCTTCTAGATCCACCCATGATATCAGCCACAACTTTGATGGATAGTGCTGTGCACCTGACAGGCCCACCTCAAGCCCTGACTAGGCATCCACCTACTTTTCTGCCTGATCTCTTCTAAGCTGTGGGAGCCCACTCAGCCAGGGCACAGAGACAGCTGGCAAGAGCAGGGGTGTTAACACCTCAACCAAGAGGGGATGGAAGCTAGTGGACAAATGCCCCAGACTTCTGTACCTTGAACAGACTATTCTGGGAGGTGTATTGTATCTTCTCAGAGGCTCCAGAAGAGTTGAGTTCCCTACTGCCTACAATAGCCAAATAATCCATCTTTATGGAATTTTCCTTCTTCCAAGTCCAACTCTGTTTTTTCCCTAGTATTTTATTTATTTATTTTTGGGTGGGGAGACTGCTTCCCATGAAAACTATCCACACTTAAGTCCTTTCTTAACTTCTATTTTTGGAGGAAATAAAACTAAGACAAGAGTTGACCTAGAAGTGATGCAGTGATCTTAAAGTACTTTTACATAAAGAGTGCTATTTTTTCCATTGAAGACAAAGGTAAATAAAATGGTCTTGAACTGAAGCATGTGGTATCAAGAATTCACAGACATCTATTTTACTGAAAGAAGGCTTTATTGGACCAGCACTATCCAGTATGGTAACCAATAGCCACATCTAGCTATTGAGTGTTTGAATATGACTAGTGTGACTAAGGAACTGAACTTTTTACTTAATTTTAATTAGTTTACATTTAAATAACCACATGAGGCTAGCAGCTACTGTGTTGATGAGTATAGCTTTAGACATTAAAATAAATCCCTTTCTGGGGATTTGAAAAATGACATGTTGTGGCTGACACTATTAGTTCCTTATTGTTAGCGCTGGTTGAGCCAGTCCCCAACTAATGGCAAACAAAATGCTGCCTGTCCTGCACTATCTCTGTGATTAGTCAGGTTCAGCTCACTGTGATCCATAGTGTTTTCACTGGCTGATTTTCAGAAGTAGATCGACAGGCCTTCCTTCCTACTCCATCTTAGTCTGAAAGCTCTGCTGATACCTGTTCAGCATCATAGCAACACACGCTCCCAATGACAGACCAGTAGGGGCTACCCATGAAGCTCATTGGCTGGGAATTGAATCCAGGTCTCCTACATGGGAGGGAAGAATTCCAAAACTGAACCATCATTATCTCACTAGTTCCTTATGCATCTGTTAGATTCTTTCTAGCACAATCCTGATTTTATTTGGGGTGTCATTTTTCCCAGATTAAAACACACCTACACAAACACACACAAACATAAGTATGTCTGCAGACATACTTGCAGCTCTGAGTAGTCAGAAGGCATCTTGCTCTTTGTTCTTCACCAGTCCTTTTCTTTTTCCTTGATCAGACTCCATGCTTGGACGTGCAGCAGTCATCTCACCATCTGCAGGAGGAAAGCAAGAAGGAAGAGGCCTTAATCCTGATGCATTCTTTGATTAGCTGCACCTGCCTTGTCCTCCCTACTTATGGAGTCTGTGTTGAGTGAGACAAATGAAAAACTCTCTAAGCATTGATGTTTAGCAGAATGCATTATGACTGGCACAGATTGTTTTAGATGAGTCTTGGTTGAAGGTAGTTTCACATTGCTATAGCATAGTGCCTAAGGCACTTGACTGCTAACCAGAGGCTGGTGGTTGAAACCCACCAGTCATTCCTCAGAAGGAAGATGGGGCAATCTACTTCCATAGTGATACTGTCTTGCAAACCCAAGGAGGGGTTGCTATGAGTCGGGTCTGACTCGACAGCACACAACAACAACAATAACAACATGAGAAGCGTTCATACTGGATTTGGAGGTAGTGGAACTAATTATAAAACTCTGCATAAATATTAGTTGGGAAACTTTAAGAATAAATGTAGGCTACATCTATAAACCAGATAATTAGACCTTTCCTGGGTATTTACTCTGTTTATACCATCTATAAGGAGACATGATGGTATAGTACCTAAAGGATTTCACGGCTAACCAGAAGGTTGGCAGTTCAAACCCATCAGCCTAGTGGAAGGAAGACTGAGCAATCTACTTCCATAAAGATTTACCTCCTCAGAAACCCAAAGAGGGTTGCTATGAGTCGGGATCGACCTGATGGCAGTGAGTTTGGTTTGGTTATACCATCTATAGAGTCCCTGGATGGTGCAAATTGTTAACATGCGTGGCTGCTAAACAAAATATTGGAGGTTTGAGTCCACCAAGAGGCAACTCAAAAGAAAGACCTTCCAATCTACTTACAAAAATCAGTCATCGAAAACCTTAAAGAGCACATTTCTACTGTGACACACATCAGGTTGCTGTGAGTCAGAATTGACTCAGTGGCAACTCTTCTTTTTATACCAAGTATAAGTGATGGTACAATGGTTAGGTACTCAGTTGCTAACTGAAATGTCTGTGGTTAAAACCCACCAGTGATTTCACTGGAGAAAAGACTTGGCCAACCACTCGCATAAAGATTACAGCCAAGAAAGCCCATGTGGAAATTCTACTCTCTATATAAGGTCTCTGTATTGGAATTGACTCAACAGCACACAAAAACACAACAACATAAGACAATGAAAGAGCTGTGTTGGTGCAACAGTTAAACACTTGGCTGCTCACTGAAAGGTCGGTGGTTCAAACTCATGCAGTGGTGCTTCAGGAGAAAGACCTGGCGATCTGTTTCTGTAAAGATTGCAACCTAGGAAACCCTAAGGGACAGTTCTACTCTGTCACATGGGGTTATAATGAGTTAAAATTCAACTCGACAGCGCCTAACAGCAAAAACAACAAGGTAATAGCAGCAGTACCTTGGAATCATATAGTCTCCTAAGGACTTGTTATACCCAGTCTCTAGATGGCTGGAAACCAGGGCTTTGGACAGGTTGATTCTGGTTCAACACCCTGCTGAGAATTTGCATTTCCACCCCAGACATATTGAATCAGAAATTATATTTTAGTAAGATCCCTTTGTTAAAATGTAGATTCTGCTTCAATATATCTGGGGTGGAAATACAAATTCTCAGCCCTACTGAAACTGATCAGGGAGTGAAAAATGGCTTGCTTTGGCAGAGCTGGGAACCTCTTGGTGGGGCTAGATCACTGTACACTTTTGACATGGATCAGGGCTTTGTTCAGAAGATAACCAATGCAGGGTTTGCACTGAATGGATAAGACCACACTCACTTCACCTCCAGCTATGATAGACATTCTTGCTGAAAAAATTGCATAACTCCCTTATAATCCTTTGGCAAGTGTTTGGTGAGTATTTGGAGGAACAAGTCTATTTCTTTCTACCATGTAGATAATAAATTAACAATGATACACACACTCTGCCACAGGAAAAAAAAAAAAAAAAGATATTTTACTCTCCCAGGCTTTCATTGAATAAAGAGATTTTTGAACTGAGCTCCTTAAAATATCAATGCTCCCTATTACTCCCCAGATACGGGTATAAATCTTTATAATGATACACTTTACAAGCAGCACTGTGGAGTCTTTTTTGATTGGTAATCACAATGTTTCCCTATTAATACTGTAAAAAATGTAAAAGGCATAAACATTTTTGCAATCTATCTGTTCTTTCCATGTGGGCATATATCAGGTTTGCTTTAAGCATTCCTAATGGTTCACCCATTACATTTTTTATGAGTTTAAATGGGAAGAAAATTGTACCAGAAAACAGAATTCAATGACTGCCATTCTATGAATAAATTCTGTTATCTTTGATACTCTGGGTGTAATAAAAACATACAAAAGTTAAATTTCAGCATCCTTGTAGAGTTATGTCAACTGTTTTTAACGTCAATAAGACACTGCTGTTTAAACCAATGTCTTTTCCCACCAAAAAATACATCTTGATTTCCAGGTTATGTTTTCATTAAAACAACTTGTTTGTAAGAGTGAGATACTGTGTATGTTTGCTGTTTTATGTATACTACAAAATCTGATCAAAATGAAGAGTTATAATATTAAGACATGGTGCTCAATAAAAATCCCTCTGTACTTTGGATGAAAGATTAAAATAAAAGTCAGATGTCCATAAAATGTGTTTAATAGAAGTTGCACCAGAAAATGTCTTGAGTCAGTTTGATCAAGCATATTTTTATATATTCTTGTATATACACACATTCTTTCTACTATTTTCTTATTTATTTTATTTCTTATGTATTTTTTTAATTTCTTATTTATTTTCTACTATTTACCTTATCTTATATTGGTACATTGTATAAGTAAGATTTTTATCTTTATTTTTTATCCATGAGTTGGTTTTTCTTTCCTAAAAAATGCAGTGCTATCTAAGTAATTTGAAACAAAGAATAGATCTTCCTGATCAATATTTCAATATTTATAAATTGATTCCCTGTCCTTCCTTCACATGATAATAACCTCAAAACCCTTTCTTTATATATTGGGACACTAAAACTCAAAGAGCTTCCCTGTGCACCCTCAACTGCCAATCCAAAGGTTGACCATTAATCTTTTAGGGGGGATTTTTATCTCTAAAATATCCTACTTATCTAACCTTCCATTTTCTTGCTAAGATACAGGAAAATGGAAATTAAAATGCCCCAAATAGTCAAGATTTTAAACACTCCGAAAACTTTTTGCTGCCATAGACTCTTATCTGTAGAGCACACCCTAGTGGGTCCATACATATCAACTGTGCACTACAGAAGGTACTCTAGGTGTTTGTTAGTGACATGGACCCATCCCTGAGATTTTCATGGTCCTCAGTTCTTGATATTTGGGTCCTGAGACTCTGTCATTCCCTTGAGCTTTGTCTAAGGGAGAATCCTGTCTCATTCCCTGGCCTCAGCCTAGCCCTGGAAACTCTGCAAATAAGAAAAGGCACAAAGGAAGAATCAGATTTGGACAAAAGCATGTTTTGAGAAGTATAAAACAAAATTTATTCCAGGGAACATTGTTGCTAGTTATTGTCTAGTCAATTTCAACTCAGGGAGATCTTCCAGAAGCAGATTGTCAGTAGGCTTATATTATGAGGTGTCTCTTTTGGCTAGTAGCTGAGCCCTTAACCATTTGCATTACCCAGTTTAACCAAAACCAAACTCATTGCCACCGAGTCTGTTTTGACTCACAGCAACCCCTCCTTTCGTTTTCGAGGCGCTATCTCCATGGAAGTAGATTGCCCAGTTTTCCTTCCGAGGAGTGGCTGGTGGGTTTGAACTACCAGTCTTCTGGTTAGCAGTCAAATGCTTTAGGCACTACACTACCAGAGCTCCTTGGTCTAGTGGGGTAAAAATTCCTGTTCTGGAAATAAGCATGTAATCAGAATAAACATGCTTCCTTGGCCTAAATATGCATCAAATGACTTCAATTCTCTGTTTGCCTACAGAGATGGTTCCCAATCTTGGCCACAAGCAGGGATTTCTCAGGAAAATTAAACTCAAGGAAAGGGAAGGCAGGCTGCAGGAGCTACTGGAGTCTCATTACACTCACCCCAACTTCTTTTAAGGCATTGACTGGTTTAGTTTCATCAATAGGCTAAAACGTCTTTTTCCAGATCTACCAGGCCATATGACTCCATCTGAGAAAATGAATGTTTTGTTTTCTTGTAAAAGTGTATGTGAAGATGCTTATTTGTGGAGAAAATTCCATAGCTGGCATCCTTAGAGGTTAATCCTGATTAATAAGTTCTTGCCTGTATAATTTTGGCTCTTAACCAAGGTTGAATCTCTGGCCTCCAAGCCACCCTACAAATATCACTAAATCTCAGGGCGCACCTTGCAGGTACCCCTGTACAGAGGAGATAGCTCAATTGGACATCATAAACAATTCATGGAAAGGGAAGGAAGTAATCAGGAAATACTTACTAAGTATCTCATCTTCCAGAATTTTATGATCCCCTCTCTTATTTTCCCATGTCTATTGACACCAAGAGTAGGGTTTATTGTTGTTATTTTATTTTTATTTTTTTGTATAATATTTATTTAAGTTTTCTCTTGCTCTGGGGTGATTGTCAGCCTAAAAAAACAGTGGAATCAACATTGCTTGATTGCATCCTGGAGAAGTTAAGCTGACATGCCATTGAGGTGTTCGCACTTGCACACATATTAGACAGATTGGGACTGAACTGTTGATAGCTAATCTTCTCTGAGTTCCTTTTTTATTATTTTAATTAGATAAGCAGGAAGAGCTCTATATAATGTTTCTACCATCTCCTGGGAATGCTTCTACAGTGCATTCTCTTTAGATGCAACAACCCCTGAGAATTTGATGCCAACATATAAGAACAATGTGGATTTTCAAGATGGCAGTCTTGTTATTTCAAATTTCACTTGAAACCCCTTGGTATACAGATTTTTACAAATACCAGTTTCTGGTGTAGATTACAATCAAATAAATGGCTCAGGCAGCTGAAAAGATCAGACATTCCCTGGGCTTCTGTCTCCCAAGGCACTTCTCCCTCTGATTCACAAAATCACCTGAAAGTGACATTGAGGATTTGATTGCATTGTGACTATATTAAGAAAGTTAAATATTTACCAAGCATTTTCTACATGTATAAGGAGCTCTGGTGGTGCAGTAGTTAAGGTATTTGGCTGCTAACCAGAAGGTCGGTGGTTCAAAGCCATCAGCTTCTCTCTGGGAGGAAGATGAAGCAATCTGCTTCGGTAAAGATCTATATCCTTGGAAACCCTAAGGGGGTTGCTGTGAGTTGGAATCAACTTGATGGCAGTGGGTAGATGGGTTCTACATGTATAGCACAGAACTAGTTGTAGCCATAAAGAAATTGTAGGATGTAGACCTTACTCTTAAATATATTAATAATCTAATTGGAGAGTTAATGTTAGATTTATCTTAATATGGATGGCTTGACATCTGACTTGTGATTTAAGAGTCAGCAAAAGGATTCTAAATATTATACCTACCAACTCCAAAGCCAGCTCTAACTCTAATCCCAATCTCAACTCCAACAGCAGCTCTAACCCAACCTTAATTCCACCAAGAACAATAGATCTCATGATATCCAGCATCTTGCACATGCTAGGCCTTATGCCATTTTCTTTATATATATGATGTTGTTTAGGTCTAAGCTGTATTATTATTATTATTTTGATCCTGCTTTATCTTTTCTGCACGTTTGTGTACAAACCCTAGGCAACCTCTTGCACAGGCTTGGGTAGAGATGATTGGCCATGCATGCCACTAAGTGACTATCCCCCAGACTGGTAACTTCTGGTTCTCAAAGCCATTTAGAGAGCTTTGATCCAAAGCTTTTACATGCTTTGGAAATTTGACAGTGCTGTGAGTCACTATGAGTTAGAATTGACTCAATGGCAATGGGTTTGGTTTTGGTTTGGTGAACAGAAAGGAATCTGAAGTGACATCCTGGAACAATACAAACCTCATTGCTTGGTCTCCATTGTTGTTGTTAGTTGCCATCAAGTCAGCTCTAATTTATCGTGATCTTATGTATAGGAGGATGAAATCTTGCCTGCTCCTGCATCATCTCTATAACTTTTTGTTTGTTTGAGTTCTCAATAGGCTTCCTACAGTTCTGGTGTATTTTAAAGAGTATAGCAGTTCTGTAGAGAATCACCTCAATGTGCTTCTCCTGGGCCTTCAGATTATTTACTAGGTAGGCTTCAAATTTTAGGTTTTGTTGTGGCTGAGAAAGGGATAGAGTTCTCTCAGGTCAAAAGCTGACTGGAGTTCCACTTAGTTCTGAGTCTCTCTTTCTACAACTAAATATAAGCAGGAACTCTTGACTGCCCCCATCTTTAAACTGTAAGCATAGATTCAGTGTTAATTCTCCAAATACTTTAAGTCAAGAGTACTAGTGTGTTCATTTAACCAAGCTTTTCCCAACAATAGTTCATCTCAGGAATAGAAATTGTGAAGTGAGTTCAGAATTTCTTTCTTTCTTTCTTTCTTTTTTTTTTTGATGAGTGGGATGGTGGAGGCTACATAAATTTGTGCAAAGTAGACCTTATAGTTGCTTTTGAAATGTATTCTTTTTTTCTTGTTGTTCCTACTAAAACATGAGGAGAGACCCTCATTTGTTTTTATGGTATAGAATAAGAACACCCAAATGTTGTACTTTTTAAAGTCATGATAGATTTTAAATATTTGTTGAATGCTATATGTCACTTTTTTTTAATCTGATAGCATGATAGAATTTTGCAAGAACAACGACTTTCTCATTGAAAATCCATTTTTTCAACAAAATAAATGGCAGCTGTACATGTGGACCTTGCCAGATGGAATAAACAGGAATCAAATCAACTACATCTGTGGAAAGAGGTGATGGAGAAGCTTAATATTATCAGTCAGAACAAGGCCAGTGGTTCACTGTGGAACAGACTATCAATTACTCATATGCAAGTTCAAATTGAAGCTAAAAAAATTTAAGATAAGTCCATGAGAGCAAATATATGACCTTGATTATATGCTACCTGAATTTAGAGATTATCTGAAGAATAGATTTGATGCATTGAAGACCAGAAGAGTTCTGGGATGATATTAAGAACATCATACATGAAGAAAGCAAAAGGTCATTAACAAGACAGGAAAGGAAGTAAAGATCAAAATGAATGTCAGAAGAGACTCTGAAACTTGCTCTTCAACAGAGAGTAGCTAAAATAAATGGAAGAACTGGTGAAGCATTACAGCTGAATAGAAAATTTCAAAGGGTAGCTCGAGAAGACAAAGTAAAGTATTATAACGCAATGTGCAAAGACCTGGAACTAGAAAACCAAAAGGGAAGAACATGTTCAGCATTTCTCAAGCTGAAAGAACTGAAGAAAAAATTCAAGCCTTGAGTTTCCATATTGAAGGAATCTATAGGCAAAATACTGAACGATGCAGGAAGCATGAAAATAAGATAGAAGGAATACACAGAATCCCTGTACCTAAAAGAATTGGTTAACATTCAACCATTTCAGAAGGTAGCATATGATCAAGAACCAATGGTATTGAAGAAAGAAGTTGAAGCTGCACTGAAAGAATTGGTAAAAAAACAAGGACCCAGTAATTGATGGAATACCCATTGAGAAGTTTCAACAAACAAATGAAACTCTGGAAGCACTTATTAATTTATGCCAAGAAATTTAGAAGCTACCTGGCCAACTGACTGGAAAAGATTGATATTTGTACCCATTCCAAAGAAAGGTGATCCAATAGAATGTGGAAATTATTGAACAATATCATTAATATCACACAATAAGTACAATTTCATTGAAGATAATTAAAAAATGGTTGCAGCAGTATATTGACAGGAAACTTCTAGAAATTCAAGCTGAATTCAGAAGGGAATGTAGAGTGAGGGATATCATTACTGATGTCAAATGTCTTAGCTGGAAGCAAAGAATACCAGAAAGAGTTTTATCTGTGTTTTATTGACTATGCAAAATCATTCGACTGTGTGGATCATAACAAATTATGGATAATCTTGGGAAGAATAAGACTTCAAAACAACTTCATTGTGCTCATGAGGAACCTGTACATAGACCAAGAGGTAGTCATTCAAACAGAACAAGGGGATACTGCATGATTTAAAATCAGGAATGGTGTACATCAAGGTTGTATCCTTTCACCATACTTTTTCAATCTGTATGCTGAGCAAATAATCCAAGAAGCTGGACCATATGAATAAGAAAGTGGTATCAGGATTGGAGGAAAACTTATTAACAACCTGTGGATATGCAGATGACATAATTCTGCTGAAAGTAAAGATGACTTGAAGCAGTTACTGATGGAAGATCAAAGGCTAAAGTCTTCAGTATGGATTACTACTCAACATAAAACAAAAACTCTTATAACTGAACCAATAAGTAACATCTTAATGAATGAAGAAAAGTTTGAAGCTGTCAGAGATTTCATTTCACTTGGTTCTATAATCAATGCCTATGGAATCAGCACTCAGGAAATGAAATGACATATTGCACTGGGCAAATTTGGGGCAAAAGACCTTTCTAAAGTGTTAAGGAGCAAAGATGTCATTTTGAAGACAAAGGGGAGCCTAACCCAAGCCATATTATTTTCAATTGCTTCATATGCATGTGAAGGCTGGACAAGGAAGGAAGAGTGCCAAAGAACTGATGTCTTTAAATTGTGACGATGGCAAAGAATACTGAACATACCATGGACTGCTGGAAGAAGAAACAAATCTGTCCTGGATTAAGTGCAGCTGGAATGCTCCTTAGAAGCGAGCATAGCCAGACTTTGTGTCACCTACTTTGGTTATGTCTTTAGAAGGGACCAGACACTGGAGCAGGATATCATGCTTAGTAAAGGGAGGTCAGCAAAATAGGGAAGACTTTCAATGAGATGGATTGACACAGCACCTGCAAGGATGGGCTCAAGCATAGCAATGATTGTGAAGATGGCCCAGGACTAGACAGAATTTCATTCAGTTGTACATAGGGTTGCTGTGAGTTGGAGCTAACTCAATCGCTCCTGCAACAACATATGCCATTTTTTGTACATTTCCTTTCCTTCTCACATAACCTTTCAAGACCAACATTAATAATTCCAATTTAATCCCAACTGAGGCTTAGTTGATTTAAATAACTTGTCGTAATTCTCACATCAGTCTCTCATGCTTGCTTCACCACTAACAATTTACTCCTTTTAAAGTTGTTTCAGACAAATCTTGAAAACTTTTGACACTTGGCGATACTTTATATGAAACATAAAACTGTAATTTAGAAAGTATTATTATTATGATGATGCCACCTTAAAGTAAACCAAAATCAACTCACTGCCATCGAGTTGATTCTGATTCATAGCGACCCCCTTTGGGTTTTTGAGGCAGTAAATCTTTACAGAAGTAGATTGCCCAGTCTTCCTTCTGAGGAGTGACTGGTGAGTTTGAATCACCAACCTTCTTGTTAGCAGTCAATGCCTTCGGCACTACATCACCAGAGCTCCTTAAAGTAGATGGCACCTTTTCTCAAGTCCCCTTTCTTAATTAGCACATTAGGAGAGTTGGTATAAACATCTTAAGAAGAAGTTTGGAGGGTGTGTTCAAAATAACTGGGGGTACAGCTTATTTATATACACTGTTCTATATGCTATTTCATTCATCAATAGACACTACTGTATAAACTTGACATAAATGTTAATGCTTATATTGCCAAAAGAACAAGATTCTTAGCTTCCTGGTGGAATGAATAGAAGAGTTAACTGATGTAGCTAAGGACTGGTGCCTGAGACAGTCCCTTCATATGAAAAAGAGGCAGTGGGGGTAAAGGGTGGCAGATCTTTTACGGGGAAGGTGAGAATTCTCTTACTGAACCACCAATGCCTCTTTTCATAACCATAAGTAATGCAAAGGTAATTTGAAGGAGTTGGGGAAAAGGACTAAATAAAAGAATTAGAAATCAAATGTTAAAGCTTGTACTCATTTCCTCTGTTGGGGCAAACTTGACTGCAGAAGACTAAGTACTAAGTAAACTAAGTACTTACAAGAGGAAAAGGCTCATGTTTTCTTGGAAGACATTTGATTGGGGAGCAGTGAGAAGTGGAGAATGATAAGACAGGAATTCAGGTGGGATCAGGCATGCTGTTACAAGAAATTATTCTCTTTGTGAGATGTTTGTATTCACCATTGCTTGATGGGGGCATCTTATCTGTTTATTGTGGGTCTGCTCCTAAAGCAGTTAACTTCTGGGTGGTGTTGTAAACCTGAATAGGCATGAGGTTTTGACTTTGTCTATTAATAGAGAGCTTACTGTATGCTCAACACTTATGAATAAATACATACTTACACATATATTACATGTAATTTAATATTTATGTCCATATAAATCTCATATTTTCATCAAATTTGGAATTATTATCCACATTGTACAGAAGAGGAAACTGAGATTGGAAAAGTTAATTGTTCAAAGTTCACAAAACTATTAAGTGACTGTTGGGATGGGAATTCTGCTTATGACCTGAAACTATCATTTAAGTTACTATCTTCCTGGAGAGAGAATATAGCCTTATAAGGGCCCTATCAATCAGCTGTGACTGGTTTGAAGGCTGCTCTGGTTGTGTAGTGTATAAGGCATCTGACTGCTAACCAGAAAGCTGGCAGTTCAAACCCACCAGCCACTCCTCAGAAGGAAGGTTGGGCAATTTACTTCCGTAGTGATACAGCCTCGGAAACCCATGGAGGGGTCGCCATGAGTTGGACCCGACTCAACAGCAGTGAGTTTGGTTTGATTTGGTTTGATGGCAAAGGCAATCTAGCAGAATGGCCTAGAGACTGGGTCAGCTTGGAAATACCTCCAGCTTGCCTGTAGCTCTTCCTAGAACCCAGGTCTCTGCCCCCTGCATAAAGGAGGTATGAATGTTTTAGGGCAGATCTCTACTCCGGCAAAAGCCCAGGACTTAGCAGGTTGAACCACAGTCCCACAGCCAGGTGTGTCCAGCATGAGTCCTCACGCCAGCCAGGTGAGTCTCAGGTGGCACCTGGCTGTGGTTGGCAAGACTTCTGAGAGAGCTGCCTAATCCCAAATAATAAGAATGACAATAGTGGTGATAATGGAGGGCCTTATGTGTGTAAAATGCAGTTCAATTACAAAAAGTCCAGGAACTCTACAAAAGATCAATTAGTGTTATTATCTCTTGGGAGGGCAACAGATTTACCTTGTGGGCAAATGCTTGCATTGTTGGGAGGCAAAGAGGCAGAGAGGTAATGAAAGTAGGTAATAATAATGATGTTGTTTGATAGCAAGTGCTAGTACCTGCAGCCAAGGAAAAGGATATACAGAAAGCCTGTTTGGAGACTCAAAGTTATTTCTGGGAGAACTTTTCTTTCCTATTTCTCTTTAGGTATAAATTATTAGCAGCAAAAAACAGAGTGCAGGCAGGTTCAAGTTTTAAGGTCACAGGTTGAATACTGTATGGGAGTCCATTTGCTCTGCATGTGTGTGGAGCTGTCTGGTCTGGGGGATTGCAAATTCAAGGGCCTCCAGAGGCTGGGCAGGTCATGCCAATGAATGAAAAGGGCCCAGGGTAAGGCAAACATAGTTGAAGTAAAATAAAATACAAGTGACAAATAACAATGTATACTTGGCTTTGATATTGGTAGGTGATGGGGAGGGGTGAGGATATTGCAAACTGGAGGGAGAGCACATGCTCCTACTGAAGGTGGCAGATCTACTCAGATCCAACCAAGGGTGGCACAGCATTGCCAGGCCTTCCAATTTGAGAAATAAATGAGAGATCCGAGTTTGTGTGGGAGGTCTCCTGCATGTGAGCATCTTCAAATGCTTGGGCATAGGCTGCTTATTGGGGTCTTTCCTCAAACACATCTTAGTTCATCAGGTGGTGAAGGAGGGCAGAGGTGCGCAGGCTCCAAAATTGCTTAATACTGACTTTGGGTAGTTGGATAGAAGACATCTCAAAAATGGCCTATTATCAGGAAATGCAATCTAAGTAGTAAATTTACATTTGTGTTAGTTCTTTTGCAGTGTCCCTTCCTTAGTCTTGGGATCTGAGAAACGTGGTTGCCGTCTGTGAGATGTTCCTGTCTTGGTTTTATGATCTTAAGAATGTGGTTGCAGGGGCAAGAGTCTTATGTGATTATGGCTCCAAGTAGTAGAATAAGGCAATGTTTAAATTGACCATGATTAACGTGGAACTTTAGGCTATGAAGTTGGAACACATATTCATCTCCCAGAAATTCTAATCTGACTACACTGCATGAAGTTTGAGGTGGATGAAGTTGTCTAGATGTGGCTCTGAGTGTGGTCACCTGGGAACAGCAAGAAGGAGTTTGATAGGAGAAGAGGCTAGTATGGACAGAAGTCAACAGTACTTCTGGCGATAAATGGCAACTAAGTCAAATTTTTGTCTCCTCTTGCTTCCTTCTCTTCTTTTCTTTTTATCTCCTTCCCTGTCTCCTGTTTTTCTTTCTTTATTTCCTTCCTTCTATCCTTTCACAAATTCATTGCCCACTTAACTAACTTTGCATCAGGAGCTTTACAGGGCTATGGGAATATAATTAATGCATAAATTATGTTTATGACTTTTTCTTTTTTTAACCATCTGATATAAAAATAGCTGTATAGATTTTTATCAAATTTGGAAGTAAGTTTGACAAGGTCTGACATTATATAAACTGTGTAAACTTTTCTTTGAGGAAATTATCTTACCTAGACACATAGTCTTCCTCTAAAACAGCAGAAGAGAATAATAACAAGAGACTCACTGGATTGCAATGACAAGAGACCCACCAGATAATTAAGATTTGCTGATAGAGAATAAAATAGTAGGTTCAAATATGATGCTTGTTGAAAGTCACAGGAAAACCTATCTGTTTTTCACATGCACAGCTCTACATAGGTGCTCCTGGGTAAGTAGCAGCAACTAGTCATTAGTGATGTTGATAGCTTTTATAATAATGATATTAATAACTCTTCCTAGTAATATTATAGAGGCTACAGTGATGAATAAGTGTCAAACCTTGCTCTAAATCTCTACTCAAAGTGTGATCCATGGAGCAGAAACATCAGCATCACCTATGTATTAGAAATGTAGAATCTCAGCTCCACTCCAGACTAATTGCCTTTTAACAAGATTTTCTCATGCACAATTCATGTTTGAGAAGCACTGCTTTAAAGCATTGGTTCTCAATGTTGGAATCATCTTCAAAACCAAAATCAAACTCACTGCTATAGAGTCGATTGACTCATAGCAACCCCTGTTGGGTTTCTGAGGCAGTAAGTCTTTAGGGAAGTAGATTGCCCCATCTTACTTCTGCAGAGCAGCTGGTAGGTTTGAACCACTGATTTTCTGGTTAGCAGCCAAATGCCTTATACACTACGCCACCAGGGCTCCTTTTTGGAATCATTTTAGGAGCTTTTAAAAAAAGTACTGAGTCTGGGGCTACCACCAGTACCACCACCACTAGGCTATGATTTAATCAGTCGGGAGATGGGTACAATAATTTTAAATCTTTCCCTTGGTGTTTCTAATGTGCAGACAGGTTTGAGAACTACCGCTCTAAATCAGTAGTTGTCAAGGTGGGTTTTTGGGCCAGCAGCATCCGCGTCACCAGGGAACTTGTTAGAAATATAAATTCTTGGATTCCACCTCAAACCTAATGAATCGGAAACTCTGGTGGTGAGATCCCACAATATGTGCTTTAAGAAACCCTGCAGATGTGATTCTAATGCATAAGATGCACACTCATGTTTGAGAATCCTTGTTCTAAAGGATCATAATATATGGAGGAGACAGGCAAGAAAAACAGGCAATTTCTATGCAGTTAGATGAGGACTCAGACTGAGGCAAGCCATACTCATCTGGAGAAGACAACCAGAAGGGTGCAGAATGGGACAGAAAGGCTGTTGGTAGGAGGTGACATCTAACAGGGATGAGTATAACCTACCTAAGTAGACAGATGGGAGAGAAAAGAGCATTTCAGCAAAGGAATAGCATGTGGAAAGACCTAAGGTGAGAGGCAACATAGCTCATTTGGGCATCTGAAAATGGTAGAGTTTGAGTACAGGAGGAGGATTTCTGAGGGGTGAAACAGAACTTGTAAGTAGATGATAATGAAAGACTGTGTATATTATTCTTATGAATTTTTACTCTATTCCTAAAGTGTAGGTAGTTTTTTGGTAAGAGTGTAGCATTATCAGTCTCATGTTTTAGGAAGATCTCTTTGGTTGCCATGTGGAAAATGGATGGGGAGGCACTAGTGGAGACAGGGAGACTAGTTAGAAGATAAGTCTCAGTGGTTGAGACACCCATTGCCATTGAGTTGATTCCAACTCCTTATTAAGCATTGGACTGCTAACTGGAAGACTGGTGGTTTGAACCCATTAGCCACTCCACAGGAGAAAGATGTGGTAGTCTGCTTCTGCAAAGATTTATAGCACTGGAAATCCTATAGGGCAGTCCTACACTGTCCTATAGGGTCTATATGAGTATGAGTTTAAATAAGGAATACATATATTGTCAATCAATGAGTTTTCACTGAGAAGCTACTACATCGATGGCTGTATATGAGATATAATAAACAATTGTTGACTTCAGGGGCTTTGTTAGATGGTGTGGTATAGTAAATTACTTAATGTGGCTTTTCCACCCATAAGTCTTTGTAAACTCCAAGGTGGGATTTACTATGAACAACTGAGGAGCTCCTGATTGCTGAAGTTGTCCACCTGGAGTATTTCTGTTGGGAGTGGCACAAAACAATGTTCTGGAAGGTGCCCACTCTCTCTCAGGTGCTTAGAGTTCTGATGCTATGATTGGCTAGTTTGACCACCCTGCCGGGCTCAAAAGGAGACTTCCTAGAGACAGAACTCTCTCTGACTGCTGGTTGAGGAAGACGTGCTGCTGAAAGAGACACAGGCTCCTGAGACACACATTGCTGGGAGAGAGACACAAGAGACACGCATCACTGAGTGAGACACTGAGGGACCAACACTGCTGAGAAAGAGACTGTGAGAGACTGTTGGCTCAAGAACGGTGGGCTGGGAGAGGGACTGAGCATTTTCCCTGAACTTGAATTGTAGCCTGTGGTGCTTCCCTAATAAACCCCATAATCTGTAAGCTCTGTGTGGCCACTGCAGAGAATTATCAAACCCAGGAGAGAAGTGGTGGGTGCTTTTGGAGGAATTGTTGGTAAAGTGCTAGAGGGAAGCAGCATGTCTGGCCTGGCAGTAATAGGCCTTGGGTTACTGCTGGTAATCCTGTCTTCCTCTCGTGGGATTACAGGAGGTCAGAACATGTGGCCTCCTTGCCGTTTTTGCAGATGGTCAAGACAAATAGATCATTCCATTTGATTGTTCAGTTTAAAGAATATTCATAATACCTGTTTTACAGAGGAGCAATAAGGGAAGAAGTACCCCGGGATTAATAAAACATGGTTGCTGACATCAAGGAGTTTATAGTCACTTGGGGAAACAGATACAACCAGATTCATACATGATATACCAACAAAACAAAATTAAAAAAACCCTAACTCAGTGTGCCATTGTGTTGATTCTGACTCATAGTGACCCACATTGGATTCCAAGTCTAAACTTTTACTTTAGCAGACTGACTCATCTTTCTTTTGCAGAGTAGTTGGTATGTTTGAACCACTGACCTTTTAGTTAGCAGCCAAATTCCTTAACCACTATACCACCAGAGCTCCACATATACGATTAAAAAAAAGAAAAGAAAAGAAAAAACAGCCCCAAACAAACAAACTTACTGCTGTCTAGTTGGATCTGACTCATAGTGACCCCTCCTTGGGTTTCTGAGGCTGTATCTCTACGGAAGTAGATTGCCCAATCTTCCAAGGAGTGGCTGGTGGGTTTGAACTGCCAGCCTTTGGGTTAGCAGTCAAATGCCTTAGGTACTACGCCACCAGAGTTTCCACATATAGAGTACAAATATTATAGCAGACAACTAAATTAATTAGCCTATCCTGGCCATCTCCTCTGATTGGAAGGAGCACCAGACTACTGATTTATACAGTCTCATCCCCTATACCTGTCTTACCTGTGCCAGTCACAACATTGTATGTCAGTAATATCTTTATTCTCATTTTAGAGATGAGAAAATTGAGGTTCAGAGAGGTTATCCTATTTGCTCTGGATCATAGGACCAACAAAGGATCAGAGATGGAGTTTTTAATCCAGGCCCTCTCGTCATAATCTCACGAAGACAGTAAATCCCCGGATTACAAAAGTCTGATTTACAATTTATGAGCCCTCCTTGCCCTTTAAGGAGCTCTGGTGGTATAGTGGTTAAGGAATTTGGCTGGTAACTAAAAGGTTGGTGGTTCAAAGCTACCAGCCACTCCACAGAAGAAAGATGAGGCAGTCTGCTTCAGTGAAGATTTACGGCCTTGGAAACCCAGTGGAGGTCACTGTGAGTCAGAATGCCCTCCCTTTGAAAAAATTAAACTAGTCCCTATTGGTAACAAATTATTCATCATAACCACCTTCACTTGCTGCACAGGCAGCTTTTAAATCAACTAAAAAGCTTTAAACCTTTTCTTGCACTAAACCAAAGACAAAATCCACGGCCATCGAGTTGATTCTGACTCATAGCAATACTATAGGTCAGAGTAGAATTGCCCCATAGGGTTTCTAAGGTTGTAAATCTTTATGGAAGCAGACTACCACATCTTTCTTCCATGGATGGCTTGTGGGTTTGAACAGCTGACCTTTTGGTTAGCAGCTTAGAGCTTTAACCACTGTGCCACCAGCACTCCCCTTTTGCATTAAAGGCTAAGTAAGAACTGTATGCTCCTGTCCTGTCTTACCTACAAATTTGACTTAAAGACACACTTAGGAATAGATATTGTTTGTAACCCAGGGACTGCCTATATACTGATGTTTCCTAAACTCAGTCATCCTCATACTATGTTTCATATTTTTGCCATAATTGTGTGAGACCTGCACTACTATTTACCTTATATTTTACTTTCAACTGATTCATTTTTTCCATGCTTAATAATTTATTTCAAAAGAACCTTATGTCAACATAATGAATAGAAAGTCAGCATCATTTGCTATAAGTAGGAAATAACTGTAAAAATAAATGTTACACATTAAGCAGAGGTATTAAAAATGTAGTTATATACAGAAGGCTGTCCAAGGCTCTAAATCTGTATTGTGCTCTCTCTTTGTTAAAAAGTGAAACTTGAAAATGTTAAAGAGGTGTTAAAGACCTGCAAGCACTAACCTGACACTTAGCTTTGACTCATTATAAGGCTCTAAAGATGTTGAACAGTTATGGGAATAACTTTCTCCCTATGAGATTTGATCTTATTTAATAGTATCCATTACCACCTCAAATCATTGCATCATCCATGGGGCAATATTGTAAAGTGTCCTATTTCCCCCTTCTTCCTTTTTCATAAGAGAACTATCTTCTCTGCTCCAACCACCTATTCTGTCACTAGGGTTGTTCCAAGATCACAGACAGACAACAGATTTGCAGTCCTGGGTGATATGATTGTGATGTACAATGATGATCCTTATGTGATAACCTGTACAAGTTAGATGGACATTTTGCTTTGCCCATAGCACTGGCATTTCTCCCTTCCCTCCTTTGCCAGCCACTTCAGCCTCTGTCTCCTATTCCTATCAGCATTCACTGACACCCCCCTCACTTTTTCATGTTATTTAGTTGTATTTTTTTATATTATTATGCAATATGATTACCACTAAGATGGAGGGACTTCGTCTTTCAATACCATTGGTTCTTGATCATATGCTACTTCCAGAAATGGTTGAATGTTGATCCAATTATTTTGGACAAAGAATGACTCTGTGAATTCCTTCCATCTTCTTTAGATGTTTCCTGTATCATTCAATATTTTGTCCACAGAATTCTTCAATATGGCAACTCAAGACTTGATTTTTTTCTTCAATTCTTTCAGCTTGAGAAATGCTGAACATGTTCTTCCCTTTTGGTCTTCTAATTCCAGGTCTTTGCACATTTAATTACAATACTTTGCTTTATCTTGTCCAGCTACCCTGTGAAATCTTCTGTTCAGCCTTTTTATTTCATCAGTTCTTCCATTTGTTTAGCTACTCTTCATTCAAGAGCAAGTTTCAGAGTCTCAACTGACATTCATTTTGGTCTTTTCTTCCTTTCCTGTCTTTTTTTTTTAATTGTAGGTTGGGTGAAGTTTAAAGAACAAATTCATTTTCCATACAACTGTTTATACATATTCTGTTTTACAACATTGATTGCAATCTCCATAATGCAACAGCTCTCCTCCCACTTCCTCTCTGTGGTTACTTTATTCCTATGTCCTTCTTTCCTATGCATTCCTACCTTTCTTGTCTTTTTAATGACATTTTGTTTTCTTCATGTATAATGTTATTCTTCTTCTTCTTCTTTTTTAAATTGTGTCTTAGGTGTAAATTCACAGAGCAGGATTTGTTTTACATTCAATGTTTTGTGTACATTTGGTTTCATTCCCCAGTTACCATTCCTGACCCTAACCCTCTCTTCTCCTCTCCTTTTCAGTAACCACTCCCCACCCCATGCCTTTCTTAATTATGCACTCCTGTCTGTCCAGCTTTTCCTCTGTGTGACTGGTGACCCTCTGGTGCCCCATGGCCGATTGCTCCAAGGGATGTATCTCCAAAGAGCAGGTGAGTGCATCGCCCTGGGTTGAGTGTTCTGCATTTAAGACTTATTTACTGTTGGGCTGAGAGCCAGCCCTTGAGAGTGAGTTTTATCCCAGGCCTGATGTGTTCCAGGGCCATAGTCTGAGGGTCCCACCACACTCCATCTAACCAATAATTCTGGGTGTTACTGTGTTTTGGATTTTGTTCCACATTTTCCCTCCCACTCTGTCCAGGATCTCCAGTTTTGATCCCTTCTCAAGTGATTGGCATTGGTAGCTGGGAACCATCTAGTTCTTCGGGTCTCGAGGTCCATCATGTCCTAGGGCTGATTGTTTCCAAATTCTCTTGGTTTTCTTCATTCTTCTTCACTTCAGATGAGAGAAGACCATTAGCTGCATCTTAGATGGCCACTTGAAAGCTTTTAAGACCCCAGTCACTACTCACCAAAGTAGGTTCTGAACAAGATTCGTAAGTATTTTGTTGTGCCAATTGAGTCTAACCAGAATTACTGGCTAGATGGTCTCCCAGTACTAAGGTCCTGAGTTGGCAGATGCACTGGATCTCTCTCCCACAGTGTCTGGCTGTCTATGAAGGATTGCTCTATGTCTGTCTTCTGTTGCTTCTGTAGTGATTGTGGTTATTTTGTATCACTGGTATCTGTGCAAGGTTAGCCTCAACTGAATCTATCATTAGTCCAGAGTATATTCCTGCTCACTGATCCCCATCTGAACTTCTCAGTTGTCTATTCATTTATCTGTAGCCTGGGGTTTAGTGTTAATGGTAACGTACTATTGTGGATATATTAACCTCTGTGGTCCATATCTTATATGCACAATTTGGTGTCCTCCCTTTCCCCAATGTAATCATGCTGGACACAGACTCTTTCCATACCATCCCTCCCCTTAGCCACCTCAGTGTGTGGCCCCCAATTAGTCCAAAATTATCCCTTCCCATTCCCTCCCATCCCGGGTAACTTACAAAGTGAGTTCCCCTCCCTAAGCAAACCCTTCCTTGACTTTTTACAGTAATGGGCTCATACAGTATTTGTCCTTCTGCGATTGACTTAATTCACTTAGCATAACGTCCTCCAGGTTCATCCATGTTGTGAGATGATTTGCATATTCTTTATTTTTCTAATATGGATCATAGTATTCCATTGTGTGAATGTACCATAGTTTGGTTATCTATTCGTCTATTGATGGGCATTTAAGTTGTTTCCATCTCTTTGCTACAGTGAATTGTGCTGCAATGAACATAGGTGTGCATATGCCTGTTCATGTCCTGTCTCTTACCTTTTTAGAACATATTCTTAGCAATGGAATTGCTGGTTCAACTGATATTTCTATTTTCAGTTTTTTAAGGAAATGCCATACCATTTGGCACAATGGTTGTGTCATTTTACAGTCCCACCAGCAGTGCACAAAAGTTCTAGTCTCTCCACAACCTCTCCAGCATTTGTTATTTTCTGTCCTGTTGAACTTTGCTATTTTGCTAGGGTGAGATGATATCATTGTTTTGATTTGCATTGCTCTAATGGCTAACGATTGTGAGCAATTCCTCATGTGTTTGTTGGCTGCCAGGATATCGTCTTTAGTGAAGTGTCTGTTCATGTCCTTTACCCATTTTTTAATTGGATTGTTTGTCTTTTTGGCATTGAGGTGTTGAAGTTTCTATAGATTTTGGAGATAAGTCCTTTGTCAGATAGTCATAAACAAATATTTTGTCTTAATCTGTAGGTTCTCTTTTCACCCTTTTGACTAAGTCTTTTGATGCACATAAGAACTTAATTTTTAAAAGGTCCCAGTCATCTAGCTTCTCTTCCACCTCCTGTCTGGATTATGCTTGATAGTCTATTTATGCCATAAATTAGGACCCCTAATTTGACCCCTATTTTATCTTTGATGAATTTTATAGTTTTGGGTTTTACATTTAAGTCTTTGATCCAACTTGGGTTTGTTTTTGTCTATGGGTTGAGGTATAGGTCTTGTTTCATTTTTCTGCAAGTGGATATCCAATTTTGCCAACAGCCTTTGTTAAAGACGCTATCTCTTCCCCATTAAATAGGCTTTGGTCCTTGGTCAAAGATCAGCTGTCCATAGATGGTTGGGTCTATTTCTGGGTTTTCAATTCTGTTCCATTGGTCTATCTGTCTATCATTTTACCAATGCCATGCTGCTTTAAATACTATAGCCATGATAGGATAATATCCATACATCTATGAGGAAGACCAGTTACTACTAAGTACCAGCTATTACTATTATCCAAATTTATGCACCAACCACCAAAGCCAAAGATGAGAATATTGAAGATGTCTACCAACTTCTGCAGTCTGAAATTGATTGAACATGCAATTAAGATGTGTTGATTATCACTGGTGACTAGAATGCAAAAGTTGGAAACGAAGAAAAGTGACTGGTAGTTGGAAAATACGGCCTTGGTGATAGAAATAACACTGGAGATTGCATGATAGAATTTTGCAAGGCTAATGACTTATTCAACAATGTAAGTGACAATTTTTTCAACAATGTAAGTGACAATTATACAAAAGGACTTCACCAGATGGAATACACAGGAATTAGATTGACTACATTTGTGGCAAGAGACAATGGAGAAGTTCAATACCTTCAGCCAAAACAGAGCCAGGAGCTGACTGCTCATATGAATGTTCAAGTTGAACTTGAAGACAATTAAAACAAGTCCACAAGAGCCAAAATATAACTTTGATAATATACCTCTTGAATTTAGAGACAATTTAAAGAATAGTTTTGATGCATTGAACACCAGTGACCAAAAGCCAGAGGAATTGTGGGATGACATAAAGAATATCGTCCATGAAGAAAGCAAGAGGTCATTAACAAAAACAAAAAAGGAAGAAAAAGACCAAAATGGATGTCAGAAGAGACTCTGAAACTCACTCTTGAATGGAGAGTAGCTAAATGAATTGGAAGAAATGACAAGAAAAAACAGCTGAGCAGAAGATTTCAAAGAGCAGTTTGAGCAGACAAAGCCAATTACTGTAACAAAATGTACAAAGACCTAGAGTTAGAAAACCAGAAGGGAAGAACACGCTTAGCATTTCTCAAGCTGAAAGAACTGAGGAAAAAATTTAAGCCTTGAGTTGCAATATTGAT
>NW_006921590.1:19917181-19919709 GCF_000298275.1 Orycteropus afer afer | reverse complement strand
TATGCCAAGAGATTTGGAAGACAGCTACCTGGCTAACTGACTGGAAGAGATCCATATTTGTACCCATTCTAAAGAAAGGTGATCCCACAGAATGTGGAAATTATCGAACAATATCATTAATAGCACATGCAAGTAAAATCTTGCTGAAGATAATTAAAAAATGGTTGCAGCAGTATATTGACAGAGAACTTCCAGAAATGCAAGCTGGATTCAGAAGAGGACATGGAATGGGGGATATATCATTACTGATGTCAGATGGATCTTAGCTGAAAACAAAGAATACCAGAAAGATGTTTACTTACATTTTATTGACTATGCAAAATCATCCAATTGTGTGGATTTTAACAATTATGGACAACATTGAGAAGAACAAGAATTCCAGAACACTTGATTGTACTCATGAGGAACCTGTATGTAGGTCAAGAGGATGTCATTCAAACAGAACAAGGGGATACTGCATGGTTCAAAATCAAGAAGGGAGTGTGTCAAGGCTGTATCTTTTCACCATACTTATTCAACTTGTATGCTGAGCAAATAATCTGAGAAGCTGGATTATGTACAGAAGAATGTGGCACCAGAATTGGAGGAAGACTCATTAACAACCTGCGATGTGCAGACGACACAACTTTGCTTGCTGAAAGTTAAGATGACTTGAAGCACTTACTGATGATGATTAAAGATTAAAGTCTGCAGTATGGATTACCCCTCAACATAAAGAAAACAAAAATTCTCACAACTAGTCCAATAAACAGCTTCATGGTGGATGGAGAAAAGATTGAAGTTGTCAAGGATTTCATACTACTTGGTTCTACAATCAACACCAATGAAAGCAGCAGTCAAGACATCAGAGGATGTATTGCATTGGCCAATCTGCTGCAAAAGACCTCTTTCAAGGGATGAAGAGCAAATATGTCTCCTTGAAAACTAAGGTGTTTCTAACCATGGGTTTTCAGTTGTCTCTTATGCATATGAGAGATGGACAATGAATAAGGGAGACTGAAGAAAAGTTGATGCTTTTGAGTTGTGATGTTGGAGAAGAAAGCTAAGAGTACCATGGTCTGCTAAAAATACTAACAAATCTATCCTGGAAGAAGTGCACCCGGAATGCTCCTTGGAAACGAGAATGGCCAGACTTCGTCTTACCTACTTTAGTCATGTTGTAAGAAGAAACTATTCCCTGGAGAAGGATATCATGCTTGGTAAAGTGGAGGGTCAGTGAAGAAGGGGAAGACCCTCAGGGAGATGGATAGACACAGTGGCTGCAATGATGCGCTCAGGTATAGCAAAGATCATGAGGCTGGCACAAGACCAGCCAGTGTTTTGTTCTTCTGTGCATAGGTTGGCTATGACCTCGATGGCACCTAACAACAACAACACCATCCATGAACAAAGCAGGTTCTTCCATTTACGTAGATCCCTTGTAGTCTCTTGTAGTAGTGCTTTATAATTTTCTTTGTATAGGTCTTTTGTGTCTCTGGTAAGATTTATTCTGATATAGTTCATCTTTTTAGTAGCTACTGCAAATGGTATTGTTTCCCTTATCTCTTTTTCACAGGTATCTTTGTTGGTGTAGAGGAATCTAACTGATTTTTTTTTAATTGTGATTTAGGTGAAAATATACAAAGTAAATTCACTTTCCATACAACAGTTCACATACACTTTGTCTCATGACATTGACTACAATTTATCACAATGCAACAGCTCCCCTCCCACTTCCTCCCTATAGTTACCTCTTCCCTATGTCCATTGCTCCATGCACTCCTGTCCCCTGAGCTGTCTCCCTGTGATAAACAGTCCTTCTTTCTCCCATGCTTATTCTCTCCAAGGAGTGTATCTTCCTCAGGTACATGTTCAACTCATATGCCTGTCTTTTGTTTGGCTGGAAGCCACAGGTGTGGGTTCAATTCCAGACATGAAGGACAGCTAGGGGCCATAGTCTCAGGGGTTCCACCAGGCTCTATCAGACCAGCAAACCTGGTCCCCCCACCTCTTTTTTCCAAATGATTTTGAGTTTTGTTCCACATTGTTCTCCCTTTCTATCCAGGATCTCCTACATAGATCCCCCTCCGAGTGATTGACAGTGATAGCCAGGCACCATCTAGTTCTTCTGGTCTCATAGTCATATAGGCTATGGATCACATGGTGTACCAGTCACTAGGACTAATTGTTTCCATGAATCTTTGATTTTCTTCATTCTTCTTTGCTCTGGATGAGGAGAGATCCATCGTTGTGTCTAGATGGCTGTTTGCAGACTTTTAAGATCCCAGTCGCTACTCGCCAAAGTAGGAGGTGGAACAATGTTGTGTGTAGTATGTTATGCCAATTGAGCTTGATGTCCCTGAGACTATGGTCCCGAGCCCAATAGTTCAAGCACTTGGTCCCTCTGAGTAGCTGGCTGTGACTGAGAAATGAATACAGCCTTGTCCCTTGTCAGCTCTACTATACACCTGGGAATTCTTACAGATCATACAAATACACTTATAGGACCATTGTCTGCCAAACCTATACATGGTCTTGGGTACACTCCC
>NW_006921590.1:19905273-19912926 GCF_000298275.1 Orycteropus afer afer | reverse complement strand
TTGTTGCTGTTGTTTTAGTGTTTGCTGAATATTTGTGCTTGTCCTCTTTTTTATTGTGATGTGAAGGTTTATCATTTTTCTTTGAGGTTACCCTGTGCTTTATATAATTTTCTCCCCGAGTTTAGAAAAGTCCATTCTATCTTGTAACTCTCTTGACTTCCTCACCATTTAGAAGTTCTGTAACTACAGTATTTTCCCTCTTTTTGTTTTGTAGTTGTCCTCCTTTGCCAATTAATGACTCTGGTTCCCTGTTTACAATCTTGTAAGCTTATTTTACTTTGGTTATGTCCATAGCTGTGGTTTCTGGGTTATATCATCTTGTGTAATAATGGTTGGTGTTGTTTGCTGTTTTTGGTTCTCTGTTCAAAGGACTCCCTTTAGTATCTCTTAGTTTGGTCTGGTTTTAACAAATTCCCTTAGTTTCTGCTTATTTGGAAATCTCCTAATTTCACCATCATATTTGAGGGAACAATTTTGTCAGGTATATAATTCTTGGTTGACAATTTTTCTCTTTCAGGGTTTTATATATACCATCTCATTGCCTTCTCACTTTCATGGTTTCTGCTGAGAAATCAGAGCTTATTCTTACTGGTTGTCCTTTGTAAGTAACTTTTTGTTTTTTGTGTGCTGCTGTCAGTATTCTTTCTTTGCCTTTGGTTTTGATGAGTTTGATTATGATATGTCTTAGTGATTTTCTTTTGGAGTATATCCTGTTTGGGGTTCATTGGACTTCCTGAATGGATGTATTCTCATCTTTCATCATATCAAGGAAGTTCTCCTCCAACAAATCTTGGACCATTTCCTCAGTGGTTTTATTTTTCTCTTCCTGTTCTGTTATTCCAATGACACATAGGTTATTCCCTTTGATGGTATCCCACATGAACCTTAGGCTTTCTTCATTTTGTTTTGATTTTTTTCCTGATCGATCCCCTTCCAAAGAAGTGTTCAGGTATTTGTCCTCAATCTCACTAATTCTGTCTTCCATTGCATCAATTTTACTCCTTTGCCCTTTCAATGTTTTATCCAATTCTGACAATTTAGTATTAATCTTCTGGATTTCTACCTATGGATTTAGAATCATTTCTCATTTTTCATTTATTTTGTCATTTTGTTCTTGTATTTTTTCCCAAAATTCTTCCAGGTTTATGTCTGTGTTTTCCTTGGTCTGTCTCTCAATCCTCTGAATATACCTAAATATAATTCTTTTGAATTCCTTATCAGAGAGTACCAATGCTGTTTCTTCCTCAGGTATGTTTTCTGGGTCTATATCCTGATCCCTTGTTCTACCACTTTATCTTGCTTCTTTGTGTGGACTGTGATAGTCAGTTGTCTCTGAAACATTGTGATATTTTTGTATTTAGATCTCTGTTAACTGTTTGTGAAGAGCAGCCAAGGGTGAGCCAGGCTTTTCTTGGTAGTTATTTATCATTGGCCCTTTCATAGAAAAGGAAGTGGTGGCTCTCACTGAGTAAGTGAAGCTGCAGGAGATGTAGGTGTAGTTGTGTCATGTGGCGACTGTTGCTGTCTTCCACTCAGTTAGACTAAAATAACAATTGAATAACCATCAAAAAAAGTAAAACCAAATGAACAAAACACACACCATGTAATCACATAGGAATAGCAACCAAAAAAGAAAAAAGAGAAAAACAAAACAACAAGAACAACAACAACAACAAAAAATGCACTATCTAGGGAGAGGACAATAAGAGAAAAAAGGTAGATAAGGAGAATAATGCAGAAAAAAAAAATAAAAAATGCAAACAGAAAAACAAGAAATGGAATTAATCATGAGAAAGGAAAAAAAAAAAAAAAATTGCAACCAGGAACAGGGAAAAGAAAAAAAGCTGAAAACTGGAACCTAGGAGGGAAAGAATAAAGAATAATAGTAAAAAGGACAAAAGCAATAATAATAGTAGTAGTTTTAAAACAGACAAAAACAAACTAAAAAACAGAAAACAGGAAAAAAAAAATTAGGACAGTGTGGGGCAGAATACTCAGCCTCTGTCCGAGCACACAGACTGGGATGGAATTCCTGCCAACCCAGAAGGTGGATGGGAGTGAGGGATGGTCACACATCTGTTCACCAGGAGGGTGTGTGGTATAAGAGTAACAAGGGTAATGTCACACTTTCCAGTTGTCCATGTCCATAATGTCCTTGCTGTTTCCAGCAAATGGAGCCTGTTCTTAAGTCCCTGGATTCTGGGAAAATTCTGTCACTTTAAATATCAAAAATGGTCAAACCACTTGTAAGCATTCAAAATGGATGAGTCCTCTGAACAGGCAAAAATCTACATCTCAGTCTGCCTTTCTCTCTGCTGCTTCCCCTTTTATTCACCAGCCACCAGAGAAGTCCTCTGTGCAGTCCCTGGCTAGCAGGGCTGATTTTTAGGTTAATTCTTAGGTCCTACCCCCACTCAGCAATATCCAAGCTGTCTGTGCCATCAGGATCACTGTCAGAGAGCAGCTCCATATGTCTCCTTTTTGGTGTTTTCATGCAAATTCTTCTGTCAGTTGGAGTTTAGTCCACTTCTATATCCTTCCCTACAAGGCTCAGGGGTCCAGAATTACCTTCTGTATCTGTGTGAATTGGTTCCCCTTTTCTTTGTTGAAGAGGGTCTGTGCAGTCTTTCTGCCTATTCTGCCATCTTACTGGAACCCCAACTGATTTTTGTATGTTGACCTTGTATCCTGCCATTTTGCTGAACCTCTCTGTTAGTTTCAGTAGCTATTTATTTATTTTTTATTTTTGCTGAGCCACTTTGGTTTGCTATGTATAGGATCATGTCATCTGCAAATAGAGATAGCTTTACTTCTTCTTTGCTAAATTGGGTGCCTTCTATTTCTCTTTTTTGCCTTATTGCCCTGGCTAGGACTTCCAATACAATGTTAAATAGTAGTGGTGATAGAGGGCAGCCTTGTCTGGTTCCCATTCATAAGGAAAATGCTTTGAGTCTTTCTCTGTTAATAATAATGTTGGTGTTGTTTACCTAGTGCCGCTCTCACAAGAAATATACCACAAATGGGGTGGCCTTAACAAACAGGAGTTTATTCTCTTACAGTTTGGAGGCTTTAAGTCCAAGTTCAAAGTGCCAGGCTCTAGGAGCTGAGTAAAAGCCCCTCAACCTTGGAGACCAGCTCAGTCTCCTGCTCCCGGCCCACTGGAGCTAGAGGCTTTTCTTCACTCAGACAGCTGCTGGCTGCTGAGGCTGAGAAACCCCAAGATTGACAAGTGAAAAGGCACAGTCCCAATGTTACCACACGGCAGGCCATTGACTTAAGTTTTTAAAAAAACTTTCAATTTTCCTTGATTCGTACTTCATACATTCCATATTTCAATTATGAATGAATATTTTCAGCTGTTTTTTCTCATTTTGAGTTGTGCCCCATCAGTAAATGAAGGTCCTGAAAGCTGTACTCTATTCAAATCATTAAGATCAAATCTACTTCGAGGAGGCTACTCTCCCTGTTATATTTTGAGTGCCTTCCAGCCTGAGGGGCTCATCTTCCAGCACTATATCAGACAATGTTCACCATTATTCATAAATTTTTCCAGTAATATATCAGACAATGTTTCACTGCTATTTGTAAGGTTTTCAGGGGCTAGTTTTTTTTGAAGGGGATGGTCCAATCCTTCCTCCTACCGTCTCTTAGTCTCAAAGCTCTACTGAAACCTATCCTCCATGAGTGACCCTGCTGGAATTTGAAATACTGGTGGCATAGCTTCCAGCATCAAAGCAACATGCAAACTACCACAGTACAAGAAACTGACAGATGAGTGGTCTTTCAGATGCTGGACTGAAGGAATTGGTGAAAAACAAGGGTCTAGGAAATGACAGAATACCCATTGAATGTTTCAACAAATGGATGCAACCCTGGGGGCGCTCACTTGTTTATGTCATGAGATTTGGAAGAGAGCCACATGGCCAACTGACTGGAAGAGATCCACATTTGTGTCCACTCTAAAGAGAATTGATCCAACAGATTGTGGAAATGATCCACTATATCATTAATATCACACACAAGTAAAATTTTGTGGAAAATAATTTAAAAATGGTTGTACCTATATATTGACAGAGAACTGCCAGAAATTCAAGCCAGATTCAGAAGAAGGCATGGGATGAGGGGACATTGTTGATGTCAGATGGATCTTGGCTGCAAGCAGAGAATACCAGAAAGATGTTTACCTGTGTTTTATTGACTATGCAAAGGCATTTGACTGTGTGGATCATAACAAATTATGGATGATGTTGAGAAGAATGGGAATTCCAGAACACTTAATTGTACTCATGAGAAATCTGTACATATATTAAGAGACAGTCATTCCAACAGAACAAGGGGATGCTGCATGATTTAAAATCAGGAAGTTTGTGCATCAGGGTTGTATATTTTTACTATACTTATTCAATCTGTATTGTGAACAAATAATCCAAGAAGCTGGACAATATGAAGAATGCAGCATCAGGATAGGAGGAAGACTCATTAACAGTCTGTGATATGCAGATGGTGAAAACTTTGTGCTGAAGTGAAAAGGACTTGAAGCACTTACTGATGAAGATGAAAGACTACAGTCTTCAGTATGGATTACACCACAACATAAAGAAAACAAAAATCCTCAAAACTGGATCAATAAACTTTATCACAGTAAATGGAAAAAAGATCGAAGTTGTCAGGGAATTCATTTTACTTGGATCCACAATCAACAACCATGGAAGCAGCAGTCAAGAAATCCGACATATTGCATTGCACAAATCTGCTTCAAAAGACTTCTTTAAAATGTTAAAGAGCAAACAAAAAAAGAGAATGGCCAGAGTTTGTCTCATGTAGTTTTGTCATGTTGTCAGAAGGAACCAGTCCCTGGAGAAGGATATAATGCTTGGTAAAGTAGAGGGTCAGCAAAAAAGAGGAAAATTGTCAACAAGATGGATTGACACTTTGCTACAATGATGGGCTCAAGCACAGCAAAGATTGTGAGGATGGTGCCGGACTGGGCAGTAGTTTGTTCTGTTGTACATAAGGCTACTATGAGTTGGGGTCAACTCAATGGCACCTAACAATAAGATGTAGGGAGAGAAAAAGAGAGACTTTAGACTTGGGTCAAAATCAGTAAGCCTGGTGGATTGAGACTTGCCTGGGGAAGTGGGGAGGGAGAAGACAGTTGAGGGGGGAAGAGTCACATCTTGGTTTGTCTGCCCACAGGGATATCTATTCAGTAGATCACTGGCCATTCATGTGGGATGACCAACGAATACAGCCAAGAGTAATCCTAGCACAGGACTGAGAGTAGCACAAAAAAACCTGAGTGCCACACCTGACCCCAAATGAGCAGTGACGCTGATTTAGATCTCACGTGTATATACTGGCAAACCTCTGAGAATGAGCTTCTGCCCTGACCAGACTCCTCAACCTGAGAATGTATAAGAGTGAGGACTTACTGTAGAAACATTCCCCACTTCACTGATGCAGTTGTTGGCCCAGTTCTATATATACCTAATTTGTACATCAGCTGGGACATTGCTTTTATTTGAGTGAAATGATTTATATGTTAACTACCCCACTTTCATGATCATGATTATCATGATTTCTCATCTACTTTTTAGCATTCTGATAAAAAAAGAAGTCCTTTCAAAATTCATGGGGTTTATAACCTGAGCTTTCTTTGCAAGTGATTTATTTCTGTCAATATTCCAGTGAGAGGGGCACATTTGGTTTATGTGATACACACTGGGGACTTAAAAAGAGCAAAAGACCCCCTGTCAAACATGACTGTGAGTGAAAACATCTAAACACATACAACTCCATATGAAAGATAGAAAAGGAAGGGGAGAAAAAACTGAACATACGACCAAATCTCACATTTCTTTGAATGTTAGCATAGTGACTGTCCATAAGGTTCAATATTCAAACTTTGGGTCAGAACAAAATAAAAATGCATATATTAACCTTTTAAAATAAGCTTAAAAATTCATTTAATAAGAAACAGAAAACCTGATTTTCTTGAATATCTTTCTAGAAAATGCACATTTATTCCAAGCAAGATGCTAGAGATACTGTGTATACATAAATTATAAGACATCGTTAAGGCTCTCATGAAACTTACAACCCCCTGAGGGAAGCAGACATAAAAACTATGATAAAAGTAGACTAGAGGGATTGAATAGTGATAGGTGAACCCAAGGGCTGGATGATTCATATTATATTGTCTGTAGGAGGGACGGTCTGTTGAGGTGACGACATTTGAGTAAGGTCTTGAGGGATGAACAGGATTTTACAAGGAGTAGAGTGGGGAGGCAATAGTGGTTCAGTGATTGAACTCTTGCATTCCATTTATGAGACACTGGTTTGTCAATTTAACTCATGTGCAGATACCACCCAACAATAAGTGAAGACTTGCATGTTGCTCTGATGCTGAACAGGTTTCAGTGAAGCTTTTAGAATAAGATAGCCTAAGCAGAAAGACCTGGCAATATTCTTTCAAAAATCTTTTAATGGAAACCCTATGGATCACAACAAAAGACAAAGAGACGTATACCTGTTTCTAGAATGGAAATTATGAGGGAAATGGCAGCATGTAAGAGTACAAATTATCAAACAATATCATTAATAGCACACACAAGTAATATTTTGCTGAAGATAATTCTAAAATGGTTGCACCAGTACATCAGCAGGGGACTGCCAGAAATTCAAGCCAGATCCAGAAAAGGATGTGGAAAAAGAGATATTATTGCTGATATTAGCTGGATCTTGTCTGACAGCAGAGATTACCAGAAAGATGTTTACCTGTGTTTTATTGACTATGCAAACACATTTAATTATGTGGGATATAACAAATTATGGGTAACATTGAGAAGATTAGAAATTCTAGACCTCATTTAATTGTACTCATGAAGTACCTGTACATAGACCAAGAAACAGTTGTTTGAACAGAACAAGGTGATACTGTGTCATTTAAAAATCAAGGAAGGTGTGTGTCAATACTCATTCAATCTGTATGCTGAGCAAATAATCCAAGGAGCTGGGCTATATATATGAAGATGAATGTGGCATCAAAATCAGAGGAAGACTCATTAACAGCCTGCGATATACAGATGACACAACCTTACTTGCTGAAAGTGAAGGGAACTTTAAACATTTACTGATTAAGATCAAAGCCTTCAGTATGGATTTCACCTCTACAAAAAGAAAACAAAAATTCTTACAACTGAATCAATACTTAGCATCATGATAAACAGAGAAAAGATTGAACCTGTGAAGGATTTAATTTTTTCTGGATCCACAATCAATCTCATGGAAGCAGCAGTCAAGAAATCAAACCACATTTTACATTTGGTAAATCTGCTATAACTTTTTTTTAACAGTGTTAAAAATCAAAGAAGTCACTTTGAGGACTAAGGGGTATCTGACTCAAGCCATGATGTTTTCAATAGCCTCATATGCATGTGAAAGCTGGACAATGAATAAGGAAGACTGAAGAAGAACTGATACATTTGAATTATGGTGTTGGCAAAGAATATTGACTATACTATGGATTGCCAAGAGCTCTGGTAGCATGGTGCTAAGACACTTGACTGCTAACCAGAAGGCTGGCGGTTCAACCCCACCAGCCACTCCTCAGAAGGAAGGTTGGGCAATCTACTTCTGTAGTGATACTGCCTT